>NW_027192650.1:905266-1207022 GCF_949987515.2 Delphinus delphis
CCCTCACCTGGACCCTAAACCGTCCCCGTCCACTAACCCTAACCCTAGCACAAACCCTAACCCTAACCCTTCCCTGAAGCCTGACCCTCACCCGTCCCCTAATCCTAACCCGTACGCTAACACTAACCCGCGCCCTCACACGCACGCTCCCCCTAAAGCGTTGCCGTACCCTCACCTGGACCCTAAACCGTCCCCGTCCCCTAACCCTAACCCTAGCCCGAACCCTAACCCTGACCCTTCCCCGAAGCCTGACACTCACCCGTCCCCTAATCCTAACCCGTACGCTAACACTAACCCGCGCCCTCACACGCACGCTCCCCCTAAAGCGTTGCCGTACCCTCACCTGGACCCTAAACCGTTCCCGTCCCCTAACCCTAACCCTAGCCCGAAACCTAACCCTAACCGTTCCCCGAAGCCTGACCCTCACCAGTCCCCTAATCCTAACCCGTACGCTAACACTAACCCGCGCCCTCACACGCACGCTCCCCCTAAAGCGTTGCCGTACCCTCACCTGGACCCTAAACCGTCCCCATTCCCTAACCCTAACCCTAGTCCGAACCCTAACCCTAACCCTTCCCCGAAGCCTGACCCTCACCCGTCCCCTAATCCTAACCCGTACGCTAACACTAACCCGCGCCCTCACACACACGCTCCCCCTAAAGCGTTGTCGTACCCTCACCTGGACCCTAAACCGTCCCCATCCCCTAACCCTAACCCTAGCCCGAACCCTAAGCCTAACCCTTCCCCGAAGCCTGACCCTCACCCGTCCCCTAATCCTAACCCGTACGCTCACACTAACCCGCGCCCTCACACGCATGCTCCCCCTAAAGCGTTGCCATACACTCACCTGGACCCTAAACCGTCCCCGTCCCCTAACCCTAACCCTAGCCCGAACCCTAACCCTGACCCTTCCCCGAAGCCTGACCCTCACCCATCCCCTAATCCTAACCCGTACGCTAACACTAACCCGCGCCCTCACACGCACGCTCCCCCTAAAGCATTGCCGTACCCTCACCTGGACCCTAAACCGTCCCTGTCCCCTAACCCTAACCCTAGCCCGAACCCTAACCCTAACCCTTCCCCGAAGCCTGACCCTCACCCGTCCCCTAATCCTAACCCGTACGCTAACACTAACCCGCGCCCTCACACGCACGCTCCCCCTAAAGCGTTGCCGTACCCTCACCTGGACCCTAAACCGTCCCCGTCCCCTAACCCTAACCCTAGCCCGAACCCTAACCCTGACCCTTCCCCGAAGCCTGACCCTCACTCGTCCCCTAATCCTAACCCGTACGCTAACACTAACCCACGCCCTCACACGCACGCTCCCCCTAAAGCGTTGCCATACCCTCACCTGGACCCTTAACCGTCCCCGTCCCCTAACCCTAACCCTAGCCCGAACCCTAACCCTAACCCTTCCCCGAAGCCTGACCCTCACCAGTCCCCTAATCCTAACCCGTACGCTAACACTAACCCGCGCCCTCACACGCACGGTCCCCGTAAAGCGTTGCCGTACCCTCACCTGGACCCTAAACCGTCCCCGTCCCCTAACCCTAACCCTAGCCCGAACCCTAACCCTAACCCTTCCCCGAAGCCTAACCCTCACCCGTCCCCTAATCCTAACCCGTACGCTAACACTAACCCGTGCCCTCACGCACACGCTCCCCCTAAAGCGTTGCTGTAACCTCACCTGGACCCTAAACCGTCCCCTTCCCCTAACCCTAACCCTAGCCCGAACCCTAACCCTAACACTTCCCCGAAGCCTGACCCTCACCCGTGACCTAATCCTAAACCGTACGCTAACACTAACCCGCGCCCTCACATGCACGCTCCCCCTAAAGCATTGCCATACCCTCACCTGGACCGTAAACCATTCCCGTCCCCTAACACTAACCCTAGCCCGAACCCTAACCCTGACCCTTCCCCGAAGCCTGACCCTCACCCGTCCCCTAATCCTAACCCGTACGCTAACACTAACCTGCGCCCTCACACGCACGCTCCCCCTAAAGCGTTGCCGTACCCTCACCTGGACCCTAAACCGTCCCCGTCCCCTAACCCTAACCCTAGTCCGAACCCTAACCCTAGCCCTTCCCTGAAGCCTGACCCTCACCCGTCCCCTAATCCTAACCCGTACGCTAACACTAACCCGCACCCTCACATGCACGCTCCCCCTAAAGCGTTGCCGTACCCTCACCTGGACCCTAAACCGTCCCCGTCACCTAACCCTAACCCTAGCCCGAACCCTAACCCTGGCCCTTCCCCGAAGCCTGACCCTCACCCGTCCCCTAATCCTAACCCGTACGCTCACACTAACCCGCGCCCTCACACGCACGCTCCCCCTAAAGCGTTGCCGTACCCTCACCTGGACCCTAAACCGTCCCTGTCCCCTAACCCTAACCCTAGCCCGAACCCTAACCCTGACCCTTCCCCGAAGCCTGACCCTCACCCGTCCCCTAATCCTAACCCGTACGCTAACAGTAACCCGTGCCCTCACACGCACGCTCCCCCTAAAGCGTTGCCGTACCCTCACCTGTACCCTAAACCGTCCCCGTCCCCTAACCCTAACCGTAGCCCGAACCCTAACCCTGACCCTTCCCCGAAGCCTGACCCTCACCCGTCCCCTAATCCTAACCCGTACGCTAACACTAACCCGCGCCCTCACACGCACGCTCCCCCTAAAGCGTTGCCGTACCCTCACCTGGACCCTAAACCGTCCCCGTCCCCTAACCCTAACCTTAGCCTGAACCCTAACCCTAACCTTTCCCCGAAGCCTGACCCTCACGCGTCCCCTAATCCTAACCCGTACGCTAACACTAACCCGCGCCCTCTCACGCACGCTCCCCCTAAAGCGTTGCCGTACCCTCACCTGGACCCTAAACCGTCCCCGTCCCCTAACCCTAACCCTAGCCCAAACCCTAACCCTAACCCTTCCCCGAAGCCTGACCCTCACTCGTCCCCTAATCCTAACCCGTACGCTAACACTAACCCGCGCCCTCACACGCACGCTCCCCCTAAAGCGTTGCCGTACCCTCACCTGGACCCTAAACCGTCCCCGTCCCCTAACCCTAACCCTAGCCCGAACCCTAACCCTAACCCTTCCCCGAAGCCTGACCCTCACCCGTCCCCTAATCCTAACCCGTACGCTAACACTAACCCACACCCTCACACGCACGCTCCCCCTAAAGCGTTGCCGTACCCTCACCTGGACCGTAAACCGTCCCCGTCCCCTAACACTAACCCTAGCCCGAACCCTAACCCTGAACCTTCCCCGAAGCCTGACCCTCACCCGTCCCCTAATCCTAACCCGTACGCTAACACTAACCCGCGCCCTCACACGCACGCTCCCCCTAAAGCGTTGCCGTACCCTCACCTGGACCCTAAACCGTCCCCGTCCCCTAACCC
The DNA here is from genome assembly GCF_949987515.2 of Delphinus delphis. NCBI lineage: Eukaryota > Metazoa > Chordata > Mammalia > Artiodactyla > Delphinidae > Delphinus > Delphinus delphis. The sequence goes on from NW_027192650.1 coordinate 908,666, forward strand.
TAACGCTAGCCCGAACCCTAACCCTAACCCTTCCCCGAAGCCTGACACTCACCCATCCCCTAATCTTAACCCGTACGCTAACACTAACCCACGCCCTCACACGCACGCTCCCCCTAAAGCGTTGCCGTACCCTCACCTGGACCCTAAACCGTCCCCGTCCCCTAAACCTAACCCTGGCCCGAACCCTAACCCTAACCCTTCCCCGAAGCCTGACCCTCACTCGTCCCCTAATCCTAACCCGTACGCTAACACTAACCCGCGCCCTCACACGCACGCTCCCCCTAAAGCGTTGCCGTACCCTCACCTGGACCCTAAAGCGTCCCCGTCCCCTAACCCTAACCCTAGCCCGAACCCTAACCCTAACCCTTCCCCGAAGCCTGACCCTCACCCATCCCCTAATCCTAACCCGTGCGCTAACACTAACCCGCGCCCTCACACGCACGCTCCCCCTAAAGCGTTGCCGTACCCTCACCTGGACCCTAAACCGTCCAGGTCCCCTAAACCTAACCCTAGCCCGAACCCTAACCCTGACCCTTCCCCGAAGCCTGACCCTCACCCGTCCCCTAATCCTAACCCGTACGCTAACACTAACCCGTGCCCTCACACGCACGCTCCCCCTAAAGCATTGCCGTACCCTCACCTGGACCCTAAACCGTCCCCGTCCCCTAACCCTAACCGTAGCCCGAACCCTAACCCTGACCCTTCCCCGAAGCCTGACCCTCACCCGTCCCCTAATCCTAACCCGTACGCTAACACTAACCCGCATCCTCACACGCACGCTCCCCCTAAAGCGTTGCCGTACCCTCACCTGGACCCTAAACCGTCCCCGTCCCCTAAACCTAACCCTAGCCCGAACCCTAACACTAACCCTTCCCCGAAGCCTGACCCTCACCCGTCCCCTAATCCTAACCCGTACGCTAACACTAACCCGCGCCCTCACACGCACGCTCCCCCTAAAGCATTGCCATACCCTCACCTGGACCCTAACCGTCCCCGTCCCCTAACCCTAACGCTAGCCCGAACCCTAAGCCTAACCCTTCCCCGAAGCCTGACCCTCAACCGTCCCCTAATCCTAACCCGTACGGTAACACTAACCTGCGCCTTCACACGCACGCTCCCCCTAAAGCGTTCCCGTACCCTCACCTGGACCCTAAACCGTCCCCGTCCCCTAACCCTAACCCTAGCCCGAACCCTAACCCTTACCCTTCCCCGAAGCCTGACCCTCACCAGTCCCCTAATCCTAACCCGTACGCTAACACTAACCCGCGCCCTCACACGCACGCTCCCGCTAAAGCGTTGCCGTTCCTCACCTGGACCCTAAACCGTCCCCGTCCCCTAACCCTAACCCTAGCCCAAACCCTAACCCTAACCCTTCCCCGAAGCCTGACCCTCACCCGTACCCTAATCCTAACCCGTACGCTAACCCTAACCCGCGCCCTCTCACGCACGCTCCCCCTAAAGCGTTGCCGTACCCTCACCTGGACCCTAAACCGTCCCCGTCCCCTAACCCTAACCCTAGCCCGAACCCTAACCCTGACCCTTCCCCGAAGCCTGACCCTCACCCGTCCCCTAATCCTAACCCGTACGCTAACACTAACCCGTGCCCTCACACACACGCTCCCGCTAAAGCGTTGCCGTACCCTCACCTGGACCCTAATCCGTCCCCGTCCCCTCACCCTAACCGTAGCCCGAACCCTAACCCTGACCCTTCCCCGAAGCCTGACCCTCACCCGTCCCCTAATCCTAACCCGTACGCTAACACTAACCCGCATCCTCACACGCACGCTCCCCCTAAAGCGTTGCCGTACCCTCACCTGGACCCTAAACCGTCCCCGTCCCCTAAACCTAACCCTAGCCCGAACCCTAACCCTGACCCTTCCCCGAAGCCTGACCCTCACCCGTCCCCTAATCCTAACACGTACGCTAACACTAACCCGCGCCCTCACACGCACGCTCCCCCTAATGCGTTGCCATACCCTCACCTGGACCCTAAACCGTCCCCGTCCCCTAACCCTAACCCTAGCCCGAAACCTAACCCTAACCCTTCCCCGAAGCCTGACCCTCAACCGTCGCCTAATCCTAACCCGTACGCTAACACTAACCCGCGCCCTCACACGCACGCTCCCCCTAAAGCATTGCCGTACCCTCACCTGGACCCTAAACCGTCCCCGTCCCCTAACCCTAACCCTAGCCCGAACCCTAACCCTAACCCTTCCCCGAAGCCTGACCCTCACCCGTCCCCTAATCCTAACCCGTACGCTAACACTAACCCGCGCCCTCACACGCACGCTCCTCCTAAAGCGTTGCCGTACCCTCACCTGGACCCTAAACCGTCCCCGTCCCCTAACCCTAACCCTAGCCCAAACCCTAACCCTAACCCTTCCCCGAAGCCTGACCCTCACCCGTCCCCTAATCCTAACCCGTACGCTAACACTAACCCGCGCCCTCACACGCACGCTCCCCCTAAAGCGTTGCCGTACCCTCACCTGGACCCTAAACCGTCCCCGTCCCCTAACCCTAACCCTAGCCCGAACCCTAACCCTGACCCTTCCCCGAAGCCTGACCCTCACCCGTCCCCTAATCCTAACCCGTACGCTAACACTAACCCGCGCCCTCACACGCATGCTCCCCCTAAAGCGTTGCCGTACCCTCACCTGGAACCTAAACCTTCCCCGTCCCCTAACCCTAACCCTAGCCCGAACCCTAACCCTAACATTTCCCCGAAGCCTGACCCTCACCCGTCCCCTAATCCTAACCCGTACGCTAACACAAACCCGCGTCCTCACACGCACGCTCCCCCTAAAGCGTTGCCGTACCCTCACCTGGACCGTAAACCGTCCCCGTCCACTAACCCTAACCCTAGCCCGAACCCTAACCCTGACCCTTCCCGGAAGCCTGACCCTCACCCGTCCCCTAATCCTAACCCGTATGCTAACACTAAACCGCGCCCTCACACGCACGCTCCACCTAAAGCGTTGCCGTACCCTCACCTGGACCCTAAACCGTCCCCGTCCCCTAACCCTAACCCTAGCCCGAACCCTAACCCTAACCCTTCCCCGAAGCCTGACCCTCACCCGTCCCCTAATCCTAACCCGTACGCTAACACTAACCTGCGCCCTCACACGCACGCTCCCCCTAAATCGTTGCCGTACCCTCACCTGGACCCTAAACCGTCCCCGTCCCCTAACCCTAACCCTAGCCCGAACCCTAACCCTGACCCTTCCCCGAAGCCTGACCCTCACCCGTCCCCAAATCCTAACCCGTACGCTAACACAAACCCGCGTCCTCACACGCACGCTCCCCCTAAAGCATTGCCGTACCCTCACCTGGACCGTAAACCGTCCCCGTCCCCTAACACTAACCCTAGCCCGAACCCTAACCCTGACCCTTCCCCGAAGCCTGACCCTCACCCGTCCCCTAATCGTAACCCGTACGCTAACACTAACCCACGCCCTCACACGCACGCTCCCCCTAAAGCGTTGCCGTACCCTCACCTGGACCCTAAACGGTCCCCGTCCCCTAACCCTAACCCTACCCCGAACCCTAACCCTGACCCTTCCCCGAAGCCTGACCCTCACCCGTCCCCTAATCCTAACCCGTACGCTAACACTAACCCGCGCCCTCACACGCACGCTCCCCCTAAAGCGTTGCCGTACCCTCACCTGGACCCTAAACCGTCCCCGTCCCCTAACCCTAACCCTAGCCCGAACCCTACCCCTAACATTTCCCCGAAGCCTAACCCTCACCCGTCCCCTAATCCTAACCCGTACGCTAACACAAACCTGCGTCCTCACACGCACGCTCCCCCTAAAGCGTTGCCGTACCCTCACCTGGACCCTAAACCGTCCCCGTCCCCTAACCCTAACCCTAGCCCGAACCCTAACCCTGACCCTTCCCCGAAGCCTGACCCTCACCCGTCCCCTAATCCTAACCCGTACACTAACACTAACCCGCGCCCTCACACGCACGCTCCCCCTAAAGCGTTGCCGTACCCTCACCTGGACCCTAAACTGTCCCCGTCCCCTAACCCTAACCCTAGCCCAAACCCTAACCCTAACCCTTCCCCGAAGCCTGACACTCACCCATCCCCTAATCCTAACCCGTACGCTAACACTAACCCGCGCCCTCACACGCACGCTCCCCCTAAAGCGTTGCCGTACCCTCACCTGGACCCTAAACCGTCCCCGTCCCCTAAACCTAACCCTAGACCGAACCCTATCCCTAACCCTTCCCCGAAGCCTGACCCTCACTCGTCCCCTAATCCTAACCCGTACGCTAACACTAACCCGCGCCCTCACACGCACGCTCCCCCTAAAGCGTTGCCTTACCCTCACCTGGACCCTAAACCGTGCCAGTCCACTAACCCTAACCCTAGCCCGAACCCTAACCCTAACCCGTCCCCGAAGCCTGACCCTCAGCCGTCCCCTAATCCTAACCTGTACGCTAACACAAACCGCGCCCTCACACGCACGCTCCCCCTAAAGCATTGCCGTACCCTCACCTGGACCCTAAACCGTCCCCGTCCCCTAACCCTAACCCTAGCCCGAACCCTATCCCTAACCCTTCCCCGAAGCCTGACCCTCACCCGTCCCCTAATCCTAACCCGTACGCTAACACTAACCCGCGCCCTCACACGCACGCTCCCCCTAAAGCATTGCCATACCCTCACCTGGACCCTAAACCGTCCCCGTCCCCTAACACTAACCCTAGCCCGAACCCTAAGCTTACCCCTTCCCCGAAGCCTGACCCTCAACCGTCCCCTAATCTTAACCCGTACGGTAACACTAACCCGCGCCTTCACACGCACGCTCCCCCTAAAGCGTTCCCGTACCCTCACCTGGACCCTAAACCGTCCCCGTACCCTAACCCTAACCCTAGCCCGAACCCTAACCCTAACCCTTCCCCGAAGCCTGACCCTCACCAGTCCACTAATCCTAACCCGTACGCTAACACTAACCCGCGCCCTCACACGCACGCTCCCCCTAAAGCGTTGCCGTACCCTCACCTGGACCCTAAACCGTCCCCGTCCCCTAACCCTAACCCTAGCCCGAACCCTAACCCTAACCCTTCCCCGAAGCCTGACCCTCACCCATCCCCTAATCCTAACCCGTACGCTAACACTACCCCACGCCCTCACACGCACGCTCCCCCTAAAGCATTGCCGTACCCTCACCTGGACCCTAAACCGTCCCCGTCCCCTAAACCTAACCCTAGCCCGAACCCTAACCCTAACACTTCCCCGAAGCCTGACCCTCACCCGTGACCTAATCCTAAACCGTACGCTAACACTAACCCGCGCCCTCACATGCACGTTCCCCCTAAAGCGTTGCCGTACCCTCACCTGGACCGTAAACCGTCCCCGTCCCCTAACCCTAACCCTAGCCCGAACCCTAACCCTAACACTTCCCCGAAGCCTGACCCTCACCCGTCCCCTAATCCTAACCCGTACGCTAACACTAACCCGCGCCCTCACACGCACGCTCCCCCTAAAGCGTTGCCTTACCCTCACCTGGACCCTAAACCGTGCCAGTCCACTAACCCTAACCCTAGCCCGAACCCTAACCCTAACCCTTCCCCGAAGCCTGACCCTCAGCCGTCCCCTAATCCTAACCCGTACGCTAACACAAACCGCGCCCTCACACGCACGCTCCCCCTAAAGCATTGCCGTACCCTCACCTGGACCCTAAACCGTCCCCGTCCCCTAACCCTAACCCTAGCCCGAACCCTATCCCTAACCCTTCCCCGAAGCCTGACCCTCACCCGTCCCCTAATCCTAACCCGTACGCTAACACTAACCCGCGCCCTCACACGCACGCTCCCCCTAAAGCATTGCCATACCCTCACCTGGACCCTAAACCGTCCCCGTCCCCTAACACTAAGCCTAGCCCGAACCCTAAGCTTACCCCTTCCCCGAAGCCTGACCCTCAACCGTCCCCTAATCTTAACCCGTACGGTAACACTAACCCGCGCCTTCACACGCACGCTCCCCCTAAAGCGTTCCCGTACCCTCACCTGGACCCTAAACCGTCCCCGTACCCTAACCCTAACCCTAGCCCGAACCCTAACCCTAACCCTTCCCCGAAGCCTGACCCTCACCAGTCCACTAATCCTAACCCGTACGCTAACACTAACCCGCGCCCTCACACGCACGCTCCCCCTAAAGCGTTGCCGTACCCTCACCTGGACCCTAAACCGTCCCCGTCCCCTAACCCTAACCCTAGCCCGAACCCTAACCCTAACCCTTCCCCGAAGCCTGACCCTCACCCATCCCCTAATCCTAACCCGTACGCTAACACTACCCCACGCCCTCACACGCACGCTCCCCCTAAAGCATTGCCGTACCCTCACCTGGACCCTAAACCGTCCCCGTCCCCTAAACCTAACCCTAGCCCGAACCCTAACCCTAACACTTCCCCGAAGCCTGACCCTCACCCGTGACCTAATCCTAAACCGTACGCTAACACTAACCCGCGCCCTCACATGCACGTTCCCCCTAAAGCGTTGCCGTACCCTCACCTGGACCGTAAACCGTCCCCGTCCCCTAACCCTAACCCTAGCCCGAACCCTAACCCTAACACTTCCCCGAAGCCTGACCCTCACCCGTCCCCTAATCCTAACCCGTACGCTAACACTAACCCGCGCCCTCACACGCACGTTCCCCCTAAAGCGTTGCCGTACCCTCTCATGGACCCTAAACCGTCCCCGTCCCCTAACCCTAACCCTAGCCCGAATCCTAACCCTAACCCTTCCCCGAAGACTGACCCTCACCCGTCCCCTAATCCTAACCCGTACGCTAACACTAACCCGCGCCCTCACACGCACGCTCCCCCTAAAGCTTTGCCGTAACCTCACCTGGACCCTAAACCGTCCCCGTCCCCTAACCCTAAACCTAGCCCGAACCCTAACCCTAACCCTTCCCCGAAGCCTGACACTCACCCGTCCCCTAATCCTAACCCGTACGCTAACACTAACCCACGCCCTCAAACGCACGCTCCCCGTAAAGCGTTGCCGTACCCTCACCTGGACCCTAAACCGTCCCCGTCCCCTAACCCTAACCCTAGTCCGAACCCTAACCCTAACCCTTCCCCGAAGCCTGACCCTCACCCGTCCCCTAATTCTAACCCGTACGCTAACACTAACCCGCGCCCTCACACGCACGCTCCCCCTAAAGCGTTGCCGTACCCTCACCTGGACCCTAAACCGTCCCCGTCCCCTAACCCTAACCCTAGCCCGAACCCTAACCCTGACCCTTCCCCGAAGCCTGACCCTCACCCATCCCCTAATCCTAACCCGTACGCTAACACTAACCCGCGCCCTCACACGCACGCTCCCCCTAAAGCATTGCCGTACCCTCACCTGGACCCTAAACCGTACCCGTCCCCTAACCCTAACCCTAGCCCGTACCCTAACCCTGACCGTTCCCCGAAGCCTGACCCTCACCCGTCCCCTAATCCTAACCCGTACGCTAACACTAAACCACGCCCTCACACGCACGCTCCCCCTAAAGCGTTGCCGTACCCTCACCTGGACCCTAAACCGTCCCCGTCCACTAACCCTAACCCTAGCCCGAACCCTAACCCTAACCTTTCCCCGAAGCCTGACCCTCACCCGTCCCCTAATCCTAACCCGTACGCTAACACAAACCCGCGTCCTCACATGCACGCTCCCCCTAAAGCGTTGCCGTACCCTCACCTGGACCCTAAACCGTCCCCGTCCCCTAACCCTAACCCTAGCCCGAACCCTAACCCTAACCCTTCCCCGAAGCCTGACCCTCACTCGTCCCCTAATCCTAACCCGTACGCTAACACTAACCCGCGCCCTCACAGGCACGCTCCCCCTAAAGCGTTGCCGTACCCTCACCTGGACCCTAAACCGTCCCCGTCCCCTAACCCTAACCCTAGCCCGAACCCTAACCCTAACCCTTCCCCGAAGCCTGACCCTCACCCGTCCCCTAATCCTAACCCGTACGCTAACACTAACCCGCGCCCTCACACGCACGCTCCCCCTAAAGCGTTACCGTACCCTCACCTGGACCCTAATCCGTCCCCGTCCCCTAACCCTAACCCTAGCCCGAACCCTAACCCTGACCCTTCCCCGAAGCCTGACCCTCACCCGTCCCCTAATCCTAACCCGTACGCTAACACTAACCCGTGCCCTCACACGCACGCTCCCCCTAAAGTGTTGCCGTACCCTCACCTGGACCCTAAACCGTCCCCGTCCCCTAACCCTAACCGTAGCCCGAACCCTAACCCTGACCCTTCCCCGAAGCCTGACCCTCACCCGTCCCCTAATCCTAATCCGTACGCTAACACTAACCCGCGTCCTCACACGCACGCTCCCCCTAAAGCATTGCCGTACCCTCACCTGGACCCTAAACCGTCCCCGTCCCCTAACCCTAACCCTAGCCTGAACCCTAACCCTAACCTTTCCCCGAAGCCTGACCCTCACGCGTCCCCTAATCCTAACCCGTACGCTAACACTAACCCGCGCCCTCACACGCACCCTCCCCCTAAAGCGTTGCCGTACCCTCAACTGGACCCGAAACCGTCCCCGTCCCCTAACCCTAACCCTAGCCCGAACCCTAACCCTAACCCTTCCCCGAAGCCTGACCCTCACCCGTCCCCTAATCCTAACCCGTACGCTAACACTAACCCGCGCCCTCACACGCACGCTCCCCCTAAAGCGTTGCCGTACCCTCACCTGGACCCTAAACCGTCCCCGTCCCCTAACCCTAACCTTAGCCTGAACCCTAACCCTAACCTTTCCCCGAAGCCTGACCCTCACGCGTCCCCTAATCCTAACCCGTACGCTAACACTAACCCGCGCCCTCTCACGCACGCTCCCCCTAAAGCGTTGCCGTACCCTCACCTGGACCCTAAACCGTCCCCGTCCCCTAACCCTAACCCTAGCCCAAACCCTAACCCTAACCCTTCCCCGAAGCCTGACCCTCACCCGTCCCCTAATCCTAACCCGTACGCTAACAGTAACCCGCGCCCTCACACGCACGCTCCCCCTAAAGCGTTGCCGTACCCTCACCTGGACCCTAAACCGTCCCCGTCCCCTAACCCTAACCCTAGCCCGAACCCTAACCCTAACACTTCCCCGAAGCCTGACCCTCACCCGTCCCCTAATCCTAACCCGTACGCTAACACTAACCCGCGCCCTCACACGCACGCTCCCCCTAAAGCGTTGCCGTACCCTCACCTGGACCGTAAACCGTCCCCGTCCCCTAACACTAACCCTAGCCCGAACCCTAACCCTGAACCTTCCCCGAAGCCTGACCCTCACCCGTCCCCTAATCCTAACCCGTACGCTAACACTAACCCGCGCCCTCACACGCACGCTCCCCCTAAAGCGTTGCCGTACCCTCACCTGGACCCTAAACCGTCCCCGTCCCCTAACCCTAACGCTAGCCCGAACCCTAACCCTAACCCTTCCCCGAAGCCTGACACTCACCCATCCCCTAATCCTAACCCGTACGCTAACACTAACCCACGCCCTCACACGCACGCTCCCCCTAAAGCGTTGCCGTACCCTCACCTGGACCCTAAACCGTCCCCGTCCCCTAAACCTAACCCTGGCCCGAACCCTAACCCTAACCCTTCCCCGAAGCCTGACCCTCACTCGTCCCCTAATCCTAACCAGTACGCTAACACTAACCCGCGCCCTCACACGCACGCTCCCCCTAAAGCGTTGCCGTACCCTCACCTGGACCCTAAACCGTCCCCGTCCCCTAACCCTAACCCTAGCCCGAACCCTAACCCTAACCCTTCCCCGAAGCCTGACCCTCACCCATCCCCTAATCCTAACCCGTGCGCTAACACTAACCCGCGCCCTCACACGCACTCTCCCCCTAAAGCGTTGCCGTACCCTCACCTGGACCCTAAACCGTCCAGGTCCCCTAAACCTAACCCTAGCCCGAACCCTAACCCTGACCCTTCCCCGAAGCCTGACCCTCACCCGTCCCCTAATCCTAACCCGTACGCTAACACTAACCCGTGCCCTCACACGCACGCTCCCCCTAAAGCATTGCCGTACCCTCACCTGGACCCTAAACCGTCCCCGTCCCCTAACCCTAACCGTAGCCCGAACCCTAACCCTGACCCTTCCCCGAAGCCTGACCCTCACCCGTCCCCTAATCCTAACCCGTACGCTAACACTAACCCGCATCCTCACACGCACGCTCCCCCTAAAGCGTTGCCGTACCCTCACCTGGACCCTAAACCGTCCCCGTCCCCTAAACCTAACCCTAGCCTGAATCCTAACCCTGAACCTTCCCCGAAGCCTGACCCTCACCCGTCCCCTAATCCTAACCCGTACGCTAACACTAACCCGTGCCCTCACACGCACGCTCCCCCTAATGCGTTGCCGTACCCTCACCTGGACCCTAAAGCGTCCCCGTCCCCTAACCCTAACCCTAGCCCGAACCCTAAACCTAACCCTTCCCCGAAGCCTGACCCTCACCCGTCCCCTAATCCTAACCCGTACGCTAACACTAACCCGCGCCCTCACACGCACGCTCCCCCTAAAGCATTGCCATACCCTCACCCGGACCCTAACCGTCCCCGTCCCCTAACCCTAACGCTAGCCCGAACCCTAAGCCTAACCCTTCCCCGAAGCCTGACCCTCAACCGTCCCCTAATCCTAACCCGTACGGTAACACTAACCTGCGCCTTCACACGCACGCTCCCCCTAAAGCGTTCCCGTACCCTCACCTGGACCCTAAACCGTCCCCGTCCCCTAACCCTAACCCTAGCCCGAACCCTAACCCTTACCCTTCCCCGAAGCCTGACCCTCACCAGTCCCCTAATCCTAACCCGTACGCTAACACTAACCCGCGCCCTCACACGCACGCTCCCGCTAAAGCGTTGCCGTTCCTCACCTGGACCCTAAACCGTCCCCGTCCCCTAACCCTAACCCTAGCCCAAACCCTAACCCTAACCCTTCCCCGAAGCCTGACCCTCACCCGTACCCTAATCCTAACCCGTACGCTAACCCTAACCCGCACCCTCTCACGCACGCTCCCCCTAAAGCGTTGCCGTACCCTCACCTGGACCCTAAACCGTCCCCGTCCCCTAACCCTAACCCTAGCCCGAACCCTAACCCTGACCCTTCCCCGAAGCCTGACCCTCACCCGTCCCCTAATCCTAACCCGTACGCTAACACTAACCCGTGCCCTCACACACACGCTCCCGCTAAAGCGTTGCCGTACCCTCACCTGGACCCTAATCCGTCCCCGTCCCCTCACCCTAACCGTAGCCCGAACCCTAACCCTGACCTTTCCCCGAAGCCTGACCCTCACCCGTCCCCTAATCCTAACCCGTACGCTAACACTAACCCGCATCCTCACACGCACGCTCCCCCTAAAGCGTTGCCGTACCCTCACCTGGACCCTAAACCGTCCCCGTCCCCTAAACCTAACCCTAGCCCGAACCCTAACCCTGACCCTTCCCCGAAGCCTGACCCTCACCCGTCCCCTAATCCTAACACGTACGCTAACACTAACCCGCGCCCTCACACGCACGCTCCCCCTAATGCGTTGCCATACCCTCACCTGGACCCTAAACCGTCCCCGTCCCCTAACCCTAACCCTAGCCCGAACCCTAACCCTAACCCTTCCCCGAAGCCTGACCCTCAACCGTCGCCTAATCCTAACCCGTACGCTAACACTAACCCGCCCCCTCACACGCACGCTCCCCCTAAAGCATTGCCGTACCCTCACCTGGACCCTAAACCGTCCCCGTCCCCTAACCCTAACCCTAGCCCGAACCCTAACCCTAACCCTTCCCCGAAGCCTGACCCTCACCCGTCCCCTAATCCTAACCCGTACGCTAACACTAACCCGCGCCCTCACACGCACGCTCCTCCTAAAGCGTTGCCGTACCCTCACCTGGACCCTAAACCGTCCCCGTCCCCTAACCCTAACCCTAGCCCAAACCCTAACCCTAACCCTTCCCCGAAGCCTGACCCTCACCCGTCCCCTAATCCTAACCCGTACGCTAACACTAACCCGCGCCCTCACACGCACGCTCCCCCTAAAGCGTTGCCGTACCCTCACCTGGACCCTAAACCGTCCCCGTCCCCTAACCCTAACCCTAGCCCGAACCCTAACCCTGACCCTTCCCCGAAGCCTGACCCTCACCCGTCCCCTAATCCTAACCCGTACGCTAACACTAACCCGCGCCCTCACACGCATGCTCCCCCTAAAGCGTTGCCGTACCCTCACCTGGACCCTAAACCTTCCCCGTCCCCTAACCCTAACCCTAGCCCGAACCCTAACCCTAACATTTCCCCGAAGCCTGACCCTCACCCGTCCCCTAATCCTAACCCGTACGCTAACACAAACCCGCGTCCTCACACGCACGCTCCCCCTAAAGCGTTGCCGTACCCTCACCTGGACCGTAAACCGTCCCCGTCCCCTAACCCTAACCCTAGCCCGAACCCTAACCCTGACCCTTCCCGGAAGCCTGACCCTCACCCGTCCCCTAATCCTAACCCGTATGCTAACACTAACCCGCGCCCTCACACGCACGCTCCACCTAAAGCGTTGCCGTACCCTCACCTGGACCCTAAACCGTCCCCGTCCCCTAACCCTAACCCTAGCCCGAACCCTAACCCTAACCCTAACCCTTCCCCGAAGCCTGACACTCACCCATCCCCTAATCCTAACCCGTACGCTAACACTAACCCACGCCCTCACACGCACGCTCCCCCTAAAGCGTTGCCGTACCCTCACCTGGACCCTAAACCGTCCCCGTCCCCTAAACCTAACCCTAGCCCGAACCCTAACCCTAACCCTTCCCCGAAGCCTTACCCTCACTCGTCCCCTAATCCTAACCCGTACGCTCACACTAACCCGCGCCCTCACACGCACGCTCCCCCTAAAGCGTTTTCGTACCCTAACCTGGACCCTAAACCGTCCCAGTTCACTAACCCTAACCCTAGCCCGAACCCTAACCCTAACCCTTCCCCGAAGCCAGACCCTCACCAGTCCCCTAATCCTAACCCGTACGCTAACACTAACCCGCGCCCTCACACGCACGCTCCCCCTAAAGCGTTGCCGTACCCTCACCTGGACCCTAAACCGTCCCCGTCCCCTAACCCTAACCCTAGCCCGAACCCTAACCCTAACCCTTCCCCGAAGCCTGACCCTCACCCATCCCCTAATCCTAACCCGTACGCTAACACTAACCCGCGCCCTCACACGCACGCTCCCCCTAAAGCGTTGCCGTAACCTCACCTGGAACGTAAACCGTCCCCGTCCCATAACCCTAACCCTAGCCCGAACCCTAAACCTAACACTTCCCCGAAGCCTGACCCTCACCCGTCCCCTAATCCTAACCCGTACGCTAACACTAACCCACGCCCTCACACGCACGCTCCCCCTAAAGCTTTGCCGTACCCTCACCTGGACCCTAAACCGTCCCCGTCCCCTAACCCTAACCCTAGCCCGAACCCTAACCCTAACCCTTTCCCGAAGCCTGACCCTCACCCGTCCCCTAATCCTAACCCGTACGCTAACACTAACCCGCGCCCTCACATGCACGCTACCCCTAAAGCGTTGCCGTACCCTCACCTGGACCCTAAACCGTCCCCGTCCCCTAACCCTAACCCTAGCCCGAACCCTAACCCTGACCCTTCCCTGAAGCCTGACCCTCACCCGTCCCCTAATCCTAACCCGTACGCTAACACTAACCCGCGCCCTCACACGCACGCTCCCCCTAAAGCGTTGCCGTACCCTCACCTGGACCCTAAACCGTCCCCGTCCCCTAGACCTAACCCTAGCCCGATTCCTAACCCTGACCCTTCCCCGAAGCCTGACCCTCACCCGTCCCCTAATCCTAACCCGTACGCTAACACTAACCCACGCCCTCACACGCACACTCCCCCTAAAGCGTTGCCGTACCCTACCTGGACCCTAAACCGTCCCCGTCCCCTAACCCTAACCCTAGCCCGAACCCTAACCCTGACCCTTCCCCGAAGCCTGACCCTCACCCGTGCCCTAATCCTAACCCGTACGCTAACACTAACCCACGCCCTCACACGCACGCTCCCCCTAAAGCGTTGCCGTACCCTCACCTGGACCCTAAACCGTCCCCGTCCCCTAACCCTAACCCTAGCCTGAACCCTAACCCTGACCCTTCCCCGAAGCCTGACCCTCACCCGTGCCCTAATCCTAACCCGTACGCTAACACTAACCCGCACCCTACACGCACGCTCCCCCTAAAGCGTTGCCATACCCTCACCTGGACCCTAAACCGTCCCCGTCAGCTAACCCTAACCCTAGCCCGAACCCTAACCCTGACCCTTCCCCGAAGCCTGACCCTCACCCGTCCCCTAATCCTAACCCGTACGCTAACACTAACCCGCGCCCTCACACGCACGCTCCCCCTAAAGCGTTGCCGTACCCTCACCTGGACCCTAAACCGTCTCCGTCCCCTAACTCTAACCCTAGCCCGAACCCTAACCCTAACACTTCCCCGAAGCCTGACCCTCACCCGTCCCCTAATCCTAACCCGTACGCTAACACTAACCCGCGCCCTCACACGCACGCTCCCCCTAAAGCGTTGCCGTACCCTCACCTGGACCCTAAACCGTCCCCGTCCCCTAACCCTAATCCTAGCCCGAACCCTAACCCTAATCCTTCACCGAAGCCTGACCCTCACCCGTCCCCTAATCCTAACCCATACGCTAACACTAACCCACGCCCTCACACGCACGCTCCCCCTAAAGCGTTGCCGTACCCTCACCTGGACCCTAAACGGTCCCCGTCCCCTAACCCTAACCCTAGCCCGAACCCTAACCCTGACCCTTCCCCGAAGCCTGACCCTCACCCGTCCCCTAATCCTAACCCGTACGCTAACACTAACCCGCGCCCTCACACGCACGCTCCCCCTAAAGCGTTGCCGTACCCTCACCTGGACCCTAAACCGTCCCCGTCCCCTAACCCTAACCCTAGCCCGAACCCTACCCCTAACATTTCCCCGAAGCCTGACCCTCACCCGTCCCCTAATCCTAACCCGTACGCTAACACAAACCTGCGTCCTCACACGCACGCTCCCCCTAAAGCGTTGCCGTACCCTCACCTGGACCCTAAACCGTCCCCGTCCCCTAACCCTAACCCTAGCCCGAACCCTAACCCTGACCCTTCCCCGAAGCCTGACCCTCACCCCTCCCCTAATCCTAACCCGTACACTAACACTAACCCGCGCCCTCACACGCACGCTCCCCCTAAAGCGTTGCCGTACCCTCACCTGGACCCTAAACTGTCCCCGTCCCCTAACCCTAACCCTAGCCCAAACCCTAACCCTAACCCTTCCCCGAAGCCTGACACTCACCCATCCCCTAATCCTAACCCGTACGCTAACACTAACCCGCGCCCTCACACGCACGCTCCCCCTAAAGCGTTGCCGTACCCTCACCTGGACCCTAAACCGTCCCCGTCCCCTAAACCTAACCCTAGACCGAACCCTATCCCTAACCCTTCCCCGAAGCCTGACCCTCACTCGTCCCCTAATCCTAACCCGTACGCTAACACTAACCCGCGCCCTCACACGCACGCTCCCCCTAAAGCGTTGCCGTACCCTCACCTGGACCCTAAACCGTGCCAGTCCACTAACCCTAACCCTAGCCCGAACCCTAACCCTAACCCTTCCCCGAAGCCTGACCCTCAGCAGTCCCCTAATCCTAACCCGTACGCTAACACTAACCCACGCCCTCAAACGCACGCTCCCCGTAAAGCGTTGCCGTACCCTCACCTGGACCCTAAACCGTCCCCGTCCCCTAACCCTAACCCTAGTCCGAACCCTAACCCTAACCCTTCCCCGAAGCCTGACCCTCACCCGTCCCCTAATTCTAACCCGTACGCTAACACTAACCCGCGCCCTCACACGCACGCTCCCCCTAAAGCGTTGCCGTACCCTCACCTGGACCCTAAACCGTCCCCGTCCCCTAACCCTAACCCTAGCCCGAACCCTAACCCTGACCCTTCCCCGAAGCCTGACCCTCACCCATCCCCTAATCCTAACCCGTACGCTAACACTAACCCGCGCCCTCACACGCACGCTCCCCCTAAAGCATTGCCGTACCCTCACCTGGACCCTAAACCGTACCCGTCCCCTAACCCTAACCCTAGCCCGTACCCTAACCCTGACCGTTCCCCGAAGCCTGACCCTCACCCGTCCCCTAATCCTAACCCGTACGCTAACACTAAACCACGCCCTCACACGCACGCTCCCCCTAAAGCGTTGCCGTACCCTCACCTGGACCCTAAACCGTCCCCGTCCACTAACCCTAACCCTAGCCCGAACCCTAACCCTAACCTTTCCCCGAAGCCTGACCCTCACCCGTCCCCTAATCCTAACCCGTACGCTAACACAAACCCGCGTCCTCACATGCACGCTCCCCCTAAAGCGTTGCCGTACCCTCACCTGGACCCTAAACCGTCCCCGTCCCCTAACCCTAACCCTAGCCCGAACCCTAACCCTAACCCTTCCCCGAAGCCTGACCCTCACTCGTCCCCTAATCCTAACCCGTACGCTAACACTAACCCGCGCCCTCACAGGCACGCTCCCCCTAAAGCGTTGCCGTACCCTCACCTGGACCCTAAACCGTCCCCGTCCCCTAACCCTAACCCTAGCCCGAACCCTAACCCTAACCCTTCCCCGAAGCCTGACCCTCACCCGTCCCCTAATCCTAACCCGTACGCTAACACTAACCCGCGCCCTCACACGCACGCTCCCCCTAAAGCGTTACCGTACCCTCACCTGGACCCTAATCCGTCCCCGTCCCCTAACCCTAACCCTAGCCCGAACCCTAACCCTGACCCTTCCCCGAAGCCTGACCCTCACCCGTCCCCTAATCCTAACCCGTACGCTAACACTAACCCGTGCCCTCACACGCACGCTCCCCCTAAAGTGTTGCCGTACCCTCACCTGGACCCTAAACCGTCCCCGTCCCCTAACCCTAACCGTAGCCCGAACCCTAACCCTGACCCTTCCCCGAAGCCTGACCCTCACCCGTCCCCTAATCCTAATCCGTACGCTAACACTAACCCGCGTCCTCACACGCACGCTCCCCCTAAAGCATTGCCGTACCCTCACCTGGACCCTAAACCGTCCCCGTCCCCTAACCCTAACCCTAGCCTGAACCCTAACCCTAACCTTTCCCCGAAGCCTGACCCTCACGCGTCCCCTAATCCTAACCCGTACGCTAACACTAACCCGCGCCCTCACACGCACCCTCCCCCTAAAGCGTTGCCGTACCCTCAACTGGACCCGAAACCGTCCCCGTCCCCTAACCCTAACCCTAGCCCGAACCCTAACCCTAACCCTTCCCCGAAGCCTGACCCTCACCCGTCCCCTAATCCTAACCCGTACGCTAACACTAACCCGCGCCCTCACACGCACGCTCCCCCTAAAGCGTTGCCGTACCCTCACCTGGACCCTAAACCGTCCCCGTCCCCTAACCCTAACCTTAGCCTGAACCCTAACCCTAACCTTTCCCCGAAGCCTGACCCTCACGCGTCCCCTAATCCTAACCCGTACGCTAACACTAACCCGCGCCCTCTCACGCACGCTCCCCCTAAAGCGTTGCCGTACCCTCACCTGGACCCTAAACCGTCCCCGTCCCCTAACCCTAACCCTAGCCCAAACCCTAACCCTAACCCTTCCCCGAAGCCTGACCCTCACCCGTCCCCTAATCCTAACCCGTACGCTAACAGTAACCCGCGCCCTCACACGCACGCTCCCCCTAAAGCGTTGCCGTACCCTCACCTGGACCCTAAACCGTCCCCGTCCCCTAACCCTAACCCTAGCCCGAACCCTAACCCTAACACTTCCCCGAAGCCTGACCCTCACCCGTCCCCTAATCCTAACCCGTACGCTAACACTAACCCGCGCCCTCACACGCACGCTCCCCCTAAAGCGTTGCCGTACCCTCACCTGGACCGTAAACCGTCCCCGTCCCCTAACACTAACCCTAGCCCGAACCCTAACCCTGAACCTTCCCCGAAGCCTGACCCTCACCCGTCCCCTAATCCTAACCCGTACGCTAACACTAACCCGCGCCCTCACACGCACGCTCCCCCTAAAGCGTTGCCGTACCCTCACCTGGACCCTAAACCGTCCCCGTCCCCTAACCCTAACGCTAGCCCGAACCCTAACCCTAACCCTTCCCCGAAGCCTGACACTCACCCATCCCCTAATCCTAACCCGTACGCTAACACTAACCCACGCCCTCACACGCACGCTCCCCCTAAAGCGTTGCCGTACCCTCACCTGGACCCTAAACCGTCCCCGTCCCCTAAACCTAACCCTGGCCCGAACCCTAACCCTAACCCTTCCCCGAAGCCTGACCCTCACTCGTCCCCTAATCCTAACCAGTACGCTAACACTAACCCGCGCCCTCACACGCACGCTCCCCCTAAAGCGTTGCCGTACCCTCACCTGGACCCTAAACCGTCCCCGTCCCCTAACCCTAACCCTAGCCCGAACCCTAACCCTAACCCTTCCCCGAAGCCTGACCCTCACCCATCCCCTAATCCTAACCCGTGCGCTAACACTAACCCGCGCCCTCACACGCACGCTCCCCCTAAAGCGTTGCCGTACCCTCACCTGGACCCTAAACCGTCCAGGTCCCCTAAACCTAACCCTAGCCCGAACCCTAACCCTGACCCTTCCCCGAAGCCTGACCCTCACCCGTCCCCTAATCCTAACCCGTACGCTAACACTAACCCGTGCCCTCACACGCACGCTCCCCCTAAAGCATTGCCGTACCCTCACCTGGACCCTAAACCGTCCCCGTCCCCTAACCCTAACCGTAGCCCGAACCCTAACCCTGACCCTTCCCCGAAGCCTGACCCTCACCCGTCCCCTAATCCTAACCCGTACGCTAACACTAACCCGCATCCTCACACGCACGCTCCCCCTAAAGCGTTGCCGTACCCTCACCTGGACCCTAAACCGTCCCCGTCCCCTAAACCTAACCCTAGCCTGAATCCTAACCCTGAACCTTCCCCGAAGCCTGACCCTCACCCGTCCCCTAATCCTAACCCGTACGCTAACACTAACCCGTGCCCTCACACGCACGCTCCCCCTAATGCGTTGCCGTACCCTCACCTGGACCCTAAAGCGTCCCCGTCCCCTAACCCTAACCCTAGCCCGAACCCTAAACCTAACCCTTCCCCGAAGCCTGACCCTCACCCGTCCCCTAATCCTAACCCGTACGCTAACACTAACCCGCGCCCTCACACGCACGCTCCCCCTAAAGCATTGCCATACCCTCACCCGGACCCTAACCGTCCCCGTCCCCTAACCCTAACGCTAGCCCGAACCCTAAGCCTAACCCTTCCCCGAAGCCTGACCCTCAACCGTCCCCTAATCCTAACCCGTACGGTAACACTAACCTGCGCCTTCACACGCACGCTCCCCCTAAAGCGTTCCCGTACCCTCACCTGGACCCTAAACCGTCCCCGTCCCCTAACCCTAACCCTAGCCCGAACCCTAACCCTTACCCTTCCCCGAAGCCTGACCCTCACCAGTCCCCTAATCCTAACCCGTACGCTAACACTAACCCGCGCCCTCACACGCACGCTCCCGCTAAAGCGTTGCCGTTCCTCACCTGGACCCTAAACCGTCCCCGTCCCCTAACCCTAACCCTAGCCCAAACCCTAACCCTAACCCTTCCCCGAAGCCTGACCCTCACCCGTACCCTAATCCTAACCCGTACGCTAACCCTAACCCGCACCCTCTCACGCACGCTCCCCCTAAAGCGTTGCCGTACCCTCACCTGGACCCTAAACCGTCCCCGTCCCCTAACCCTAACCCTAGCCCGAACCCTAACCCTGACCCTTCCCCGAAGCCTGACCCTCACCCGTCCCCTAATCCTAACCCGTACGCTAACACTAACCCGTGCCCTCACACACACGCTCCCGCTAAAGCGTTGCCGTACCCTCACCTGGACCCTAATCCGTCCCCGTCCCCTCACCCTAACCGTAGCCCGAACCCTAACCCTGACCTTTCCCCGAAGCCTGACCCTCACCCGTCCCCTAATCCTAACCCGTACGCTAACACTAACCCGCATCCTCACACGCACGCTCCCCCTAAAGCGTTGCCGTACCCTCACCTGGACCCTAAACCGTCCCCGTCCCCTAAACCTAACCCTAGCCCGAACCCTAACCCTGACCCTTCCCCGAAGCCTGACCCTCACCCGTCCCCTAATCCTAACACGTACGCTAACACTAACCCGCGCCCTCACACGCACGCTCCCCCTAATGCGTTGCCATACCCTCACCTGGACCCTAAACCGTCCCCGTCCCCTAACCCTAACCCTAGCCCGAACCCTAACCCTAACCCTTCCCCGAAGCCTGACCCTCAACCGTCGCCTAATCCTAACCCGTACGCTAACACTAACCCGCGCCCTCACACGCACGCTCCCCCTAAAGCATTGCCGTACCCTCACCTGGACCCTAAACCGTCCCCGTCCCCTAACCCTAACCCTAGCCCGAACCCTAACCCTAACCCTTCCCCGAAGCCTGACCCTCACCCGTCCCCTAATCCTAACCCGTACGCTAACACTAACCCGCGCCCTCACACGCACGCTCCTCCTAAAGCGTTGCCGTACCCTCACCTGGACCCTAAACCGTCCCCGTCCCCTAACCCTAACCCTAGCCCAAACCCTAACCCTAACCCTTCCCCGAAGCCTGACCCTCACCCGTCCCCTAATCCTAACCCGTACGCTAACACTAACCCGCGCCCTCACACGCACGCTCCCCCTAAAGCGTTGCCGTACCCTCACCTGGACCCTAAACCGTCCCCGTCCCCTAACCCTAACCCTAGCCCGAACCCTAACCCTGACCCTTCCCCGAAGCCTGACCCTCACCCGTCCCCTAATCCTAACCCGTACGCTAACACTAACCCGCGCCCTCACACGCATGCTCCCCCTAAAGCGTTGCCGTACCCTCACCTGGACCCTAAACCTTCCCCGTCCCCTAACCCTAACCCTAGCCCGAACCCTAACCCTAACATTTCCCCGAAGCCTGACCCTCACCCGTCCCCTAATCCTAACCCGTACGCTAACACAAACCCGCGTCCTCACACGCACGCTCCCCCTAAAGCGTTGCCGTACCCTCACCTGGACCGTAAACCGTCCCCGTCCCCTAACCCTAACCCTAGCCCGAACCCTAACCCTGACCCTTCCCGGAAGCCTGACCCTCACCCGTCCCCTAATCCTAACCCGTATGCTAACACTAACCCGCGCCCTCACACGCACGCTCCACCTAAAGCGTTGCCGTACCCTCACCTGGACCCTAAACCGTCCCCGTCCCCTAACCCTAACCCTAGCCCGAACCCTAACCCTAACCCTAACCCTTCCCCGAAGCCTGACACTCACCCATCCCCTAATCCTAACCCGTACGCTAACACTAACCCACGCCCTCACACGCACGCTCCCCCTAAAGCGTTGCCGTACCCTCACCTGGACCCTAAACCGTCCCCGTCCCCTAAACCTAACCCTAGCCCGAACCCTAACCCTAACCCTTCCCCGAAGCCTTACCCTCACTCGTCCCCTAATCCTAACCCGTACGCTCACACTAACCCGCGCCCTCACACGCACGCTCCCCCTAAAGCGTTTTCGTACCCTAACCTGGACCCTAAACCGTCCCAGTTCACTAACCCTAACCCTAGCCCGAACCCTAACCCTAACCCTTCCCCGAAGCCAGACCCTCACCAGTCCCCTAATCCTAACCCGTACGCTAACACTAACCCGCGCCCTCACACGCACGCTCCCCCTAAAGCGTTGCCGTACCCTCACCTGGACCCTAAACCGTCCCCGTCCCCTAACCCTAACCCTAGCCCGAACCCTAACCCTAACCCTTCCCCGAAGCCTGACCCTCACCCATCCCCTAATCCTAACCCGTACGCTAACACTAACCCGCGCCCTCACACGCACGCTCCCCCTAAAGCGTTGCCGTAACCTCACCTGGAACGTAAACCGTCCCCGTCCCATAACCCTAACCCTAGCCCGAACCCTAAACCTAACACTTCCCCGAAGCCTGACCCTCACCCGTCCCCTAATCCTAACCCGTACGCTAACACTAACCCACGCCCTCACACGCACGCTCCCCCTAAAGCTTTGCCGTACCCTCACCTGGACCCTAAACCGTCCCCGTCCCCTAACCCTAACCCTAGCCCGAACCCTAACCCTAACCCTTTCCCGAAGCCTGACCCTCACCCGTCCCCTAATCCTAACCCGTACGCTAACACTAACCCGCGCCCTCACATGCACGCTACCCCTAAAGCGTTGCCGTACCCTCACCTGGACCCTAAACCGTCCCCGTCCCCTAACCCTAACCCTAGCCCGAACCCTAACCCTGACCCTTCCCTGAAGCCTGACCCTCACCCATCCCCTAATCCTAACCCGTACGCTAACACTAACCCGCGCCCTCACACGCACGCTCCCCCTAAAGCGTTGCCGTACCCTCACCTGGACCCTAAACCGTCCCCGTCCCCTAGACCTAACCCTAGCCCGATTCCTAACCCTGACCCTTCCCCGAAGCCTGACCCTCACCCGTCCCCTAATCCTAACCCGTACGCTAACACTAACCCACGCCCTCACACGCACACTCCCCCTAAAGCGTTGCCGTACCCTACCTGGACCCTAAACCGTCCCCGTCCCCTAACCCTAACCCTAGCCCGAACCCTAACCCTGACCCTTCCCCGAAGCCTGACCCTCACCCGTGCCCTAATCCTAACCCGTACGCTAACACTAACCCACGCCCTCACACGCACGCTCCCCCTAAAGCGTTGCCGTACCCTCACCTGGACCCTAAACCGTCCCCGTCCCCTAACCCTAACCCTAGCCTGAACCCTAACCCTGACCCTTCCCCGAAGCCTGACCCTCACCCGTGCCCTAATCCTAACCCGTACGCTAACACTAACCCGCACCCTACACGCACGCTCCCCCTAAAGCGTTGCCATACCCTCACCTGGACCCTAAACCGTCCCCGTCAGCTAACCCTAACCCTAGCCCGAACCCTAACCCTGACCCTTCCCCGAAGCCTGACCCTCACCCGTCCCCTAATCCTAACCCGTACGCTAACACTAACCCGCGCCCTCACACGCACGCTCCCCCTAAAGCGTTGCCGTACCCTCACCTGGACCCTAAACCGTCTCCGTCCCCTAACTCTAACCCTAGCCCGAACCCTAACCCTAACACTTCCCCGAAGCCTGACCCTCACCCGTCCCCTAATCCTAACCCGTACGCTAACACTAACCCGCGCCCTCACACGCACGCTCCCCCTAAAGCGTTGCCGTACCCTCACCTGGACCCTAAACCGTCCCCGTCCCCTAACCCTAATCCTAGCCCGAACCCTAACCCTAATCCTTCACCGAAGCCTGACCCTCACCCGTCCCCTAATCCTAACCCATACGCTAACACTAACCCACGCCCTCACACGCACGCTCCCCCTAAAGCGTTGCCGTACCCTCACCTGGACCCTAAACGGTCCCCGTCCCCTAACCCTAACCCTAGCCCGAACCCTAACCCTGACCCTTCCCCGAAGCCTGACCCTCACCCGTCCCCTAATCCTAACCCGTACGCTAACACTAACCCGCGCCCTCACACGCACGCTCCCCCTAAAGCGTTGCCGTACCCTCACCTGGACCCTAAACCGTCCCCGTCCCCTAACCCTAACCCTAGCCCGAACCCTACCCCTAACATTTCCCCGAAGCCTGACCCTCACCCGTCCCCTAATCCTAACCCGTACGCTAACACAAACCTGCGTCCTCACACGCACGCTCCCCCTAAAGCGTTGCCGTACCCTCACCTGGACCCTAAACCGTCCCCGTCCCCTAACCCTAACCCTAGCCCGAACCCTAACCCTGACCCTTCCCCGAAGCCTGACCCTCACCCCTCCCCTAATCCTAACCCGTACACTAACACTAACCCGCGCCCTCACACGCACGCTCCCCCTAAAGCGTTGCCGTACCCTCACCTGGACCCTAAACTGTCCCCGTCCCCTAACCCTAACCCTAGCCCAAACCCTAACCCTAACCCTTCCCCGAAGCCTGACACTCACCCATCCCCTAATCCTAACCCGTACGCTAACACTAACCCGCGCCCTCACACGCACGCTCCCCCTAAAGCGTTGCCGTACCCTCACCTGGACCCTAAACCGTCCCCGTCCCCTAAACCTAACCCTAGACCGAACCCTATCCCTAACCCTTCCCCGAAGCCTGACCCTCACTCGTCCCCTAATCCTAACCCGTACGCTAACACTAACCCGCGCCCTCACACGCACGCTCCCCCTAAAGCGTTGCCGTACCCTCACCTGGACCCTAAACCGTCCCAGTCCACTAACCCTAACCCTAGCCCGAACCCTAACCCTAACCCTTCCCCGAAGCCTGACCCTCAGCAGTCCCCTAATCCTAACCCGTACGCTAACACAAACCGCGCCCTCACACGCACGCTCCCCCTAAAGCATTGCCGTACCCTCACCTGGACCCTAAACCGTCCCCGTCCCCTAACCCTAACCCTAGCCCGAACCCTATCCCTAACCCTTCCCCGAAGCCTGACCCTCACCCGTCCCCTAATCCTAACCCGTACGCTAACACTAACCCGCGCCCTCACACGCACGCTCCCCCTAAAGCATTGCCATACCCTCACCTGGACCCTAAACCGTCCCCGTCCCCTAACACTAACCCTAGCCCGAACCCTAAGCTTACCCCTTCCCCGAAGCCTGACCCTCAACCGTCCCCTAATCTTAACCCGTACGGTAACACTAACCCGCGCCTTCACACGCACGCTCCCCCTAAAGCGTTCCCGTACCCTCACCTGGACCCTAAACCGTCCCCGTACCCTAACCCTAACCCTAGCCCGAACCCTAACCCTAACCCTTCCCCGAAGCCTGACCCTCACCAGTCCACTAATCCTAACCCGTACGCTAACACTAACCCGCGCCCTCACACGCACGCTCCCCCTAAAGCGTTGCCGTACCCTCACCTGGACCCTAAACCGTCCCCGTCCCCTAACCCTAACCCTAGCCCGAACCCTAACCCTAACCCTTCCCCGAAGCCTGACCCTCACCCATCCCCTAATCCTAACCCGTACGCTAACACTACCCCACGCCCTCACACGCACGCTCCCCCTAAAGCATTGCCGTACCCTCACCTGGACCCTAAACCGTCCCCGTCCCCTAAACCTAACCCTAGCCCGAACCCTAACCCTGACCCTTCCCCAAAGCCTGACCCTCACCCGTCCCCTAATCCTAACCCGTACGCTAACACTAACCCGTGCCCTCACACGCACGCTCCCCCTAAAGCGTTGCCGTACCCTCACCTGGACCCTAAACCGTCCCCGTCCCCTAACCCTAACCGTAGCCCGAACCCTAACCCTGACCCTTCCCCGAAGCCTGACCCTCACCCGTCCCCTAATCCTAACCCGTACGCTAACACTAACCCACGCCCTCACACGCACGCTCCCCCTAAAGCGTTGCCGTACCCTCACCTGGACCCTAAACCGTCCCCGTCCACTAACCCTAACCCTAGCCCGAACCCTAACCCTAACCTTTCCCCGAAGCCTGACCCTCACCAGTCCCCTAATCCTAACCCGTACGCTAACACAAACCCGCGTCCTCACACGCACGCTCCCCCTAAAGCGTTGCCGTACCCTCACCTGGACCCTAAACCGTCCCCGTCCCCTAACCCTAACCCTAGCCCGAACCCTAACCCTAACCCTTCCCCGAAGCCTGACCCTCACCCGTCCCCTAATCCTAACCCGTACGCTAACACTAACCCGCGCCCTCACAGGCACGCTCTCCCTAAAGCGTTGCCGTACCCTCACCTGGACCCTAAACCGTCCCCGTCCCCTAACCCTAACCCTAGCCCGAACCCTAACCCTAACCCTTCCCCGAAGCCTGACCCTCACCCGTCCCCTAATCCTAACCCGTACGCTAACACTAACCCGCGCCCTCACACGCACGCTCCCCCTAAAGCGTTACCGTACCCTCACCTGGACCCTAAACCGTCCCCGTCCCCTAACCCTAACCCTAGCCCGAACCCTAACCCTGACCCTTCCCCGAAGCCTGACCCTCACCCGTGACCTAATCCTAAACCGTACGCTAACACTAACCCGCGCCCTCACATGCACGCTCCCCCTAAAGCGTTGCCGTACCCTCACCTGGACCGTAAACCGTCCCCGTCCCCTAACCCTAACCCTAGCCCGAACCCTAACCCTAACACTTCCCCGAAGCCTGACCCTCACCCGTCCCCTAATCCTAACCCGTACGCTAACACTAACCCGCGCCCTCACACGCACGTTCCCCCTAAAGCGTTGCCGTACCCTCTCATGGACCCTAAACCGTCCCCGTCCCCTAACCCTAACCCTAGCCCGAATCCTAACCCTAACCCTTCCCCGAAGACTGACCCTCACCCGTCCCCTAATCCTAACCCGTACGCTAACACTAACCCGCGCCCTCACACGCACGCTCCCCCTAAAGCTTTGCCGTAACCTCACCTGGACCCTAAACCGTCCCCGTCCCCTAACCCTAAACCTAGCCCGAACCCTAACTCTAACCCTTCCCCGAAGCCTGACACTCACCCGTCCCCTAATCCTAACCCGTACGCTAACACTAACCCACGCCCTCAAACGCACGCTCCCCGTAAAGCGTTGCCGTACCCTCACCTGGACCCTAAACCGTCCCCGTCCCCTAACCCTAACCCTAGTCCGAACCCTAACCCTAACCCTTCCCCGAAGCCTGACCCTCACCCGTCCCCTAATCCTAACCCGTACGCTAACACTAACCCGCGCCCTCACACGCACGCTCCCCCTAAAGCGTTGCCGTACCCTCACCTGGACCCTAAACCGTCCCCGTCCCCTAACCCTAACCCTAGCCCGAACCCTAAACCTGACCCTTCCCCGAAGCCTGACCCTCACCCATCCCCTAATCCTAACCCGTACGCTAACACTAACCCGCGCCCTCACACGCACGCTCCCCCTAAAGCATTGCCGTACCCTCACCTGGACCCTAAACCGTACCCGTCCCCTAACCCTAACCCTAGCCCGTACCCTAACCCTGACCGTTCCCCGAAGCCTGACCCTCACCCATCCCCTAATCCTAACCCGTACGCTAACACTAACCCACGCCCTCACACGCACGCTCCCCCTAAAGCGTTGCCGTACCCTCACCTGGACCCTAAACCGTCCCCGTCCACTAACCCTAACCCTAGCCCGAACCCTAACCCTAACCTTTCCCCGAAGCCTGACCCTCACCCGTCCCCTAATCCTAACCCGTACGCTAACACAAACCCGCGTCCTCACATGCACGCTCCCCCTAAAGCGTTGCCGTACCCTCACCTGGACCCTAAACCGTCCCCGTCCCCTAACCCTAACCCTAGCCCGAACCCTAACCCTAACCCTTCCCCGAAGCCTGACCCTCACTCGTCCCCTAATCCTAACCCGTACGCTAACACTAACCCGCGCCCTCACAGGCACGCTCCCCCTAAAGCGTTGCCGTACCCTCACCTGGACCCTAAACCGTCCCCGTCCCCTAACCCTAACCCTAGCCCGAACCCTAACCCTAACCCTTCCCCGAAGCCTGACCCTCACCCGTCCCCTAATCCTAACCCGTACGCTAACACTAACCCGCGCCCTCACACGCACGCTCCCCCTAAAGCGTTACCGTACCCTCACCTGGACCCTAATCCGTCCCCGTCCCCTAACCCTAACCCTAGCCCGAACCCTAACCCTGACCCTTCCCCGAAGCCTGACCCTCACCCGTCCCCTAATCCTAACCCGTACGCTAACACTAACCCGTGCCCTCACACGCACGCTCCCCCTAAAGTGTTGCCGTACCCTCACCTGGACCCTAAACCGTCCCCGTCCCCTAACCCTAACCGTAGCCCGAACCCTAACCCTGACCCTTCCCCGAAGCCTGACCCTCACCCGTCCCCTAATCCTAATCCGTACGCTAACACTAACCCGCGTCCTCACACGCACGCTCCCCCTAAAGCGTTGCCGTACCCTCACCTGGACCCTAAACCGTCCCCGTCCCCTAACCCTAACCCTAGCCCGAACCATAACCCTAACCTTTCCCCGAAGGCTAACCCTCACCCGTCCCCTAATCCTAACCCGTACGCTAACACTAACCCGCGCCCTCACACGCACGCTCCCCCTAAAGCGTTGCCGTACCCTCACCTGGACCCGAAACCGTCCCCGTCCCCTAACCCTAACCCTAGCCCGAACCCTAACCCTAACCCTTCCCCGAAGCCTGACCCTCACCCGTCCCCTAATCCTAACCCGTACGCTAACACTAACCCGCGCCCTCACACGCACGCTCCCCCTAAAGCGTTCCCGAACCCTCACCTGGACCCTAAACCGTCCCCGTCCCCTAACCCTAACCCTAGCCCGAACCCTAACCCTAACCCTTCCCCGAAGCCTGACCCTCACCCGTCCCCTAATCCTAACCCGTACGCTAACACTAACCCGCGCCCTCACACACACGCTCCCCCTAAAGCATTGCCATACCCTCACCTGGACCCTAAACCGTCTCCGTCCCCTAACCCTAACCCTAGCCCGAACCCTAACCCTAACCCTTCCCCAAAGCCTGACCCTGAACCGTCCCCTAATCCTAACACGTACGGTAACACTAACCCGCGCCTGCACACGCACGCTCCCCCTAAAGCGTTCCCGTACCCTCACCTGGACCCTAAACCGTCCCCGTCCCCTAACCCTAACCCTAGCCCGAACCCTAACCCTAACCCTTCCCCGAAGCCTGACCCTCACCAGTCCCCTAATCCTAACCCGTACGCTAACACTAACCCGCGCCCTCACACGCACGCTCCCCCTAAAGCGTTGCCGTACCCTCACCTGGACCCTAAACCGTCCCCATCCCCTAAACCTAACCCTAGCCCGAACCCTAACCCTGACCCTTCCCCGAAGCCTGACCCTCACTCGTCCCCTAATCCTAACCCGTACGCTAACACTAACCCGTGCCCTCACACGCACGCTCCCCCTAAAGCGTTGCCTTACCCTCACCTGGACCCTAAACCGTCCCAGTCCACTAACCCTAACCCTAGCCCGAACCCTAACCCTAACCCTTCCCCGAAGCCTGACCCTCACCCGTCCCCTAATCCTAACCCGTACGCTAAAACAAACCGCGCCCTCACACGCACGCTCCCCCTAAAGCATTGCCGTACCCTCACCTGGACCCTAAACCGTCCCCGTCCCCTAACCCTAACCCTAGCCTGAACCCTAACCCTAACCCTTCCCCGAAGCCTGACCCTCACCCGTCCCCTAATCCTAACCCGTACGCTAACACTAACCCGCGCCCTCACACACACGCTCCCCCTAAAGCATTGCCATACCCTCACCTGGACCCTAAACCGTCCCCGTCACCTAACCCTAACCCTAGCCCGAACCCTAACCCTAACCCTTCCCCGAAGCCTGACCCTCACCAGTCCCCTAATCCTAACCCGTACGCTAACACAAACCCGCGCCCTCACACGCACGCTCCCCCTAAAGCGTTGCCGTACCCTCACCTGGACCCTAAACCGTCCCTGTCCCCTAACCCTAACCCTAGCCCGAACCCTAACCCTAACCCTTCCCCGAAGCCTGACCCTCACCCGTCCCCTAATCCTAACCCGTACGCTAACACTAACCCGCGCCCTCACACGCACGCTCCCCCTAAAGCGTTGCCGTACCCTCACCTGGACCCTAAACCGTCCCCGTCCCCTAACCCTAACCCTAGCACGAACCCTAACCCTGACCCTTCCCCGAAGCCTGACCCTCACTCGTCCCCTAATCCTAACCCGTACGCTAACACTAACCCACGCCCTCACACGCACGCTCCCCCTAAAGCGTTGTCGTACCCTCACCTGGACCCTTAACCGTCCCCGTCCCCTAACCCTAACCCTAGCCTGAACCCTAACCCTAACCCTTCCCCGAAGCCTGACCCTCACCAGTCCCCTAATCCTAACCCGTACGCTAACACTAACCCGCGCCCTCACACGCACGGTCCCCGTAAAGCGTTGCCGTACCCTCACCTGGACCCTAAACCGTCCCCGTCCCCTAACCCTAACCCTAGCCCGAACCCTAACCCTAACCCTTCCCCGAAGCCTGACCCTCACCCGTCCCCTAATCCTAACCCGTACGCTAACACTAACCCGTGCCCTCACACGCACGCTCCCCCTAAAGCGTTGCCGTAACCTCACCTGGACCCTAAACCGTCCCCGTCCCCTAACCCTAACCCTAGCCCGAACCCTAACCCTAACCCTTCCCCGAAGCCTGACCCTCACCCGTCCCCTAATCCTAACCCGTACGCTAAAACTAACCCGCGCCCTCACACGCACGCTCCCCCTAAAGCGTTGCCGTACCCTCACCTGGACCCTAAACCGTCCCCATCCCCTAAACCTAACCCTAGCCCAAACCCTAACCCTGACCCTTCCCCGAAGCCTGACCCTCACTCGTCCCCTAATCCTAACCCGTACGCTAACACTAACCCGTGCCCTCACACGCACGCTCCCCCTAAAGCGTTGCCTTACCCTCACCTGGACCCTAAACCGTCCCAGTCCACTAACCCTAACCCTAGCCCGAACCCTAACCCTAACCCTTCCCCGAAGCCTGACCCTCACCCGTCCCCTAATCCTAACCCGTACGCTAAAACAAACCGCGCCCTCACACGCACGCTCCCCCTAAAGCATTGCCGTACCCTCACCTGGACCCTAAACCGTCCCCGTCCCCTAACCCTAACCCTAGCCTGAACCCTAACCCTAACACTTCCCCGAAGCCTGACCCTCACCCGTCCCCTAATCCTAACCCGTACGCTAACACTATCCCGCGCCCTCACACACACGCTCCCCCTAAAGCATTGCCATACCCTCACCTGGACCCTAAACCGTCCCCGTCCCCTAACCCTAACCCTAGCCCGAACCCTAACCCTAACCCTTCCCCGAAGCCTGACCCTCACCAGTCCCCTAATCCTAACCCGTACGCTAACACAAACCCGCGCCCTCACACGCACGCTCCCCCTAAAGCGTTGCCGTACCCTCACCTGGACCCTAAACCGTCCCTGTCCCCTAACCCTAACCCTAGCCCGAACCCTAACCCTAACCCTTCCCCGAAGCCTGACCCTCACCCGTCCCCTAATCCTAACCCGTACGCTAACACTAACCCGCGCCCTCACACGCACGCTCCCCCTAAAGCGTTGCCGTACCCTCACCTGGACCCTAAACCGTCCCCGTCCCCTAACCCTAACCCTAGCCCGAACCCTAACCCTGACCCTTCCCCGAAGCCTGACCCTCACTCGTCCCCTAATCCTAACCCGTACGCTAACACTAACCCACGCCCTCACACGCACGCTCCCCCTAAAGCGTTGTCGTACCCTCACCTGGACCCTTAACCGTCCCCGTCCCCTAACCCTAACCCTAGCCTGAACCCTAACCCTAACCCTTCCCCGAAGCCTGACCCTCACCAGTCCCCTAATCCTAACCCGTACGCTAACACTAACCCGCGCCCTCACACGCACGGTCCCCGTAAAGCGTTGCCGTACCCTCACCTGGACCCTAAACCGTCCCCGTCCCCTAACCCTAACCCTAGTCCGAACCCTAACCCTAACCCTTCCCCAAAGCCTGACCCTCACCCGTCCCCTAATCCTAACCCGTAAGCTAACACTAACCCGCGCCCTCACATGCTGGCTCCCCCTAAAGCGTTGCCGTACCCTCACCTGGACCCTAAACCGTCCCCGTCCCCTAACCCTAACCCTAGCCCGAACCCTAACCCTGACCCTTTCCCGAAGCCTGACCCTCACCCGTCCCCTAATTCTAACCCGTACGCTAACACTAAGCCACGCCCTCACAAGAACGCTCCCCCTAAAGCGTTGCCGTACCCTCACCTGGACCCTAAACCGTCCCCGTCCCCTAACCCTAACCCTAGCCCGAACCCTAACCCTGACCCTTCCCCGAAGCCTGACCCTCACTCGTCCCCTAATCCTAACCCGTACGCTAACACTAACCCGCGCCCTCACACGCACGCTCCCCCTAAAGCGTTGCCGTACCCTCACCTGGACCCTAAACCGTCCCCGTCCCCTAACACTAACCCTAGCCCGAACCCTAACCCTAACCCTTCCCGAAGCCTGACCCTCACCCGTCCCCTAATCCTAACCCGTACGCTAACACAAACCCGCGCCCTCACACGCACGCTCCCCCTAAAGCGTTGCCGTACCCTCACCTGGACCCTAAACCGTCCCTGTCCCCTAACCCTAACCCTAGCCCGAACCCTAACCCTAACCCTTCCCCGAAGCCTGACCCTCACCCGTCCCCTAATCCTAACCCGTACGCTAACACTAACCCGCGCCCTCACACGCACGCTCCCCCTAAAGCGTTGCCGTACCCTCACCTGGACCCTAAACCGTCCCCGTCCCCTAACCCTAACCCTAGCACGAACCCTAACCCTGACCCTTCCCCGAAGCCTGACCCTCACTCGTCCCCTAATCCTAACCCGTACGCTAACACTAACCCACGCCCTCACACGCACGCTCCCCCTAAAGCGTTGTCGTACCCTCACCTGGACCCTTAACCGTCCCCGTCCCCTAACCCTAACCCTAGCCTGAACCCTAACCCTAACCCTTCCCCGAAGCCTGACCCTCACCAGTCCCCTAATCCTAACCCGTACGCTAACACTAACCCGCGCCCTCACACGCACGGTCCCCGTAAAGCGTTGCCGTACCCTCACCTGGACCCTAAACCGTCCCCGTCCCCTAACCCTAACCCTAGCCCGAACCCTAACCCTAACCCTTCCCCGAAGCCTGACCCTCACCCGTCCCCTAATCCTAACCCGTACGCTAACACTAACCCGTGCCCTCACACGCACGCTCCCCCTAAAGCGTTGCCGTAACCTCACCTGGACCCTAAACCGTCCCCGTCCCCTAACCCTAACCCTAGCCCGAACCCTAACCCTAACCCTTCCCCGAAGCCTGACCCTCACCCGTCCCCTAATCCTAACCCGTACGCTAAAACTAACCCGCGCCCTCACACGCACGCTCCCCCTAAAGCGTTGCCGTACCCTCACCTGGACCCTAAACCGTCCCCATCCCCTAAACCTAACCCTAGCCCAAACCCTAACCCTGACCCTTCCCCGAAGCCTGACCCTCACTCGTCCCCTAATCCTAACCCGTACGCTAACACTAACCCGTGCCCTCACACGCACGCTCCCCCTAAAGCGTTGCCTTACCCTCACCTGGACCCTAAACCGTCCCAGTCCACTAACCCTAACCCTAGCCCGAACCCTAACCCTAACCCTTCCCCGAAGCCTGACCCTCACCCGTCCCCTAATCCTAACCCGTACGCTAAAACAAACCGCGCCCTCACACGCACGCTCCCCCTAAAACATTGCCGTACCCTCACCTGGACCCTAAACCGTCCCCGTCCCCTAACCCTAACCCTAGCCTGAACCCTAACCCTAACACTTCCCCGAAGCCTGACCCTCACCCGTCCCCTAATCCTAACCCGTACGCTAACACTAACCCGCGCCCTCACACACACGCTCCCCCTAAAGCATTGCCATACCCTCACCTGGACCCTAAACCGTCCCCGTCCCCTAACCCTAACCCTAGCCCGAACCCTAACCCTAACCCTTCCCCGAAGCCTGACCCTCACCAGTCCCCTAATCCTAACCCGTACGCTAACACAAACCCGCGCCCTCACACGCACGCTCCCCCTAAAGCGTTGCCGTACCCTCACCTGGACCCTAAACCGTCCCTGTCCCCTAACCCTAACCCTAGCCCGAACCCTAACCCTAACCCTTCCCCGAAGCCTGACCCTCACCCGTCCCCTAATCCTAACCCGTACGCTAACACTAACCCGCGCCCTCACACGCACGCTCCCCCTAAAGCGTTGCCGTACCCTCACCTGGACCCTAAACCGTCCCCGTCCCCTAACCCTAACCCTAGCCCGAACCCTAACCCTGACCCTTCCCCGAAGCCTGACCCTCACTCGTCCCCTAATCCTAACCCGTACGCTAACACTAACCCACGCCCTCACACGCACGCTCCCCCTAAAGCGTTGTCGTACCCTCACCTGGACCCTTAACCGTCCCCGTCCCCTAACCCTAACCCTAGCCTGAACCCTAACCCTAACCCTTCCCCGAAGCCTGACCCTCACCAGTCCCCTAATCCTAACCCGTACGCTAACACTAACCCGCGCCCTCACACGCACGGTCCCCGTAAAGCGTTGCCGTACCCTCACCTGGACCCTAAACCGTCCCCGTCCCCTAACCCTAACCCTAGCCCGAACCCTAACCCTAACCCTTCCCCGAAGCCTGACCCTCACCCGTCCCCTAATCCTAACCCGTACGCTAACACTAACCCGTGCCCTCACACGCACGCTCCCCCTAAAGCGTTGCCGTAACCTCACCTGGACCCTAAACCGTCCCCGTCCCCTAACCCTAACCCTAGCCCGAACCCTAACCCTAACACTTCCCCGAAGCCTGACCCTCACCCGTGACCTAATCCTAAACCGTACGCTAACACTAACCCGCGCCCTCACATGCACGCTCCCCCTAAAGCATTGCCATACCCTCACCTGGACCGTAAACCATTCCCGTCCCCTAACCCTAACCCTAGCACGAACCCTAACCCTGACCCTTCCCCGAAGCCTGACCCTCACCCGTCCCCTAATCCTAACCCGTACGCTAACACTAACCCGCGCCCTCACACGCACGCTCCCCCTAAAGCGTTGCCGTACCCTCACCTGGACCCTAAACAGTCCCCGTCCCCTAACCCTAACCCTAGTCCGAACCCTAACCCTAGCCCTTCCCTGAAGCCTGACCCTCACCCGTCCCCTAATCCTAACCCGTACGCTAACACTAACCCGCACCCTCACACGCACGCTCCCCCTAAAGCGTTGCCGTACCCTCACCTGGACCCTAAACCGTCCCCGTCACCTAACCCTAACCCTAGCCCGAACCCTAACCCTGGCCCTTCCCTGAAGCCTGACCCTCACCCGTCCCCTAATCCTAACCCGTACGCTCACACTAACCAGCGCCCTCACACGCACGCTCCCCCTAAAGCGTTGCCGTACCCTCACCTGGACCCTAAACCGTCCCTGTCCCCTAACCCTAACCCTAGCCCGAACCCTAACCCTAACCCTTCCCCGAAGCCTGACCATCACCCGTCCCCTAATCCTAACCCGTACGCTAACACTAACCCGCGCCCTCACACGCACGTTCCCCCTAAAGCGTTGCCGTACCCTCTCCTGGACCCTAAACCGTCCCCGTCCCCTAACCCTAACCCTAGCCCGAACCCTAACCCTAACCCTTCCCCGAAGCCTGACCCTCACCCGTCCCCTAATCCTAACCCGTACGCTAACACTAACCCGCGCCCTCACACGCACGCTCCCCCTAAAGCTTTGCCGTACCCTCACCTGGACCCTAAACCGTCCCCGTCCCCTAACCCTAAACCTAGCCCGAACCCTATCCCTAACCCTTCCCTGAAGCCTGACACTCACCCGTCCCCTAATCCTAACCCGTACGCTAACACTAACCCACGCCCTCAAACGCACGCTCCCCATAAAGCGTTGCCGTACCCTCACCTGGACCCGAAACCGTCCCCGTCCCCTAACCCTAACCCTAGTCCGAACCCTAACCCTAACCCTTCCCCAAAGCCTGACCCTCACCCGTCCCCTAATCCTAACCCGTAAGCTAACACTAACCCGCGCCCTCACATGCTGGCTCCCCCTAAAGCGTTGCCGTACCCTCACCTGGACCCTAAACCGTCCCCGTCCCCTAACCCTAACCCTAGCCCGAACCCTAACCCTGACCCTTTCCCGAAGCCTGACCCTCACCCGTCCCCTAATTCTAACCCGTACGCTAACACTAAGCCACGCCCTCACAAGAACGCTCCCCCTAAAGCGTTGCCGTACCCTCACCTGGACCCTAAACCGTCCCCGTCCCCTAACCCTAACCCTAGCCCGAACCCTAACCCTGACCCTTCCCCGAAGCCTGACCCTCACTCGTCCCCTAATCCTAACCCGTACGCTAACACTAACCCGCGCCCTCACACGCACGCTCCCCCTAAAGCGTTGCCGTACCCTCACCTGGACCCTAAACCGTCCCCGTCCCCTAACACTAACCCTAGCCCGAACCCTAACCCTAACCCTTCCCCGAAGCCTGACCCTCACCCGTCCCCTAATCCTAACCCGTACGCTAACACTAACCCGCGACCTCACACGCACGCTCCCCCTAAAGCGTTGCCGTACCCTCACCTGGACCGTAAACCGTCCCCGTCCCCTAACACTAACCCTAGCCCGAACCCTAACCCTGAACCTTCCCCGAAGCCTGACCCTCACCCGTCCCCTAATCCTAACCCGTACGCTAACCCTAACCCGCGCCCTCTCACGCACGCTCCCCCTAAAGCGTTGCCGTACCCTCACCTGGACCCTAAACCGTCCCCGTCCCCTAACCCTAACCCTACCCCGAACCCTAACCCTGACCCTTCCCCGAAGCCTGACCCTCACCCGTCCCCTAATCCTAACCCGTACGCTAACACTAACCCGTGCCCTCACACACACGCTCCCCCTAAAGCGTTGCCGTACCCTCACCTGGACCCTAATCCGTCCCCGTCCCCTAACCCTAACCGTAGCCCGAACCCTAACCCTGACCCTTCCCCGAAGCCTGACCCTCACCCGTCCCCTAATCCTAACCCGTACGCTAACACTAACCCGCATCCTCACACGCACGCTCCCCCTAAAGCGTTGCCGTACCCTCACCTGGACCCTAAACCGTCCCCGTCCCCTAAACCTAACCCTAGCCCGAACCCTAACCCTGACCCTTCCCCGAAGCCTGACCCTCACCCGTCCCCTAATCCTAACACGTACGCTAACACTAACCCGCGCCCTCACACGCACGCTCCCCCTAATGCGTTGCCATACCCTCACCTGGACCCTAAACCGTCCCCGTCCCCTAACCCTAACCCTAGCCCGAACCCTAACCCTAACACTTCCCCGAAGCCTGACCCTCAACCGTCGCCTAATCCTAACCCGTACGCTAACACTAACCCGCGCCCTCACACGCACGCTCCCCCTAAAGCGTTGCCGTACCCTCACCTGGACCCTAAACCGTCCCCGTCCCCTAACTCTAACCCTTGCCCGAACCCTAACCCTAACCATTCCCCGAAGCCTGACCCTCACCCGTCCCCTAATCCTAACCCATACGCTAACACTAACCCGCGCCCTCACACGCACGCTCCCCCTAAAGTGTTGCCGTACCCTCACCTGGACCCTAAACCGTCCCCGTCCCCTAACCCTAACCCTAGCCCGAACCCTAACCCTAACCCTTCCCCGAAGCCTGACCCTCACCCATCCCCTAATCCTAACCCGTACGCTAACACTAACCCGCGCCCTCACACGCACGCTCCCCCTAAAGCGTTGCCGTAACCTACCTGGAACGTAAACCGTCCCCGTCCCATAACCCTAACCCTAGCCCGAACCCTAAACCTAACACTTCCCCGAAGCCTGACCCTCACCCGTCCCCTAATCCTAACCCGTACGCTAACACTAACCCACGCCCTCACACGCACGCTCCCCCTAAAGCTTTGCCGTAACCTCACCTGGACCCTAAACCGTCCCCGTCCCCGTCCCCTAACCCTAGCCCGAACCCTAAGACTAACCCTTCCCCGAAACCTAGACCTCACCCGTCCCCTATTCCTAACCCGTACGCTAACACTAACCCGCGCCCTCACACGCACGCTCCCCCTAAAGCTTTGCCGTACCCTCACCTGGACCCTAAACCGTCCCCGTCCCCTAACCATAACCCTAGCCCGAACCCTAACCCTAACCCTTCCCCGAAGCCTGACCCTCAACCGTCGCCTAATCCTAACCCGTACGCTAACACTAACCCGCGCCCTCACACGCACGCTCCCCCTGAAGCGTTGCCATACCCTCACCTGGACCCTAAACCGTCCCCGTCCCCTAACCCTAACCCTAGCCCGAACCCTAACCCTAACCCTTCCCCGAAGCCTGACCCTCACCCGTCCCCTAATCCTAACCCGTACGCTAACACTAACCCGCGCCCTCACATGCACGCTACCCCTAAAGCGTTGCCGTACCCTCACCTGGACCCTAAACCGTCCCCGTCCCCTAACCCTAACCCTAGCCCGAACCCTAACCCTGACCCTTCCCCGAAGCCTGACCCTCACCCGTCCCCTAATCCTAACCCGTACGCTAACACTAACCCGCGCCCTCACACGCACGCTCCCCCTAAAGCGTTGCCGTACCCTCACCTGGACCCTAAACCGTCCCCGTCCCCTAACCCTAACCCTAACCCGAACCCTAACCCTGACCCTTCCCCGAAGCCTGACCCTCACCCGTCCCCTAATCCTAACCCGTACGCTAACACTAACCCACGCCCTCACACGCACGCTCCCCCTAAAGCGTTGCCGTACCCTACCTGGACCCTAAACCGTCCCCGTCCCCTAACCCTAACCCTAGCCCGAACCCTAACCCTGACCCTTCCCCGAAGCCTGACCCTCACCCGTGCCCTAATCCTAACCCGTACGCTAACACTACCCCACGCCCTCACACGCACGCTCCCCCTAAAGCAGTGCCGTACCCTCACCTGGACCCTAAACCGTCCCCGTCCCCTAACCCTAACCCTAGCCCGAACCCTAACCCTGACCCTTCCCCGAAGCCTGACCCTCACTCTTCCCCTAATCCTAACCCGTATGCTAACACTAACCCGCGCCCTCACACGCACGCTCCCCCTAAAGCGTTGCCGTACCCTCACCTGGACCCTAAACCGTCCCAGTCCACTAACCCTAACCCTAGCCCGAACCCTAACCCTAACCCTTCCCCGAAGCCTGACCCTCACCCGTCCCCTAATCCTAACCCGTACGCTAACACAAACCGCGCCCTCACACGCACGCTCCCCCTAAAGCATTGCCGTACCCTCACCTGGACCCTAAACCGTCCCCGTCCCCTAACCCTAACCCTAGCCGGAACCCTAACCCTAACCCTTCCCCGAAGCCTGACCCTCACCCGTCCCCTAATCCTAACCCGTACGCTAACACTATCCCGCGCCCTCACACGCACGCTCCCCCTAAAGCATTGCCATACCCTCACCTGGACCCTAAACCGTCCCCGTCCCCTAACCCTAACCCTAGCCCGAACCCTAAGCCTAACCCTTCCCCGAAGCCTGACCCTCAACCGTCCCCTAATCCTAACCCGTACGGTAACACTAACCCGCGCCTTCACACGCACGCTCCCCCTAAAGCGTTCCCGTACCCTCACCTGGACCCTAAACCGTCCCCGTACCCTAACCCTAACCCTAGCCCGAACCCTAACCCTAACCCTTCCCCGAAGCCTGACCCTCACCAGTCCCCTAATCCTAACCCGTACGCTAACACTAACCCGCGCCCTCACACGCACGCTCCCCCTAAAGCGTTGCCGTACCCTCACCTGGACCCTAAACCGTCCCCGTTCCCTAACCCTAACCCTAGCCCGAACCCTAACCCTAACCGTTCCCCGAAGCCTGAACCTCACCCATCCCCTAATCCTAACCCGTACGCTAACACTAACCCGCGCCCTCACACGCACGCTCCCCCTAAAGCGTTGCCGTACCCTCACCTGGACCCTAAACCGTCCCCGTCCCCTAAACCTAACCCTAGCCCGAACCCTAACCCTAACCCTTCCCCGAAGCCTGACCCTCACCCGTCCCCTAATCCTAACCCGTACGCTAACACTAACCCGTGCCCTCACACGCACGCTCCCCCTAAAGCGTTGCCATACCCTCACCTGGACCCTAAACCGTCCCCGTCCCCTAACCCTAACCGTAGCCCGAACCCTAACCCTGACCCTTCCCCGAAGCCTGACCCTCACCCGTCCCCTAATCCTAACCCATACGCTAACACTAACCCGCATCCTCACACGCACGCTCCCCCTAAAGCGTTGCCGTACCCTCACCTGGACCCTAAACCGTCCCCGTCCCCTAAACCTAACCCTAGCCCGAACCCTAACCCTGACCCTTCCCCGAAGCCTGACTCTCACCCGTCCCCTAATCCTAACTCGTACGCTAACACTAACCCGCACCCTCACACGCACGCTCCCCCTAAAGCGTTGCCGTACCCTCACCTGGACCCTAAACCGTCCCCGTCCCTTAACCCTAACCCTAGCCCGAACCCTAACCCTAACCCTTCCCCGAAGCCTGACCCTCACCCGTCCCCTAATCCTAACCCGTACGCTAACACTAACCCGCGCCCTAACACGCACGCTCCCCCTAAAGCGTTGCCGTACCCTCACCTGGACCCTAAACCATCCCCGTCCCCTAACCCTAACCCTAGCCCAAACCCTAACCCTAACCCTTCCCCGAAGCCTGACCCTCACCCGTCCCCTAATCCTAACCCGTACGCTAACACTAACCCGCGCCCTCACACGCACGCTCCCCCTAAAGCGTTGCCGTACCCTCACCTGGACCCTAAACCGTCCCCGACCCCTAACCCTAACCCTAGCCCGAACCCTAACCCTGACCCTTCCCCGAAGCCTGACCCTCACCCGTCCCCTAATCCTAACCCGTACGCTAACACTAACCCGCGCCCTCAAACGCACGCTCCCCCTAAAGCGTTGCCGTACCCTCACCTGGACCCTAAACCGTCCCCGTCCCCTAACCCTAACCCTAGCCCGAACCCTAACCCTAACATTTCCCCGAAGCCTGACCCTCACCCGTCCCCTAATCCTAACCCGTACACTAACACAAACCCGCGTCCTCACACGCACGCTCCCCCTAAAGCGTTGCCGTACCCTCACCTGGACCGTAAACCGTCCCCGTCCCCTAACCCTAACCCTAGCCCGAACCCTAACCCTGACCCTTCCCCAAAGCCTGACCCTCACCCGTCCCCTAATCCTAACCCGTACGCTAACACTAACCCGCGCCCTCACACGCACGCTCCCCCTAAAGCGTTGCCGTACCCTCACCTGGACCCTAAACCGTCCCCGTCCCCTAACCCTAACCCTAGCCCGAACCCTAACCCTAACATTTCCCCAAAGCCTGACCCTCACCCGTCCCCTAATCCTAACCCGTACGCTAACACAAACCCGCGTCCTCACACGCACGCTCCCCCTAAAGCGTTGCCGTACCCTCACCTGGACCGTAAACCGTACCCGTCCCCTAACCCTAACCCTAGCCCGAACCCTAACCCTGACCCTTCCCCGAAGCCTCACCCTCACCCGTCCCCTAATCCTAACCCGTACGCTAACACTAACCCGCGCCCTCACACGCACGCTCCCCCTAAAGCGTTGCCGTACCCTCACCTGGACCCTAAACCGTCCCCGTCCCCTAACCCTAACCCTAGCCCGAACCCTAACCCTAACCCTTCCCCGAAGCCTGACACTCACCCATCCCCTAATCCTAACCCGTACGCTAACACTAACCCGCGCCCTCACACGCACGCTCCCCCTAAAGCGTTGCCGTACCCTCACCTGGACCCTAAACCGTCTCCGTCCCCTAAACCTAACCCTAGCCCGAACCCTAACCCTAACCCTTCCCCGAAGCCTGACCCTCACTCGTCCCCTAATCCTAACCCGTACACTAACACTAACCCGCGCCCTCACACGCACGCTCCCCCTAAAACGTTGCCGTACCCTCACCTGGACCCTAAACCGTCCCAGTCCACTAACCCTAACCCTAGCCCGAACCCTAACCCTAAGCCTTCCCCGAAGCCTGACCCTCACCCGTCCCCTAATCCTAACCCGTACGCTAACACAAACCGCGCCCTCACACGCACGCTCCCCCTAAAGCATTGCCGTACACTCACCTGGACCCTAAACCGTCCCCGTCCCCTAACCCTAACCCTAGCCCGAACCCTAACCCTAACCCTTCCCCGAAGCCTGACCCTCACCCATCCCCTAATCCTAACCCGTACGCTAACACTAACCTTCGCCCTCACACGCATGCTCCCCCTAAAGCGTTGCCGTACCCTCACCTGGACCCTAAACCGTCCAG
Organism: Delphinus delphis; assembly: GCF_949987515.2. Taxonomy (NCBI): domain Eukaryota; kingdom Metazoa; phylum Chordata; class Mammalia; order Artiodactyla; family Delphinidae; genus Delphinus; species Delphinus delphis. The sequence goes on from NW_027192650.1 coordinate 950,645, forward strand.
GTCCCCTAAACCTAACCCTAGCCCGAACCCTAACCCTGACCCTTCCCCGAAGCCTGACCCTCACCCGTCCCCTAATCCTAACCCGTACGCTAACACTAACCCATGCCCTCACACGCACGCTCCCCCTAAAGCATTGCCGTACCCTCACCTGGACCCTAAACCGTCCCCGTCCCCTAACCCTAACCGTAGCCCGAACCCTAACCCTGACCCTTCCCCGAAGCCTGACCCTCACCCGTCCCCTAATCCTAACCCGTACGCTAACACTAACCCGCATCCTCACACGCACGCTCCCCCTAAAGCGTTGCCGTACCCTCACCTGGACCCTAAACCGTCCCCGTCCCCTAAACCTAACCCTAGCCTGAACCCTAACCCTGAACCTTCCCCGAAGCCTGACCCTCACCCGTCCCCTAATCCTAACCCGTACGCTAACACTAACCCGCGCCCTCACACGCACGCTCCCCCTAATGCGTTGCCGTACCCTCATCTGGACCCTAAACCGTCCCCGTCCCCTAACCCTAACCCGAGCCCGAACCCTAACCCTGACCCTTCCCCGAAGCCTGACCCTCACCCGTCGCCTAATCCTAACCCGTACGCTAACACTAACCCGCGCCCTCACACGCACGCTCCCGCTAAAGCATTGCCATACCCTCACCTGGACCCTAACCGTCCCCGTCCCCTAACCCTAACGCTAGCCCGAACCCTAAGCCTAACCCTTCCCCGAAGCCTTACCCTCAACCGTCCCCTAATCCTAACCCGTACGGTAACACTAACCTGCGCCTTCACACGCACGCTCCCCCTAAAGCGTTCCCGTACCCTCACCTGGACCCTAAACCGTCCCCGTCCCCTAACACTAAACCTAGCCCGAACCCTAACCCTTACCCTTCCCCGAAGCCTGACCCTCACCAGTCCCCTAATCCTAACCCGTACGCTAACACTAACCCGCGCCCTCACACGCACGCTCCCCCTAAAGCGTTGCCGTTCCTCACCTGAACCCTAAACCGTCCCCGTCCCCTAACCCTAACCCTAGCCCAAACCCTAACCCTAACCCTTCCCCGAAGCCTGACCCTCACCCGTCCCCTAATCCTAACCCGTACGCTAACCCTAACCCGCGCCCTCTCACGCACGCTCCCCCTAAAGCGTTGCCGTACCCTCACCTGGACCCTAAACCGTTCCCGTCCCCTAACCCTAACCCTAGCCCGAACCCTAACCCTGACCCTTCCCCGAAGCCTGACCCTCACCCGTCCCCTAATCCTAACCCGTACGCTAACACTAACCCGTGCCCTCACACACACGCTCCCCCTAAAGCGTTGCCGTACCCTCACCTGGACCCTAATCCGTCCCCGTCCCCTAACCCTAACCGTAGCCCGAACCCTAACCCTGACCCTTCCCCGAAGCCTGACCCTCACCCGTCCCCTAATCCTAACCCGTACGCTAACACTAACCCGCATCCTCACACGCACGCTCCCCCTAAAGCGTTGCCGTACCCTCACCTGGACCCTAAACCGTCCCCGTCCCCTAACCCTAACCCTAGCCCGAACCCTAACCCTGACCCTTCCCCGAAGCCTGACCCTCACCCGTCCCCTAATCCTAACCCGTACGCTAACACTAACCCGCGCCCTCACACGCATGCTCCCCCTAAAGCGTTGCCGTACACTCACCTGGACCCTAAACCTTCCCCGTCCCCTAACCCTAACCCTAGCCGGAACCCTAACCCTAACATTTGCCCGAAGCCTGACCCTCACCCGTCCCCTAATCCTAACCCGTATGCTAACACTAACCCGCGCCCTCACACGCACGCTCCCCCTAAAGCGTTGCCGTACCCTCACCTGGACCCTAAACCGTCCCCGTCCCCTAACCCTAACCCTAGCCCGAACCCTAACCCTAACCCTTCCCCGAAGCCTGACCCTCACCCGTCCCCTAATCCTAACCCGTACGCTAACACTAACCTGCGCCCTCACACGCACGCTCCCCCTAAATCGTTGCCGTACCCTCACCTGGACCCTAAACCGTCCCCGTCCCCTAACCCTAACCCTAGCCCGAACCCTAACCCTAACCTTTCCCCGAAGCCTGACCCTCACCCGTCCCCAAATCCTAACCCGTACGCTAACACAAACCCGCGTCCTCACACGCACGCTCCCCCTAAAGCATTGCCGTACCCTCACCTGGACCGTAAACCGTCCCCGTCCCCTAATACTAACCCTAGCCCGAACCCTAACCCTGACCCTTCCCCGAAGCCTGACCCTCACCCGTCCCCTAATCCTAACCCGTACGCTAACACTAACCCGCGCCCTCACACGCACGCTCCCCCTAAAGCGTTGCCGTACCCTCACCTGGACCCTAAACCGTCGCCGTCCCCTAACCCTAACCCTAGCCCGAACCCTAACCCTAACCCTTCCCCGAAGCCTGACACTCACCCATCCCCTAATCCTAACCCGTACGCTAACACTAACCCACACCCTCACACGCACGCTCCCCCTAAAGCGTTGCCGTACCCTCACCTGGACCCTAAACCGTCCCCGTCCCCTAAACCTAACCCTAGCCCGAACCCTAACCCTAACCCTTCCCCGAAGCCTTACCCTCACTCGTCCCCTAATCCTAACCCGTACGCTCACACTAACCCGCGCCCTCACACGCACGCTCCCCCTAAAGCGTTTTCGTACCCTCACCGGGACCCTAAACCGTCCCAGTTCACTAACCCTAACCCTAGACCGAACCCTAACCCTAACCCTTCCCCGAAGCCTGACCCTCACCCGTCCCCTAATCCTAACCCGTACGCTAACACAAACCGTGCCCTCACATGCACGCTCCCCCTAAAGCATTCCCATACCCTCACCTGGACCCTAAACCGTCCCCGTCCCCTAACCCTAACCCTAGCCCGAACCCTAACCCTAACCCTTCCCCGAAGCCTGACCCTCACCAGTCCCCTAATCCTAACCCGTACGCTAACACTAACCCGCGCCCTCACACGCACGCTCCCCCTAAAGCGTTGCCGTACCCTCACCTGGACCCTAAACCGTCCCCGTCCCCTAACCCTAACCCTAGCCCGAACCCTAACCCTAACCCTTCCCCGAAGCCTGACCCTCACCCGTCCCCTAATCCTAACCCGTACGCTAACACTAACCCGCGCCCTCACACGCACGTTCCCCCTAAAGCGTTGCCGTACCCTCACCTGGACCCTAAACCGTCCCCGTCCCCTAAACCTAACCCTAGCCCGAACCCTAACCCTGACCCTTCCCCGAAGCCTGACCCTCACCCGTCCCCTAATCCTAACCCGTACGCTAACACTAACCCGCGCCCTCACACGCACGCTCCCCCAAAAGCGTTGCCGTACCCTCAACTGGACCCTAAACCGTCCCCGTCCCCTAACCCTAACCCTAGCCCAAACCCTAACCCTAACCCTTCCCAGAAGCCTGACACTCACCAGTCCCCTAATCCTAACCCGTACGCTAACACTAACCCGCGCCCTTGCACGCACGCTCCCCCTAAAGCGTTGCCGTACACTCACCTGGACCCTAAACCGTCCCCGTCCCCTAACCCTAACCCTAGCCCGAACCCTAACCCTAACCCTTCCCCGAAGCCTGACCCTCACCCATCCCCTAATCCTAACCCGTACGCTAACACTAACCCGCGCCCTCACACGCACACTCCCCCTAAAGCGTTGCCGTAACCTCACCTGGAACGTAAACCGTCCCCGTCCCATAACCCTAACCCTAGTCCGAACCCTAAACCTAACACTTCCCCGAAGCCTGACCCTCAACCGTCCCCTAATCCTAACCCGTACGCTAACACTAACCCACGCCCTCACACGCACGCTCCCCCTAAAGCTTTGCCGTAACCTCACCTGGACCCTAAACCGTCCCCGTCCCCTAACCCTAACCCTAGCCCGAACCCTAAGCCTAACCCTTCCCCGAAGCCTAACCCTCACCCGTCCCCTAATCCTAACCCGTACGCTAACACTAACCCGCGCCCTCACACGCACGCTCCCCCTAAAGCTTTGCCGTACCCTCACCTGGACCCTAAACCGTCCCCGTCCCCTAACCCTAACCCTAGCCCGAACCCTAACCCTAACCCTTCCCCGAAGCCTGACCCTCAACCGTCGCCTAATCCTAACCCGTACGCTAACACTAACCCGCGCCCTCACACGCACGCTCCCCCTAAAGCGTTGCCATACCCTCACCTGGACCCTAAACCGTCCCCGTCCCTTAACCCTAACCCTAGCCCGAACCCTAACCCTAACCCTTCCCCGAAGCCTGACCCTCACCCGTCCCCTAATCCTAACCCGTACGCTAACACTAACCCGCGCCCTCACATGCACGCTACCCCTGAAGCGTTGCCGTACCCTCACCTGGACCCTAAACCGTCCCCGTCCCCTAACCCTAACCCTAGCCCGAACCCTAACCCTGACCCTTCCCCGAAGCCTGACCCTCACCCGTCCCCTAATCCTAACCCGTACGCTAACACTAACCCGCGCCCTCACACGCACGCTCCCCCTAAAGCGTTGCCGTACCCTCACCTGGACCCTAAACCGTCCCCTTCCCCTAACCCTAACCCTAGCCCGAACCCTAACCCTGACCCTTCCCCGAGCCTGACCCTCACCCGTCCCCGATTCCTAACCCGTACGCTAACACTAACCCACGCCCTCACACGCACGCTCCCCCTAAAGCGTTGCCGTATCCTACCTGGACCCTAAACCGTCCCCGTCCCCTAACCCTAACCCTAGCCCGAACCCTAACCCTGACCCTTCCCCGAAGCCTGACCCTCACCCGTGCCCTAATCCTAACCCGTACGCTAACACTAACCCACGCCCTCACACGCACGCTCCCCCTAAAGCGTTGCCGTACCCTCACCTGGACCCTAAACCGTCCCCGTCCCCTAACCCTAACCCTAGCCCGAACCCTAACCCTGACCCTTCCCCGAAGCCTGACCCTCACCCGTGCCCTAATCCTAACCCGTACGCTAACACTAACCCGCACCCTCACACGCACGCTCCCCCTAAAGCGTTGCCATACCCTCACCTGGACCCTAAACCGTCCCCGTCAGCTAACCCTAACCCTAGCCCGAACCCTAACCCTGACCCTTCCCCGAAGCCTGACCCTCACCCGTCCCCTAATCCTAACCCGTACGCTAACACTAACCCGCGCCCTCACACGCACGCGCCCCCTAAAGCGTTGCCGTACCCTCACCTGGACCCTAAACCGTCTCCGTCCCCTAACTCTAACCCTAGCCCGAACCCTAACCCTAACCCTTCCCCGAAGCCTGACCCTCACCCGTCGCCTAATCCTAACCCGTACGCTAACACTAACCCGCGCCCTCACACGCACGCTGCCCCTAAAGCGTTGCCGTACCCTCACCTGGACCCTAAACCGTCCCCATCCTCTAACCCTAATCCTAGCCCGAACCCTAACCCTAATCCTTCACCGAAGCCTGACACTCACCCGTCCCCTAATCCTAACCCATACGCTAACACTAACCCGCGCCCTCACACGCACGCTCCCCCTAAAGCGTTGCCGTACCCTCACCTGGACCCTAAACGGTCCCCGTCCCCTAACCCTAACCCTAGCCCGAACCCTAACCCTGACCCTTCCCCGAAGCCTGACACTCACCCGTCCCCTAATCCTAACCCGTACGCTAACACTAACCCGCGCCCTCACACGCACGCTCCCCCTAAAGCGTTGCCGTACCCTCACCTGGACCCTAAACCGTCCCCGTCCCCTAACCCTAACCCTAGCCCGAACCCTACCCCTAACATTTCCCCGAAGCCTGACCCTCACCCGTCCCCTAATCCTAACCCGTACGCTAACACAAACCCGCGTCCTCACACGCACGCTCCCCCTAAAGCGTTGCCGTACCCTCACCTGGACCGTAAACCGTCCCCGTCCCCTAACCCTAACCCTAGCCCGAACCCTAACCCTGACCCTTCCCCGAAGCCTGACCCTCACCCGTCCCCTAATCCTAACCCGTACACTAACACTAACCCGCGCCCTCACACGCACGCTCCCCCTAAAGCGTTGCCGTACCCTCACCTGGACCCTAAACTGTCCCCGTCCCCTAACCCTAACCCTAGCCCAAACCCTAACCCTAACCCTTCCCCGAAGCCTGACACTCACCCATCCCCTAATCCTAACCCGTACGCTAACACTAACCCGCGCCCTCACACGCACGCTACCCCTAAAGCGTTGCCGTACCCTCACCTGGACCCTAAACCGTCCCCGTCCCCTAAACCTAACCCTAGCCCGAACCCTATCCCTAACCCTTCCCCGAAGCCTGACCCTCACTCGTCCCCTAATCCTAACCCGTACGCTAACACTAACCCGCGCCCTCACACGCACGCTCCCCCTAAAGCGTTGCCGTACCCTCACCTGGACCCTAAACCGTCCCAGTCCACTAACCCTAACCCTAGCCCGAACCCTAACCCTAAACCTTCCCCGAAGCCTGACCCTCACCCGTCCCCTAATCCTAACCCGTACGCTAACACAAACCGCGCCCTCACACGCACGCTCCCCCTAAAGCATTGCCGTACCCTCACCTGGACCCTAAACCGTCCCCGTCCCCTAACCCTAACCCTAGCCCGAACCCTAACCCTAACCCTTCCCCGAAGCCTGACCCTCACCCGTCCCCTAATCCTAACCCGTACGCTAACACTAACCCGCTTCCTCACACGCACGCTCCCCCTAAAGCATTGCCATACCCTCACCTGGACCCTAAACCGTCCCCGTCCCCTAGCCCTAACCCTAGCCCGAACCCTAAGCTTACCCCTTCCCCGAAGCCTGACCCTCAACCGTCCCCTAATCTTAACCCGTACGGTAACACTAACCCGCGCCTTCACACGCACGCTCCCCCTAAAGCGTTCCCGTACCCTCACCTGGACCCTAAACCGTCCCCGTACCCTAACCCTAACCCTAGCCCGAACCCTTACCCTAACCCTTCCCCGAAGCCTGACCCTCACCAGTCCCCTAATCCTAACCCGTACGCTAACACTAACCCGCGCCCTCACACGCACGCTCCCCCTAAAGCGTTGCCGTACCCTCACCTGGACCCTAAACCGTCCCCGTCCCCTAACCCTAACCCTAGCCCGAACCCTAACCCTAACCCTTCCCCGAAGCCTGACCCTCACCCATCCCCTAATCCTAACCCGTACGCTAACAATACCCCACGCCCTCACACGCACGCTCCCCCTAAAGCATTGCCGTACCCTCACCTGGACCCTAAACCGTCCCCGTCCCCTAAACCTAACCCTAGCCCGAACCCTAACCCTGACCCTTCCCCGAAGCCTGACCCTCACCCGTCCCCTAATCCTAACCCGTACGCTAACACTAACCCGTGCCCTCACACGCACGCTCCCCCTAAAGCGTTGCCGTACCCTCACCTGGACCCTAAACCGTCCCCGTCCCCTAACCCTAACCGTAGCCCGAACCCTAACCCTGACCCTTCCCCGAAGCCTGACCCTCACCCGTCCCCTAATCCTAACCCGTACGCTAACACTAACCCGCGCCCTCACACGCACGCTCCCCCTAAAGCGTTGCCGTACCCTCACCTGGACCCTAAACCGTCCCCGTCCCCTAACCCTAACCCTAGCCCGAACCCTAACCCTGACCCTTGCCCGAAGCCTGACTCTCACCCGTCCCCTAATCCTACCCAGTACGCTAACACTAACCCGCGCCCTCACACGCACGCTCCCCCTAAAGCGTTGCCGTACCCTCACCTGGACCGTAAACCGTCCCCGTCCCCTAACCCTAACCCTAGCCCGAACCCTAACCCTAACATTTCCCCGAAGCCTGACCCTCACCCGTCCCCTAATCCTAACCCGTACGCTAACACTAACCCGGGCCCTCACACGCACGCTCCCCCTAAAGCGTTGCCGTACCCTCACCTGGACCCTAAACCGTCCCCGTCCCCTAAACCTAACCCTAGCCCGAACCCTAACCCTAACATTTCCCCGAAGCCTGACCCTCACCCGTCCCCTAATCCTAACCCGTACGCTAACACAAACCCGCGTCCTCACACGCACGCTCCCCCTAAAGCGTTGCCGTACCCTCACCTGGACCGTAAACCGTACCCGTCCCCTAACCCTAACCCTAGCCCGAACCCTAACCCTGACCCTTCCCCGAAGCCTCACCCTCACCCGTCCCCTAATCCTAACCCGTACGCTAACACTAACCCGCGCCCTCACACGCACGCTCCCCCTAAAGCGTTGCCGTACCCTCACCTGGACCCTAAACCGTCCCCGTCCCCTAACCCTAACCCTAGCCCGAACCCTAACCCTAACCCTTCCCCGAAGCCTGACACTCACCCATCCCCTAATCCTAACCCGTACGCTAACACTAACCCACGCCCTCACACGCACGCTCCCGCTAAAGCGTTGCCGTACCCTCACCTGGACCCTAAACCGTCCCCGTCCCCTAAACCTAACCCTAGCCCGAACCCTAACCCTAACCCTTCCCCGAAGCCTGACCCTCAACCGTCGCCTAATCCTAACCCGTACGCTAACACTAACCCGCGCCCTCACACGCACGCTCCCCCTAAAGCGTTGCCGTACCCTCACCTGGACCCTAAACCGTCCCCGTCCCCTAACCCTAACCCTAGCCCGAACCCTAACCCTAACCCTTCCCCGAAGCCTGACCCTCAACCGTCCCCTAATCCTAACCCGTACGGTAACACTAACCCGCGCCTTCACACGCACGCTCCCCCTAAAGCGTTCCCGTACCCTCACCTGGACCCTAAACCGTCCCCGTCCCCTAACCCTAACCCTAGCCCGAACCCTAACCCTAACCCTTCCCCGAAGCCTGACCCTCACCAGTCCCCTAATCCTAACCCGTACGCTAACACTAACCCGCGCCCCCACACGCACGCTCCCCCTAAAGCGTTGCCGTACCCTCACCTGGACCCTAAACCGTCCCCGTCCCCTAACCCTAACCCTAGCCCAAACCCTAACCCTAACCCTTCCCCGGAGCCTGACCCTCACCCGTCCCCTAATCCTAACCCGTACGCTAACCCTAACCCGCGCCCTCTCACGCACGCTCCCCCTAAAGCGTTGCCGTACCCACACCTGGACCCTAAACCGTCCCCGTCCCCTAACCCTAACCCTAGCCCGAACCCTAACCCTGAACCTTCCCCGAAGCCTGACCCTCACCCGTCCCATAATCCTAACCCGTACGCTAACACTAACCCGTGCCCTCACACGCACGCTCCCCCTAAAGCGTTGCCGTACCCTCACCTGGACCCTAAACCGTCCCAGTCCACTAACCCTAACCCTAGCCCGAACCCTAACCCTAACCCTTCCCCGAAGCCTGACCCTCACCCGTCCCCTAATCCTAACCCGTACGCTAACACAAACCGCGCCCTCACACGCACGCTCCCCCTAAAGCATTGCCGTACCCTCACCTGGACCCTAAACCGTCCCCGTCCCCTAACCCTAACCCTAGCCCGAACCCTAACCCTAACCCTTCCCCGAAGCCTGACCCTCACCCGTCCCCTAATCCTAACCCGTACGCTAACACTAACCCCCGCCCTCACACGCACGCTCCCCCTAAAGCATTGCCATACCCTCACCTGTACCCTAAACCGTCCCCGTCCCCTAGCCCTAACCCTAGCCCGAACCCTAAGCTTACCCCTTCCCCGAAGCCTGACCCTCACCCGTCCCCTAATCCTAACCCATACGCTAACACTAACCCGCATCCTCACACGCACGCTCCCCCTAAAGCGTTGCCGTACCCTCACCTGGACCCTAAACCGTCCCCGTCCCCTAAACCTAACCCTAGCCCGAACCCTAACCCTGACCCTTCCCCGAAGCCTGACTCTCACCCGTCCCCTAATCCTAACACGTACGCTAACACTAACCCGCACCCTCACACGCACGCTCCCCCTAAAGCGTTGCCGTACCCTCACCTGGACCCTAAACCGTCCCCGTCCCTTAACCCTAACCCTAGCCCGAACCCTAACCCTAACCCTTCCCCGAAGCCTGACCCTCACCCGTCCCCTAATCCTAACCCGTACGCTAACACTAACCCGCGCCCTAACACGCACGCTCCCCCTAAAGCGTTGCCGTACCCTCACCTGGACCCTAAACCATCCCCGTCCCCTAACCCTAACCCTAGCCCAAACCCTAACCCTAACCCTTCCCCGAAGCCTGACCCTCACCCGTCCCCTAATCCTAACCCGTACGCTAACACTAACCCGCGCCCTCACACGCACGCTCCCCCTAAAGCGTTGCCGTACCCTCACCTGGACCCTAAACCGTCCCCGACCCCTAACCCTAACCCTAGCCCGAACCCTAACCCTGACCCTTCCCCGAAGCCTGACCCTCACCCGTCCCCTAATCCTAACCCGTACGCTAACACTAACCCGCGCCCTCAAACGCACGCTCCCCCTAAAGCGTTGCCGTACCCTCACCTGGACCCTAAACCGTCCCCGTCCCCTAACCCTAACCCTAGCCCGAACCCTAACCCTAACATTTCCCCGAAGCCTGACCCTCACCCGTCCCCTAATCCTAACCCGTACACTAACACAAACCCGCGTCCTCACACGCACGCTCCCCCTAAAGCGTTGCCGTACCCTCACCTGGACCGTAAACCGTCCCCGTCCCCTAACCCTAACCCTAGCCCGAACCCTAACCCTGACCCTTCCCCAAAGCCTGACCCTCACCCGTCCCCTAATCCTAACCCGTACGCTAACACTAACCCGCGCCCTCACACGCACGCTCCCCCTAAAGCGTTGCCGTACCCTCACCTGGACCCTAAACCGTCCCCGTCCCCTAACCCTAACCCTAGCCCGAACCCTAACCCTAACATTTCCCCAAAGCCTGACCCTCACCCGTCCCCTAATCCTAACCCGTACGCTAACACAAACCCGCGTCCTCACACGCACGCTCCCCCTAAAGCGTTGCCGTACCCTCACCTGGACCGTAAACCGTACCCGTCCCCTAACCCTAACCCTAGCCCGAACCCTAACCCTGACCCTTCCCCGAAGCCTCACCCTCACCCGTCCCCTAATCCTAACCCGTACGCTAACACTAACCCGCGCCCTCACACGCACGCTCCCCCTAAAGCGTTGCCGTACCCTCACCTGGACCCTAAACCGTCCCCGTCCCCTAACCCTAACCCTAGCCCGAACCCTAACCCTAACCCTTCCCCGAAGCCTGACACTCACCCATCCCCTAATCCTAACCCGTACGCTAACACTAACCCGCGCCCTCACACGCACGCTCCCCCTAAAGCGTTGCCGTACCCTCACCTGGACCCTAAACCGTCTCCGTCCCCTAAACCTAACCCTAGCCCGAACCCTAACCCTAACCCTTCCCCGAAGCCTGACCCTCACTCGTCCCCTAATCCTAACCCGTACACTAACACTAACCCGCGCCCTCACACGCACGCTCCCCCTAAAACGTTGCCGTACCCTCACCTGGACCCTAAACCGTCCCAGTCCACTAACCCTAACCCTAGCCCGAACCCTAACCCTAAGCCTTCCCCGAAGCCTGACCCTCACCCGTCCCCTAATCCTAACCCGTACGCTAACACAAACCGCGCCCTCACACGCACGCTCCCCCTAAAGCATTGCCGTACACTCACCTGGACCCTAAACCGTCCCCGTCCCCTAACCCTAACCCTAGCCCGAACCCTAACCCTAACCCTTCCCCGAAGCCTGACCCTCACCCATCCCCTAATCCTAACCCGTACGCTAACACTAACCTTCGCCCTCACACGCATGCTCCCCCTAAAGCGTTGCCGTACCCTCACCTGGACCCTAAACCGTCCAGGTCCCCTAAACCTAACCCTAGCCCGAACCCTAACCCTGACCCTTCCCCGAAGCCTGACCCTCACCCGTCCCCTAATCCTAACCCGTACGCTAACACTAACCCGCGCCCTCACACGCACGCTCCTCCTAAAGCGTTGCCGTACCCTCACCTGGACCCTAAACCGTCCCCGTCCCCTAACCCTAACCCTAGCCCGAACCCTAACCCTAACCCTTCCCCGAAGCCTGACCCTCACCCGTCCCCTAATCCTAACCCGTACGCTAACACTAACCCCCGCCCTCACACGCACGCTCCCCCTAAAGCATTGCCATACCCTCACCTGTACCCTAAACCGTCCCCGTCCCCTAGCCCTAACCCTAGCCCGAACCCTAAGCTTACCCCTTCCCCGAAGCCTGACCCTCACCCGTCCCCTAATCCTAACCCATACGCTAACACTAACCCGCATCCTCACACGCACGCTCCCCCTAAAGCGTTGCCGTACCCTCACCTGGACCCTAAACCGTCCCCGTCCCCTAAACCTAACCCTAGCCCGAACCCTAACCCTGACCCTTCCCCGAAGCCTGACTCTCACCCGTCCCCTAATCCTAACACGTACGCTAACACTAACCCGCACCCTCACACGCACGCTCCCCCTAAAGCGTTGCCGTACCCTCACCTGGACCCTAAACCGTCCCCGTCCCTTAACCCTAACCCTAGCCCGAACCCTAACCCTAACCCTTCCCCGAAGCCTGACCCTCACCCGTCCCCTAATCCTAACCCGTACGCTAACACTAACCCGCGCCCTAACACGCACGCTCCCCCTAAAGCGTTGCCGTACCCTCACCTGGACCCTAAACCATCCCCGTCCCCTAACCCTAACCCTAGCCCAAACCCTAACCCTAACCCTTCCCCGAAGCCTGACCCTCACCCGTCCCCTAATCCTAACCCGTACGCTAACACTAACCCGCGCCCTCACACGCACGCTCCCCCTAAAGCGTTGCCGTACCCTCACCTGGACCCTAAACCGTCCCCGACCCCTAACCCTAACCCTAGCCCGAACCCTAACCCTGACCCTTCCCCGAAGCCTGACCCTCACCCGTCCCCTAATCCTAACCCGTACGCTAACACTAACCCGCGCCCTCAAACGCACGCTCCCCCTAAAGCGTTGCCGTACCCTCACCTGGACCCTAAACCGTCCCCGTCCCCTAACCCTAACCCTAGCCCGAACCCTAACCCTAACATTTCCCCGAAGCCTGACCCTCACCCGTCCCCTAATCCTAACCCGTACACTAACACAAACCCGCGTCCTCACACGCACGCTCCCCCTAAAGCGTTGCCGTACCCTCACCTGGACCGTAAACCGTCCCCGTCCCCTAACCCTAACCCTAGCCCGAACCCTAACCCTGACCCTTCCCCAAAGCCTGACCCTCACCCGTCCCCTAATCCTAACCCGTACGCTAACACTAACCCGCGCCCTCACACGCACGCTCCCCCTAAAGCGTTGCCGTACCCTCACCTGGACCCTAAACCGTCCCCGTCCCCTAACCCTAACCCTAGCCCGAACCCTAACCCTAACATTTCCCCAAAGCCTGACCCTCACCCGTCCCCTAATCCTAACCCGTACGCTAACACAAACCCGCGTCCTCACACGCACGCTCCCCCTAAAGCGTTGCCGTACCCTCACCTGGACCGTAAACCGTACCCGTCCCCTAACCCTAACCCTAGCCCGAACCCTAACCCTGACCCTTCCCCGAAGCCTCACCCTCACCCGTCCCCTAATCCTAACCCGTACGCTAACACTAACCCGCGCCCTCACACGCACGCTCCCCCTAAAGCGTTGCCGTACCCTCACCTGGACCCTAAACCGTCCCCGTCCCCTAACCCTAACCCTAGCCCGAACCCTAACCCTAACCCTTCCCCGAAGCCTGACACTCACCCATCCCCTAATCCTAACCCGTACGCTAACACTAACCCGCGCCCTCACACGCACGCTCCCCCTAAAGCGTTGCCGTACCCTCACCTGGACCCTAAACCGTCTCCGTCCCCTAAACCTAACCCTAGCCCGAACCCTAACCCTAACCCTTCCCCGAAGCCTGACCCTCACTCGTCCCCTAATCCTAACCCGTACACTAACACTAACCCGCGCCCTCACACGCACGCTCCCCCTAAAACGTTGCCGTACCCTCACCTGGACCCTAAACCGTCCCAGTCCACTAACCCTAACCCTAGCCCGAACCCTAACCCTAAGCCTTCCCCGAAGCCTGACCCTCACCCGTCCCCTAATCCTAACCCGTACGCTAACACAAACCGCGCCCTCACACGCACGCTCCCCCTAAAGCATTGCCGTACACTCACCTGGACCCTAAACCGTCCCCGTCCCCTAACCCTAACCCTAGCCCGAACCCTAACCCTAACCCTTCCCCGAAGCCTGACCCTCACCCATCCCCTAATCCTAACCCGTACGCTAACACTAACCTTCGCCCTCACACGCATGCTCCCCCTAAAGCGTTGCCGTACCCTCACCTGGACCCTAAACCGTCCAGGTCCCCTAAACCTAACCCTAGCCCGAACCCTAACCCTGACCCTTCCCCGAAGCCTGACCCTCACCCGTCCCCTAATCCTAACCCGTACGCTAACACTAACCCATGCCCTCACACGCACGCTCCCCCTAAAGCATTGCCGTACCCTCACCTGGACCCTAAACCGTCCCCGTCCCCTAACCCTAACCGTAGCCCGAACCCTAACCCTGACCCTTCCCCGAAGCCTGACCCTCACCCGTCCCCTAATCCTAACCCGTACGCTAACACTAACCCGCATCCTCACACGCACGCTCCCCCTAAAGCGTTGCCGTACCCTCACCTGGACCCTAAACCGTCCCCGTCCCCTAAACCTAACCCTAGCCTGAACCCTAACCCTGAACCTTCCCCGAAGCCTGACCCTCACCCGTCCCCTAATCCTAACCCGTACGCTAACACTAACCCGCGCCCTCACACGCACGCTCCCCCTAATGCGTTGCCGTACCCTCATCTGGACCCTAAACCGTCCCCGTCCCCTAACCCTAACCCGAGCCCGAACCCTAACCCTGACCCTTCCCCGAAGCCTGACCCTCACCCGTCGCCTAATCCTAACCCGTACGCTAACACTAACCCGCGCCCTCACACGCACGCTCCCGCTAAAGCATTGCCATACCCTCACCTGGACCCTAACCGTCCCCGTCCCCTAACCCTAACGCTAGCCCGAACCCTAAGCCTAACCCTTCCCCGAAGCCTTACCCTCAACCGTCCCCTAATCCTAACCCGTACGGTAACACTAACCTGCGCCTTCACACGCACGCTCCCCCTAAAGCGTTCCCGTACCCTCACCTGGACCCTAAACCGTCCCCGTCCCCTAACACTAAACCTAGCCCGAACCCTAACCCTTACCCTTCCCCGAAGCCTGACCCTCACCAGTCCCCTAATCCTAACCCGTACGCTAACACTAACCCGCGCCCTCACACGCACGCTCCCCCTAAAGCGTTGCCGTTCCTCACCTGAACCCTAAACCGTCCCCGTCCCCTAACCCTAACCCTAGCCCAAACCCTAACCCTAACCCTTCCCCGAAGCCTGACCCTCACCCGTCCCCTAATCCTAACCCGTACGCTAACCCTAACCCGCGCCCTCTCACGCACGCTCCCCCTAAAGCGTTGCCGTACCCTCACCTGGACCCTAAACCGTTCCCGTCCCCTAACCCTAACCCTAGCCCGAACCCTAACCCTGACCCTTCCCCGAAGCCTGACCCTCACCCGTCCCCTAATCCTAACCCGTACGCTAACACTAACCCGTGCCCTCACACACACGCTCCCCCTAAAGCGTTGCCGTACCCTCACCTGGACCCTAATCCGTCCCCGTCCCCTAACCCTAACCGTAGCCCGAACCCTAACCCTGACCCTTCCCCGAAGCCTGACCCTCACCCGTCCCCTAATCCTAACCCGTACGCTAACACTAACCCGCATCCTCACACGCACGCTCCCCCTAAAGCGTTGCCGTACCCTCACCTGGACCCTAAACCGTCCCCGTCCCCTAAACCTAACCCTAGCCCGAACCCTAACCCTGACCCTTCCCCGAAGCCTGACCCTCACCCGTCCCCTAATCCTAACACGTACGCTAACACTAACCCGCGCCCTCACACGCACGCTCCCCCTAATGCGTTGCCATACCCTCACCTGTACCCTAAACCGTCCCCGTCCCCTAACCCTAACCCTAGCCCGAACCCTAACCCTAACCCTTCCCCGAAGCCTGACCCTCAACCGTCGCCTAATCCTAACCCGTACGCTAACACTAACCTGCGCCCTCACACGCACGCTCCCCCTAAAGCGTTGCCGTACCCTCACCTGGACCCTAAACCGTCCCCGTCCCCTAACCCTAACCCTAGCCCGAACCCTAACCCTAACCCTTCCCCGAAGCCTGACCCTCACCCGTCCCCTAATCCTAACCCGTACGCTAACACTAACCCGCGCCCTCACACGCACGCTCCTCCTAAAGCGTTGCCGTACCCTCACCTGGACCCTAAACCGTCCCCGTCCCCTAACCCTAACCCTAGCCCAAACCCTAACCCTAACCCTTCCCCGAAGCCTGACCCTCACCCGTCCCCTAATCCTAACCCGTACGCTAACACTAACCCGCGCCCTCACACGCACGCTCCCCCTAAAGCGTTGCCGTACCCTCACCTGGACCCTAAACCGTCCCCGTCCCCTAACCCTAACCCTAGCCCGAACCCTAACCCTGACCCTTCCCCGAAGCCTGACCCTCACCCGTCCCCTAATCCTAACCCGTACGCTAACACTAACCCGCGCCCTCACACGCATGCTCCCCCTAAAGCGTTGCCGTACACTCACCTGGACCCTAAACCTTCCCCGTCCCCTAACCCTAACCCTAGCCGGAACCCTAACCCTAACATTTGCCCGAAGCCTGACCCTCACCCGTCCCCTAATCCTAACCCGTATGCTAACACTAACCCGCGCCCTCACACGCACGCTCCCCCTAAAGCGTTGCCGTACCCTCACCTGGACCCTAAACCGTCCCCGTCCCCTAACCCTAACCCTAGCCCGAACCCTAACCCTAACCCTTCCCCGAAGCCTGACCCTCACCCGTCCCCTAATCCTAACCCGTACGCTAACACTAACCTGCGCCCTCACACGCACGCTCCCCCTAAATCGTTGCCGTACCCTCACCTGGACCCTAAACCGTCCCCGTCCCCTAACCCTAACCCTAGCCCGAACCCTAACCCTAACCTTTCCCCGAAGCCTGACCCTCACCCGTCCCCAAATCCTAACCCGTACGCTAACACAAACCCGCGTCCTCACACGCACGCTCCCCCTAAAGCATTGCCGTACCCTCACCTGGACCGTAAACCGTCCCCGTCCCCTAATACTAACCCTAGCCCGAACCCTAACCCTGACCCTTCCCCGAAGCCTGACCCTCACCCGTCCCCTAATCCTAACCCGTACGCTAACACTAACCCGCGCCCTCACACGCACGCTCCCCCTAAAGCGTTGCCGTACCCTCACCTGGACCCTAAACCGTCGCCGTCCCCTAACCCTAACCCTAGCCCGAACCCTAACCCTAACCCTTCCCCGAAGCCTGACACTCACCCATCCCCTAATCCTAACCCGTACGCTAACACTAACCCACACCCTCACACGCACGCTCCCCCTAAAGCGTTGCCGTACCCTCACCTGGACCCTAAACCGTCCCCGTCCCCTAAACCTAACCCTAGCCCGAACCCTAACCCTAACCCTTCCCCGAAGCCTTACCCTCACTCGTCCCCTAATCCTAACCCGTACGCTCACACTAACCCGCGCCCTCACACGCACGCTCCCCCTAAAGCGTTTTCGTACCCTCACCGGGACCCTAAACCGTCCCAGTTCACTAACCCTAACCCTAGACCGAACCCTAACCCTAACCCTTCCCCGAAGCCTGACCCTCACCCGTCCCCTAATCCTAACCCGTACGCTAACACAAACCGTGCCCTCACATGCACGCTCCCCCTAAAGCATTGCCATACCCTCACCTGGACCCTAAACCGTCCCCGTCCCCTAACCCTAACCCTAGCCCGAACCCTAACCCTAACCCTTCCCCGAAGCCTGACCCTCACCAGTCCCCTAATCCTAACCCGTACGCTAACACTAACCCGCGCCCTCACACGCACGCTCCCCCTAAAGCGTTGCCGTACCCTCACCTGGACCCTAAACCGTCCCCGTCCCCTAACCCTAACCCTAGCCCGAACCCTAACCCTAACCCTTCCCCGAAGCCTGACCCTCACCCGTCCCCTAATCCTAACCCGTACGCTAACACTAACCCGCGCCCTCACACGCACGTTCCCCCTAAAGCGTTGCCGTACCCTCACCTGGACCCTAAACCGTCCCCGTCCCCTAAACCTAACCCTAGCCCGAACCCTAACCCTGACCCTTCCCCGAAGCCTGACCCTCACCCGTCCCCTAATCCTAACCCGTACGCTAACACTAACCCGCGCCCTCACACGCACGCTCCCCCAAAAGCGTTGCCGTACCCTCAACTGGACCCTAAACCGTCCCCGTCCCCTAACCCTAACCCTAGCCCAAACCCTAACCCTAACCCTTCCCAGAAGCCTGACACTCACCAGTCCCCTAATCCTAACCCGTACGCTAACACTAACCCGCGCCCTTGCACGCACGCTCCCCCTAAAGCGTTGCCGTACCCTCACCTGGACCCTAAACCGTCCCCGTCCCCTAACCCTAACCCTAGCCCGAACCCTAACCCTAACCCTTCCCCGAAGCCTGACCCTCACCCATCCCCTAATCCTAACCCGTACGCTAACACTAACCCGCGCCCTCACACGCACACTCCCCCTAAAGCGTTGCCGTAACCTCACCTGGAACGTAAACCGTCCCCGTCCCATAACCCTAACCCTAGTCCGAACCCTAAACCTAACACTTCCCCGAAGCCTGACCCTCAACCGTCCCCTAATCCTAACCCGTACGCTAACACTAACCCACGCCCTCACACGCACGCTCCCCCTAAAGCTTTGCCGTAACCTCACCTGGACCCTAAACCGTCCCCGTCCCCTAACCCTAACCCTAGCCCGAACCCTAAGCCTAACCCTTCCCCGAAGCCTAACCCTCACCCGTCCCCTAATCCTAACCCGTACGCTAACACTAACCCGCGCCCTCACACGCACGCTCCCCCTAAAGCTTTGCCGTACCCTCACCTGGACCCTAAACCGTCCCCGTCCCCTAACCCTAACCCTAGCCCGAACCCTAACCCTAACCCTTCCCCGAAGCCTGACCCTCAACCGTCGCCTAATCCTAACCCGTACGCTAACACTAACCCGCGCCCTCACACGCACGCTCCCCCTAAAGCGTTGCCATACCCTCACCTGGACCCTAAACCGTCCCCGTCCCTTAACCCTAACCCTAGCCCGAACCCTAACCCTAACCCTTCCCCGAAGCCTGACCCTCACCCGTCCCCTAATCCTAACCCGTACGCTAACACTAACCCGCGCCCTCACATGCACGCTACCCCTGAAGCGTTGCCGTACCCTCACCTGGACCCTAAACCGTCCCCGTCCCCTAACCCTAACCCTAGCCCGAACCCTAACCCTGACCCTTCCCCGAAGCCTGACCCTCACCCGTCCCCTAATCCTAACCCGTACGCTAACACTAACCCGCGCCCTCACACGCACGCTCCCCCTAAAGCGTTGCCGTACCCTCACCTGGACCCTAAACCGTCCCCTTCCCCTAACCCTAACCCTAGCCCGAACCCTAACCCTGACCCTTCCCCGAGCCTGACCCTCACCCGTCCCCGATTCCTAACCCGTACGCTAACACTAACCCACGCCCTCACACGCACGCTCCCCCTAAAGCGTTGCCGTATCCTACCTGGACCCTAAACCGTCCCCGTCCCCTAACCCTAACCCTAGCCCGAACCCTAACCCTGACCCTTCCCCGAAGCCTGACCCTCACCCGTGCCCTAATCCTAACCCGTACGCTAACACTAACCCACGCCCTCACACGCACGCTCCCCCTAAAGCGTTGCCGTACCCTCACCTGGACCCTAAACCGTCCCCGTCCCCTAACCCTAACCCTAGCCCGAACCCTAACCCTGACCCTTCCCCGAAGCCTGACCCTCACCCGTGCCCTAATCCTAACCCGTACGCTAACACTAACCCGCACCCTCACACGCACGCTCCCCCTAAAGCGTTGCCATACCCTCACCTGGACCCTAAACCGTCCCCGTCAGCTAACCCTAACCCTAGCCCGAACCCTAACCCTGACCCTTCCCCGAAGCCTGACCCTCACCCGTCCCCTAATCCTAACCCGTACGCTAACACTAACCCGCGCCCTCACACGCACGCGCCCCCTAAAGCGTTGCCGTACCCTCACCTGGACCCTAAACCGTCTCCGTCCCCTAACTCTAACCCTAGCCCGAACCCTAACCCTAACCCTTCCCCGAAGCCTGACCCTCACCCGTCGCCTAATCCTAACCCGTACGCTAACACTAACCCGCGCCCTCACACGCACGCTGCCCCTAAAGCGTTGCCGTACCCTCACCTGGACCCTAAACCGTCCCCATCCTCTAACCCTAATCCTAGCCCGAACCCTAACCCTAATCCTTCACCGAAGCCTGACACTCACCCGTCCCCTAATCCTAACCCATACGCTAACACTAACCCGCGCCCTCACACGCACGCTCCCCCTAAAGCGTTGCCGTACCCTCACCTGGACCCTAAACGGTCCCCGTCCCCTAACCCTAACCCTAGCCCGAACCCTAACCCTGACCCTTCCCCGAAGCCTGACACTCACCCGTCCCCTAATCCTAACCCGTACGCTAACACTAACCCGCGCCCTCACACGCACGCTCCCCCTAAAGCGTTGCCGTACCCTCACCTGGACCCTAAACCGTCCCCGTCCCCTAACCCTAACCCTAGCCCGAACCCTACCCCTAACATTTCCCCGAAGCCTGACCCTCACCCGTCCCCTAATCCTAACCCGTACGCTAACACAAACCCGCGTCCTCACACGCACGCTCCCCCTAAAGCGTTGCCGTACCCTCACCTGGACCGTAAACCGTCCCCGTCCCCTAACCCTAACCCTAGCCCGAACCCTAACCCTGACCCTTCCCCGAAGCCTGACCCTCACCCGTCCCCTAATCCTAACCCGTACACTAACACTAACCCGCGCCCTCACACGCACGCTCCCCCTAAAGCGTTGCCGTACCCTCACCTGGACCCTAAACTGTCCCCGTCCCCTAACCCTAACCCTAGCCCAAACCCTAACCCTAACCCTTCCCCGAAGCCTGACACTCACCCATCCCCTAATCCTAACCCGTACGCTAACACTAACCCGCGCCCTCACACGCACGCTACCCCTAAAGCATTGCCGTACCCTCACCTGGACCCTAAACCGTCCCCGTCCCCTAAACCTAACCCTAGCCCGAACCCTAACCCTGACCCTTCCCCGAAGCCTGACCCTCACCCGTCCCCTAATCCTAACCCGTACGCTAACACTAACCCGTGCCCTCACACGCACGCTCCCCCTAAAGCGTTGCCGTACCCTCACCTGGACCCTAAACCGTCCCCGTCCCCTAACCCTAACCGTAGCCCGAACCCTAACCCTGACCCTTCCCCGAAGCCTGACCCTCACCCGTCCCCTAATCCTAACCCGTACGCTAACACTAACCCGCGCCCTCACACGCACGCTCCCCCTAAAGCGTTGCCGTACCCTCACCTGGACCCTAAACCGTCCCCGTCCCCTAACCCTAACCCTAGCCCGAACCCTAACCCTGACCCTTGCCCGAAGCCTGACTCTCACCCGTCCCCTAATCCTACCCAGTACGCTAACACTAACCCGCGCCCTCACACGCACGCTCCCCCTAAAGCGTTGCCGTACCCTCACCTGGACCGTAAACCGTCCCCGTCCCCTAACCCTAACCCTAGCCCGAACCCTAACCCTAACATTTCCCCGAAGCCTGACCCTCACCCGTCCCCTAATCCTAACCCGTACGCTAACACTAACCCGGGCCCTCACACGCACGCTCCCCCTAAAGCGTTGCCGTACCCTCACCTGGACCCTAAACCGTCCCCGTCCCCTAAACCTAACCCTAGCCCGAACCCTAACCCTAACATTTCCCCGAAGCCTGACCCTCACCCGTCCCCTAATCCTAACCCGTACGCTAACACAAACCCGCGTCCTCACACGCACGCTCCCCCTAAAGCGTTGCCGTACCCTCACCTGGACCGTAAACCGTACCCGTCCCCTAACCCTAACCCTAGCCCGAACCCTAACCCTGACCCTTCCCCGAAGCCTCACCCTCACCCGTCCCCTAATCCTAACCCGTACGCTAACACTAACCCGCGCCCTCACACGCACGCTCCCCCTAAAGCGTTGCCGTACCCTCACCTGGACCCTAAACCGTCCCCGTCCCCTAACCCTAACCCTAGCCCGAACCCTAACCCTAACCCTTCCCCGAAGCCTGACACTCACCCATCCCCTAATCCTAACCCGTACGCTAACACTAACCCACGCCCTCACACGCACGCTCCCGCTAAAGCGTTGCCGTACCCTCACCTGGACCCTAAACCGTCCCCGTCCCCTAAACCTAACCCTAGCCCGAACCCTAACCCTAACCCTTCCCCGAAGCCTGACCCTCAACCGTCGCCTAATCCTAACCCGTACGCTAACACTAACCCGCGCCCTCACACGCACGCTCCCCCTAAAGCGTTGCCGTACCCTCACCTGGACCCTAAACCGTCCCCGTCCCCTAACCCTAACCCTAGCCCGAACCCTAACCCTAACCCTTCCCCGAAGCCTGACCCTCAACCGTCCCCTAATCCTAACCCGTACGGTAACACTAACCCGCGCCTTCACACGCACGCTCCCCCTAAAGCGTTCCCGTACCCTCACCTGGACCCTAAACCGTCCCCGTCCCCTAACCCTAACCCTAGCCCGAACCCTAACCCTAACCCTTCCCCGAAGCCTGACCCTCACCAGTCCCCTAATCCTAACCCGTACGCTAACACTAACCCGCGCCCCCACACGCACGCTCCCCCTAAAGCGTTGCCGTACCCTCACCTGGACCCTAAACCGTCCCCGTCCCCTAACCCTAACCCTAGCCCAAACCCTAACCCTAACCCTTCCCCGGAGCCTGACCCTCACCCGTCCCCTAATCCTAACCCGTACGCTAACCCTAACCCGCGCCCTCTCACGCACGCTCCCCCTAAAGCGTTGCCGTACCCACACCTGGACCCTAAACCGTCCCCGTCCCCTAACCCTAACCCTAGCCCGAACCCTAACCCTGAACCTTCCCCGAAGCCTGACCCTCACCCGTCCCATAATCCTAACCCGTACGCTAACACTAACCCGTGCCCTCACACGCACGCTCCCCCTAAAGCGTTGCCGTACCCTCACCTGGACCCTAAACCGTCCCAGTCCACTAACCCTAACCCTAGCCCGAACCCTAACCCTAACCCTTCCCCGAAGCCTGACCCTCACCCGTCCCCTAATCCTAACCCGTACGCTAACACAAACCGCGCCCTCACACGCACGCTCCCCCTAAAGCATTGCCGTACCCTCACCTGGACCCTAAACCGTCCCCGTCCCCTAACCCTAACCCTAGCCCGAACCCTAACCCTAACCCTTCCCCGAAGCCTGACCCTCACCCGTCCCCTAATCCTAACCCGTACGCTAACACTAACCCCCGCCCTCACACGCACGCTCCCCCTAAAGCATTGCCATACCCTCACCTGTACCCTAAACCGTCCCCGTCCCCTAGCCCTAACCCTAGCCCGAACCC
Organism: Delphinus delphis; assembly: GCF_949987515.2. NCBI lineage: Eukaryota > Metazoa > Chordata > Mammalia > Artiodactyla > Delphinidae > Delphinus > Delphinus delphis. Next base: position 974,180 of record NW_027192650.1, read on the forward strand.
TAAGCTTACCCCTTCCCCGAAGCCTGACCCTCAACCGTCCCCTAATCTTAACCCGTACGGTAACACTAACCCGCGCCTTCACACGCACGCTCCCCCTAAAGCGTTCCCGTACCCTCACCTGGACCCTAAACCGTCCCCGTACCCTAACCCTAACCCTAGCCCGAACCCTAACCCTAACCCTTCCCCGAAGCCTGACCCTCACCAGTCCCCTAATCCTAACCCGTACGCTAACACTAACCCGCGCCCTCACACGCACGCTCCCCCTAAAGCGTTGCCGTACCCTCACCTGGACCCTAAACCGTCCCCGTCCCCTAACCCTAACCCTAGCCCGAACCCTAACCCTAACCCTTCCCCGAAGCCTGACCCTCACCCATCCCCTAATCCTAACCCGTACGCTAACAATACCCCACGCCCTCACACGCACGCTCCCCCTAAAGCATTGCCGTACCCTCACCTGGACCCTAAACCGTCCCCGTCCCCTAAACCTAACCCTAGCCCGAACCCTAACCCTGACCCTTCCCCGAAGCCTGACCCTCACCCGTCCCCTAATCCTAACCCGTACGCTAACACTAACCCGTGCCCTCACACGCACGCTCCCCCTAAAGCGTTGCCGTACCCTCACCTGGACCCTAAACCGTCCCCGTCCCCTAACCCTAACCGTAGCCCGAACCCTAACCCTGACCCTTCCCCGAAGCCTGACCCTCACCCGTCCCCTAATCCTAACCCGTACGCTAACACTAACCCGCGCCCTCACACGCACGCTCCCCCTAAAGCGTTGCCGTACCCTCACCTGGACCCTAAACCGTCCCCGTCCCCTAACCCTAACCCTAGCCCGAACCCTAACCCTGACCCTTCCCCGAAGCCTGACTCTCACCCGTCCCCTAATCCTACCCCGTACGCTAACACTAACCCGCGCCCTCACACGCACGCTCCCCCTAAAGCGTTGCCGTACCCTCACCTGGACCCTAAACCGTCCCCGTCCCCTAACCCTAACCCTAGCCCGAACCCTAACCCTATCCCTTCCCCGAAGCCTGACAATCACCCATCCCCTAATCCTAACCCGTACGCTAACACTAACCCGCGCCCTCACACGCACGCTCCCCCTAAAGCGTTGCCGTACCCTCACCTGGACCCTAAACCGTCCCCGTCCCCTAAACCTAACCCTAGCCCGAACCCTAACCCTAACCCTTCCCCGAAGCCTGACCCTCACTCGTCCCCTAATCCTAACCCGGATGCTAACACTAACCCGCGCCCTCACACGCACGCTCCCCCTAAAGCGTTGCCGTACCCTCACCTGGACCCTAAACCGTCCCAGTCCACTAACCCTAACCCTAGCCCGAACCCTAACCCTAACCCTTCCCCGAAGCCTGACCCTCACCCGTCCCCTAATCCTAACCCGTACGCTAACACAAACCGCGCCCTCAGACGCACGCTCCCCCTAAAGCATTGCCGTACCCTCACCTGGACCCTAAACCGTCCCCATCCCCTAACCCTAACCCTAGCCCGAACCCTAACCCTAACCCTTCCCCGAAGCCTGACCCTCACCCGTCCCCTAATCCTAACCCGTACGCTAACACTAACCCGCGCCCTCACACGCACGCTCCCCCTAAAGCGTTGCCGTACCCTCACCTGGACCCTAAACCGTCCCCGTCCCTTAACCCTAAACCTAGCCCGAACCCTAACCCTAACCCTTCCCCGAAGCCTGACCCTCACCCGTCCCCTAATCCTAACCCGTACGCTAACACTAACCCGCGCCCTAACACGCACGCTCCCCCTAAAGCATTGCCGTACCCTCACCTGGACCCTAAACCGTCCCCGTCCCCTAGCCCTAACCCTAGCCCGAACCCTAAGCTTACCCCTTCCCCGAAGCCTGACCCTCAACCGTCCCCTAATCTTAACCCGTACGGTAACACTAACCCGCGCCTTCACACGCACGCTCCCCCTAAAGCGTTCCCGTACCCTCACCTGGACCCTAAACCGTCCCCGTACCCTAACCCTAACCCTAGCCCGAACCCTAACCCTAACCCTTCCCCGAAGCCTGACCCTCACCAGTCCCCTAATCCTAACCCGTACGCTAACACTAACCCGCGCCCTCACACGCACGCTCCCCCTAAAGCGTTGCCGTACCCTCACCTGGACCCTAAACCGTCCCCGTCCCCTAACCCTAACCCTAGCCCGAACCCTAACCCTAACCCTTCCCCGAAGCCTGACCCTCACCCATCCCCTAATCCTAACCCGTACGCTAACAATACCCCACGCCCTCACACGCACGCTCCCCCTAAAGCATTGCCGTACCCTCACCTGGACCCTAAACCGTCCCCGTCCCCTAAACCTAACCCTAGCCCGAACCCTAACCCTGACCCTTCCCCGAAGCCTGACCCTCACCCGTCCCCTAATCCTAACCCGTACGCTAACATTAACCCGCGCCCTCACACGCACGCTCCCCCTAAAGCGTTGCCGTACCCTCACCTGGACCCTAAACCGTCCCCGTCCCCTAACCCTAACCCTAGCCCGAACCCTAACCCTGACCCTTCCCCGAAGCCTGACTCTCACCCGTCCCCTAATCCTACCCCGTACGCTAACACTAACCCGCGCCCTCACACGCACGCTCCCCCTAAAGCGTTGCCGTACCCTCACCTGGACCCTAAACCGTCCCCGTCCCCTAACCCTAACCCTAGCCCGAACCCTAACCCTATCCCTTCCCCGAAGCCTGACAATCACCCATCCCCTAATCCTAACCCGTACGCTAACACTAACCCGCGCCCTCACACGCACGCTCCCCCTAAAGCGTTGCCGTACCCTCACCTGGACCCTAAACCGTCCCCGTCCCCTAAACCTAACCCTAGCCCGAACCCTAACCCTAACCCTTCCCCGAAGCCTGACCCTCACTCGTCCGCTAATCCTAACCCGTATGCTAACACTAACCCGCGCCCTCACACGCACGCTCCCCCTAAAGCGTTGCCGTACCCTCACCTGGACCCTAAACCGTCCCAGTCCACTAACCCTAACCCTAGCCCGAACCCTAACCCTAACCCTTCCCCGAAGCCTGACCCTCACCCGTCCCCAAATCCTAACCCGTACGCTAACACAAACCGCGCCCTCACACGCACGCTCCCCCTAAAGCATTGCCGTACCCTCACCTGGACCCTAAACCGTCCCCGTCCCCTAACCCTAACCCTAGCCCGAACCCTAACCCTAACCCTTCCCCGAAGCCTGACCCTCACCCGTCCCCTAATCCTAACCCGTACGCTAACACTAACCCGCGCCCTGACACGCACGCTCCCCCTAAAGCGTTGCCGTACCCTCACCTGGACCCTAAACCGTCCCCGTTCCCTAACCCTAACCCTAGCCCGAACCCTAACCCTAACCCTTCCCCGAAGCCTGACCCTCACCCATCCCCTAATCCTAACCCGTACGCTAACACTAACCCGCGCCCTCACACGCACGCTCCCCCTAAAGCGTTGCCGTACCCTCACCTGGACCCTAAACCGTCCCCGTCCCCTAAACCTAACCCTAGCCCGAACCCTAACCCTAACCCTTCCCCGAAGCCTGACCCTCACCCGTCCCCTAATCCTAACCCGTACGCTAACACTAACCCGTGCCCTCACACGCACGCTCCCCCTAAAGCGTTGCCGTACCCTCACCTGGACCCTAAACCGTCCCCGTCCCCTAACCCTAACCGTAGCCCGAACCCTAACCATGACCCTTCCCCGAAGCCTGACCCTCACCCGTCCCCTAATCCTAACCCGTACGCTAACACTAACCCGTGCCCTCACACGCACGCTCCCCCTAAAGCGTTGCCGTACCCTCACCTGGACCCTAAACCGTCCCCGTCCCCTAACCCTAACCGTAGCCCGAACCCTAACCCTGACCCTTCCCCGAAGCCTGACCCTCACCCGTCCCCTAATCCTAACACGTACGCTAACACTAACCCGCGCCCTCACACGCACGCTCCCCCTAATGCGTTGCCGTACCCTCACCTGGACCCTAAACCGTCCCCGTCCCCTAACCCTAACCCTAGCCCGAACCCTAACCCTAACCCTTCCCCGAAGCCTGACCCTCAACCGTCGCCTAATCCTAACCCGTACGCTAACACTAACCCGCGCCCTCACACGCACGCTCCCCCTAAAGCGTTGCCGTACCCTCACCTGGACCCTAAACCGTCCCCGTCCCTTAACCCTAACCCTAGCCCGAACCCTAACCCTAACCCTTCCCCGAAGCCTGACCCTCACCCGTCCCCTAATCCTAACCCGTACGCTAACACTAACCCGCGCCCTAACACGCACGCTCCCCCTAAAGCATTGCCGTACCCTCACCTGGACCCTAAACCGTCCCCGTCCCCTAACCCTAACCCTAGCCCAAACCCTAACCCTAACCCTTCCCCGAAGCCTGACCCTCACCCGTCCCCTAATCCTAACCCGTACGCTAACACTAACCCGCGCCCTCACACGCACGCTCCCCCTAAAGCGTTGCCGTACCCTCACCTGGACCCTAAACCGTCCCCGTCCCCTAACCCTAACCCTAGCCCGAACCCTAACCCTGACCCTTCCCCGAAGCCTGACCCTCACCCGTCCCCTAATCCTAACCCGTACGCTAACACTAACCCGCGCCCTCACACGCACGCTCCCCCTAAAGCGTTGCCGTACCCTCACCTGGACCCTAAACCGTCCCCGTCCCCTAACCCTAACCCTAGCCCGAACCCTAACCCTAACATTTCCCCGAAGCCTGACCCTCACCCGTCCCCTAATCCTAACCCGTACGCTAACACTAACCCGCGTCCTCACACGCACGCTCCCCCTAAAGCGTTGCCGTACCCTCACCTGGACCGTAAACCATCCCCGTCCCCTAACCCTAACCCTAGCCCGAACCCTAACCCTGACCCTTCCCCGAAGCCTGACCCTCACCCGTCCCCTAATCCTAACCCGTACGCTAACACTAACCCGCGCCCTCAAACGCACGCTCCCCCTAAAGCATTGCCGTACCCTCACCTGGACCCTAAACCGTCCCCGTCCCCTAACCCTAACCCTAGCCCGAACCCTAACCCTAACATTTCCCCGAAGCCTGACCCTCACCCGTCCCCTAATCCTAACCCGTACACTAACACAAACCCGCGTCCTCACACGCACGCTCCCCCTAAAGCGTTGCCGTACCCTCACCTGGACCGTAAACCGTCCCCGTCCCCTAACCCTAACCCTAGCCCGAACCCTAACCCTAACATTTCCCCGAAGCCTGACCCTCACCCGTCCCCTAATCCTAACACGTACGCTAACACTAACCCGCGCCCTCACACGCACGCTCCCCCTAATGCGTTGCCGTACCCTCACCTGGACCCTAAACCGTCCCCGTCCCCTAACCCTAACCCTAGCCCGAACCCTAACCCTAACCCTTCCCCGAAGCCTGACCCTCAACCGTCGCCTAATCCTAACCCGTACGCTAACACTAACCCGCGCCCTCACACGCACGCTCCCCCTAAAGCGTTGCCGTACCCTCACCTGGACCCTAAACCGTCCCCGTCCCTTAACCCTAACCCTAGCCCGAACCCTAACCCTAACCCTTCCCCGAAGCCTGACCCTCACCCGTCCCCTAATCCTAACCCGTACGCTAACACTAACCCGCGCCCTAACACGCACGCTCCCCCTAAAGCGTTGCCGTACCCTCACCTGGACCCTAAACCGTCCCCGTCCCCTAACCCTAACCCTAGCCCAAACCCTAACCCTAACCCTTCCCCGAAGCCTGACCCTCACCCGTCCCCTAATCCTAACCCGTACGCTAACACTAACCCGCGCCCTCACACGCACGCTCCCCCTAAAGCGTTGCCGTACCCTCACCTGGACCCTAAACCGTCCCCGTCCCCTAACCCTAACCCTAGCCCGAACCCTAACCCTGACCCTTCCCCGAAGCCTGACCCTCACCCGTCCCCTAATCCTAACCCGTACGCTAACACTAACCCGTGCCCTCACACGCACGCTCCCCCTAAAGCGTTGCCGTACCCAAACCTGGACCCTAAACCGTCCCCGTCCCCTAACCCTAACCCTAGCCCGAACCCTAACCCTGACCCTTCCCCGAAGCCTGACCCTCACCCGTCCCCTAATCCTAACACGTACGCTAACACTAACCCGCGCCCTCACACGCACGCTCCCCCTAATGCGTTGCCGTACCCTCACCTGGACCCTAAACCGTCCCCGTCCCCTAACCCTAACCCTAGCCCGAACCCTAACCCTAACATTTCCCCGAAGCCTGACCCTCACCCGTCCCCTAATCCTAACCCGTACGCTAACACAAACCCGCGCCCTCACACGCACGCTCCCCCTAAAGCGTTGCCGTACCCTCACCTGGACCGTAAACCGTCCCCGTCCCCTAACCCTAACCCTAGCCCGAACCCTAACACTAACCCTTCCCCGAAGCCTGACCCTCACCCATCCCCTAATCCTAACCCGTACACTAACACTAACCCGTGCCCTCACACGCACGCTCCCCCTAAAGCGTTGCCGTACCTTCACCTGGACCCTAAACCGTCCCCGTTCCCTAAACCTAACCCTAGCCCGAAACCTAACTCTAACCCTTCCCCGAAGCCTGACCCTCACTCGTCCCCTAATCCTAACCCGTACGCTAACACTAACCCGCGCCCTCACACGCACGCTCCCCCTAAAGCGTTGCCGTACCCTCACCTGGACCCTAAACCGTCCCAGTCCACTAACCCTAACCCTAGCCCTAACCCTAACCCTAACCCTTCCCCGAAGCCTGACCCTCACCCGTCCCCTAATCCTAACCCGTACGCTAACACAAACCGCGAACTCACACGCACGCTCCACCTAAAGCATTGCCGTACCCTCACCTGGACCCTAAACCGTCCCCGTCCCCTAACCCTAACCCTAGCCCGAACCCTAACCCTGACCCTTCCCCGAAGCCTGACCCTCACCCGTCCCCTAATCCTAACCCGTACGCTAACACTAACCCGCGCCCTCACACGCACGCTCCCCCTAAAGCATTGCCATACCCTCACCTGGACCCTAAACCGTCCCCGTCCCCTAACCCTAACCCTAGCCCAAACCCTAACCCTAACCCTTCCCCGAAGCCTGACCCTCACTCGTCCCCTAATCCTAACCCATACGCTAACACTAACCCGCGCCCTCACACGCACGCTCCCCCTAAAGCGTTGCTGTACCCTCACCTGGACCCTAAACCGTCCCAGTCCACTAACCCTAACCCTAGCCCGAACCCTAACCCTAACCCTTCCCCGAAGCCTGACCCTCACCCGTCCCCTAATCCTAACCCGTACGCTAACACAAACCGCGCCCTCACACGCACACTCCCCCTAAAGCATTGCCGTACCCTCACCTGGACCCTAAACCGTCCCCGTCCCCTAACCCTAACCCTAGCCCGAACCCTAACCCTAACCCTTCCCTGAAGCCTGACCCTCACCCGTCCCCTAATCCTAACCCGTACGCTAACACTAACCCGCGCCCTCACACGCACGCTCCCCCTAAAGCATTGCCATAGCCTCACCTGGACCCTAAACCGTTCCCGTCCCATAACCCTAACGCTAGACCGAACCCTAAGCCTAACCCTTCCCCGAAGCCTGACCCTCACCAGTCCCCTAATCCTAACACGTACGCTAACCCTAACCCGCGCCCTCACACGCACGCTCCCCCTAAAGCGTTGCCGTACCCTCACCTGGACCCTAAACCGTCCCCGTCCCCTAACCCTAACCCTAGCCCAAACCCTAACCCTAACCCTTCCCCGGAGCCTGACCCTCAACCGTCCCCTAATCCTAACCCGTACGCTAACCCTAACCCGCGCCCTCTCACGCACGCTCCCCCTAAAGCGTTGCCGTACCCTCACCTGGACCCTAAACCGTCCCCGTCCCCTAACCCTAACCCTAGCCCGAACCCTAACCCTGACCCTTCCCCGAAGCCTGACCCTCACCCGTCCCCTAATCCTAACCCGTACGCTAACACTAACCCGTGCCCTCACACGCACGCTCCCCCTAAAGCGTTGCCGTACCCTCACCTGGACCCTAAACCGTCCCCGTCCCCTAACCCTAACCCTAGCCCGAACCCTAACCCTGACCCTTCCCCGAAGCCTGACCCTCACCCGTCCCCTAATCCTAACAAGTACGCTAACACTAACCCGCGCCCTCACACGCACGCTCCCCCTAATGCGTTGCCGTACCCTCACCTGGACCCTAAACCGTCCCCGTCCCCTAACCCTAACCCTAGCCCGAACCCTAACCCTAACATTTCCCCGAAGCCTGACCCTCACCCGTCCCCTAATCCTAACCCGTACGCTAACACAAACCCGCGCCCTCACACGCACGCTCCCCCTAAAGCGTTGCCGTACCCTCACCTGGACCGTAAACCGTCCCCGTCCCCTAACCCTAACCCTAGCCCGAACCCTAACACTAACCCTTCCCCGAAGCCTGACCCTCACCCATCCCCTAATCCTAACCCGTACACTAACACTAACCCGTGTCCTCACACGCACGCTCCCCCTAAAGCGTTGCCGTACCTTCACCTGGACCCTAAACCGTCCCCGTTCCCTAAACCTAACCCTAGCCCGAAACCTAACCCTAACCCTTCCCCGAAGCCTGACCCTCACTCGTCCCCTAATCCTAACCCGTACGCTAACACTAACCCGCGCCCTCACACGCACGCTCCCCCTAAAGCGTTGCCGTACCCTCACCTGGACCCTAAACCGTCCCAGTCCACTAACCCTAACCCTAGCCCTAACCCTAACCCTAACCCTTCCCCGAAGCCTGACCCTCACCCGTCCCCTAATCCTAACCCGTACGCTAACACAAACCGCGCCCTCACACGCACGCTCCACCTAAAGCATTGCCGTACCCTCACCTGGACCCTAAACCGTCCCCGTCCCCTAACCCTAACCCTAGCCCGAACCCTAACCCTAACCCTTCCCCGAAGCCTGACCCTCACCCGTCCCCTAATCCTAACCCGTACGCTAACACTAACCCGCGCCCTCACACGCACGCTCCCCCTAAAGCATTGCCATACCCTCACCTGGACCCTAAACCGTCCCCGTCCCCTAACCCTAACCCTAGCCCAAACCCTAACCCTAACCCTTCCCCGAAGCCTGACCCTCACTCGTCCCCTAATCCTAACCCATACGCTAACACTAACCCGCGCCCTCACACGCACGCTCCCCCTAAAGCGTTGCTGTACCCTCACCTGGACCCTAAACCGTCCCAGTCCACTAACCCTAACCCTAGCCCGAACCCTAACCCTAACCCTTCCCCGAAGCCTGACCCTCACCCGTCCCCTAATCCTAACCCGTACGCTAACACAAACCGCGCCCTCACACGCACACTCCCCCTAAAGCATTGCCGTACCCTCACCTGGACCCTAAACCGTCCCCGTCCCCTAACCCTAACCCTAGCCCGAACCCTAACCCTAACCCTTCCCTGAAGCCTGACCCTCACCCGTCCCCTAATCCTAACCCGTACGCTAACACTAACCCGCGCCCTCACACGCACGCTCCCCCTAAAGCATTGCCATAGCCTCACCTGGACCCTAAACCGTTCCCGTCCCCTAACCCTAACGCTAGACCGAACCCTAAGCCTAACCCTTCCCCGAAGCCTGACCCTCACCAGTCCCCTAATCCTAACACGTACGCTAACACTAACCCGCGCCCTCACACGCACGCTCCCCCTAAAGCGTTGCCGTACCCTCACCTGGACCCTAAACCGTTCCCGTCCCCTAACCCTAACGCTAGACCGAACCCTAAGCCTAACCCTTCCCCGAAGCCTGACCCTCACCAGTCCCCTAATCCTAACACGTACGCTAACCCTAACCCGCGCCCTCACACGCACGCTCCCCCTAAAGCGTTGCCGTACCCTCACCTGGACCCTAAACCGTCCCCGTCCCCTAACCCTAACCCTAGCCCAAACCCTAACCCTAACCCTTCCCCGGAGCCTGACCCTCAACCGTCCCCTAATCCTAACCCGTACGCTAACCCTAACCCGCGCCCTCTCACGCACGCTCCCCCTAAAGCGTTGCCGTACCCTCACCTGGACCCTAAACCGTCCCCGTCCCCTAACCCTAACCCTAGCCCAAACCCTAACCCTAACCCTTCCCCGGAGCCTGACCCTCAACCGTCCCCTAATCCTAACCCGTACGCTAACCCTAACCCGCGCCCTCTCACGCACGCTCCACCTAAAGCGTTGCCGTACCCTCACCTGGACCCTAAACCGTCCCCGTCCCCTAACCCTAACCCTAGCCCGAACCCTAACCCTGACCCTTCCCCGAAGCCTGACCCTCACCCGTCCCCTAATCCTAACCCGTACGCTAACACTAACCCGTGCCCTCACACGCACGCTCCCCCTAAAGCGTTGCCGTACCCTCACCTGGACCCTAAACCGTCCCCGTCCCCTAACCCTAACCCTAGCCCGAACCCTAACCCTGACCCTTCCCCGAAGCCTGACCCTCACCCGTCCCCTAATCCTAACAAGTACGCTAACACTAACCCGCGCCCTCACACGCACGCTCCCCCTAATGCGTTGCCGTACCCTCACCTGGACCCTAAACCGTCCCCGTCCCCTAACCCTAACCCTAGCCCGAACCCTAACCCTAACATTTCCCCGAAGCCTGACCCTCACCCGTCCCCTAATCCTAACCCGTACGCTAACACAAACCCGCGCCCTCACACGCACGCTCCCCCTAAAGCGTTGCCGTACCCTCACCTGGACCGTAAACCGTCCCCGTCCCCTAACCCTAACCCTAGCCCGAACCCTAACACTAACCCTTCCCCGAAGCCTGACCCTCACCCATCCCCTAATCCTAACCCGTACACTAACACTAACCCGTGTCCTCACACGCACGCTCCCCCTAAAGCGTTGCCGTACCTTCACCTGGACCCTAAACCGTCCCCGTTCCCTAAACCTAACCCTAGCCCGAAACCTAACCCTAACCCTTCCCCGAAGCCTGACCCTCACTCGTCCCCTAATCCTAACCCGTACGCTAACACTAACCCGCGCCCTCACACGCACGCTCCCCCTAAAGCGTTGCCGTACCCTCACCTGGACCCTAAACCGTCCCAGTCCACTAACCCTAACCCTAGCCCTAACCCTAACCCTAACCCTTCCCCGAAGCCTGACCCTCACCCGTCCCCTAATCCTAACCCGTACGCTAACACAAACCGCGCCCTCACACGCACGCTCCACCTAAAGCATTGCCGTACCCTCACCTGGACCCTAAACCGTCCCCGTCCCCTAACCCTAACCCTAGCCCGAACCCTAACCCTAACCCTTCCCCGAAGCCTGACCCTCACCCGTCCCCTAATCCTAACCCGTACGCTAACACTAACCCGCGCCCTCACACGCACGCTCCCCCTAAAGCATTGCCATACCCTCACCTGGACCCTAAACCGTCCCCGTCACCTAACCCTAACCCTAGCCCAAACCCTAACCCTAACCCTTCCCCGAAGCCTGACCCTCACTCGTCCCCTAATCCTAACCCATACGCTAACACTAACCCGCGCCCTCACACGCACGCTCCCCCTAAAGCGTTGCCGTACCCTCACCTGGACCCTAAACCGTCCCAGTCCACTAACCCTAACCCTAGCCCGAACCCTAACCCTAACCCTTCCCCGAAGCCTGACCCTCACCCGTCCCCTAATCCTAACCCGTACGCTAACACAAACCGCGCCCTCACACGCACACTCCCCCTAAAGCATTGCCGTACCCTCACCTGGACCCTAAACCGTCCCCGTCCCCTAACCCTAACCCTAGCCCGAACCCTAACCCTAACACTTCCCTGAAGCCTGACCCTCACCCGTCCCCTAATCCTAACCCGTACGCTAACACTAACCCGCGCCCTCTCACGCACGCTCCCCCTAAAGCATTGCCGTACCCTCACCTGGACCCTAAACCGTCCCCGTCCCCTAACCCTAACCCTAGCCCGAACCCTAACCCTGACCCTTCCCCGAAGCCTGACCCTCACCCGTCCCCTAATCCTAACCCGTACGCTAACACTAACCCGCGCCCTCACACGCACGCTCCCCCTAAAGCATTGCCGTATCCTCACCTGGACCCTAAACCGTCCCCGTCCCCTAACCCTAACCCTAGTCCGAACCCTAACCCTAACCCTTCTCCGAAGCCTGACCCTCACCCGTCCCCTAATCCTAACCCGTACGCTAACACTAACCCGCGCCCTCACACGCACACTCCCCCTAAAGCGTTGCCATACCCTCACCTGGACCCTAAACCGTCCCCGTCACCTAACCCTAACCCTAGCCCGAACCCTAAACCTGACCCTTCCCCGAAGCCTGACCCTCACCCGTCCCCTAATCCTAACCCGTACGCTAACACTAACCCGAGCCCTCACACGCACACTCCCCCTAAAGCGTTGCCGTACCCTCACCTGGTCCCTAAACCGTCCCCGTCCACTAACCCTAACCCTAGCCCGAACCCTAACCCTGAATCTTCCCCGAAGCCTGACCCTCACCCGTCCCCTAATCCTAACCCGTACGCTAACACTAACCCATGCCGTCACACGCACGCTCCCCCTAAAGCGTTGCCGTACCCTCACCTGGACCCTAAACCGTCCCCGTCCCCTTACCCTAACCGTAACCCGAACCCTAACCCTGAGCCTTCCCCGAAGCCTGACCCTCACCCGTCCCCTAATCCTAGCCCGTACGCTAACACTAACCCGCGCCCTCACACGCACGCTCCCCCTAAAGCGTTGCCGTACCCTCACCTGGACCCTAAACCGTCCCCGTCCCCTAACCCTAACCCTAGCCCGAACCCTAACCCTAACCCTTCCCCGAAGCCTGACCCTCACCCGTCCCCTAATCCTAACCCGTACGCTAACACTAACCCCCGCCCTCACACGCACGCTCCCCCTAAAACGTTGCCGTACCCTCACCTGGACCCTAAACCGTCCCCGTCCCCTAACCCTAACCCTAGCCCGAACCCTAACCCTAAGCCTTCCCCGAAGCCTGACCCTCACCCGTCCCCTAATCCTAACACGTACGCTAACACAAACCGCGCCCTCACACGCACGCTCCCCCTAAAGCATTGCCGTACCCTCACCTGGACCCTAAACCGTCCCCGTCCCCTAACCCTAACCCTAGCCCGAACCCTAACCCTAACCCTTCCCCGAAGCCTGACCCTCAACCGTCGCCTAATCCTAACCCGTACGCTAACACTAACCCGCGCCCTCACACGCACGCTCCCCCTAAAGCGTTGCCGTACCCTCACCTGGACCCTAAACCGTCCCCGTCCCCTAACCCTAACCCTAGCCCGAACCCTAACCCTAACCCTTCCCCGAAGCCTGACCCTCAACCGTCCCCTAATCCTAACCCGTACGGTAACACTAACCCGCGCCTTCACACGCACGCTCCCCCTAAAGCGTTCCCGTACCCTCACCTGGACCCTAAACCGTCCCCGTCCCCTAACCCTAACCCTAGCCCGAACCCTAACCCTAACCCTTCCCCGAAGCCTGACCCTCACCAGTCCCCTAATCCTAACCCGTACGCTAACACTAACCCACGCCCTCACACGCACGCTCCCCCTAAAGCGTTGCCGTACCCTCACCTGGACCCTAAACCGTCCCCGTCCCCTAACACTAACCCTAGCCCAAACCCTAACCCTAACCCTTCCCCGGAGCCTGACCCTCACCCGTCCCCTAATCCTAACCCGTACGCTAACCCTAACCCGCGCCCTCTCACGCACGCTCCCCCTAAAGCGTTGCCGTACCCTCACCTGAACCCTAAACCGTCCCCGTCCCCTAACCCTAACCCTAGTCCGAACCCTAACCCTGACCCTTCCCCGAAGCCTGACCCTCACCCGTCCCCTAATCCTAACCCGTACGCTAACACTAACCCGCATCCTCACACGCACGCTCCCCCTAAAGCGTTGCCGTACCCGCACCTGGACCCTAAACCGTCCCCGTCCCCTAAACCTAACCCTAGCCCGAACCCTAACCCTGACCCTTCCCCGAAGCCTGACCCTCACCCGTCCCCTAATCCTAACACGTACGCTAACACTAACCCGCGCCCTCACACGCACGCTCCCCCTAATGCGTTGCCGTACCCTCACCTGGACCCTAAACCGTCCCCGTCCCCTAACCCTAACCCTAGCCCGAACCCTAACCCTAACCCTTCCCCGAAGCCTGACCCTCAACCGTCGCCTAATCCTAACCCGTACGCTAACACTAACCCGCGCCCTCACACGCACGCTCCCCCTAAATCGTTGCCGTACCCTCACCTGGACCCTAAACCGTCCCCGTCCCCTAACCCTAGCCCGAACCCTAACCCTAACCCTTCCCCGAAGCCTGACCCTCACCCGTCCCCTAATCCTAACCCGTACGCTAACACTAACCCGCGCCCTCACACGCACGCTCCCCCTAAAGCGTTGCCGTACCCTCACCTGGACCCTAAACCGTCCCCTTCCCCTAACCCTAACCCTAGCCCAAACCCTAACCCTAACCCTTCCCCGAAGCCTGACCCTCACCCGTCCCCTAATCCTAACCCGTACGCTAACACTAACCCGCGCCCTCACACGCACGCTCCCCCTAAAGCGTTGCCGTACCCTCACCTGGACCCTAAACCGTCCCCGTCCCCTAACCCTAACCCTAGCCCGAACCCTAACCCTAACATTTCCCCGAAGCCTGACCCTCACCCGTCCCCTAATCCTAACCCGTACGCTAACACAAACCCACGTCCTCACACGCACGCTCCCCCTAAAGCGTTGCCGTACCCTCACCTGGACCGTAAACCGTCCCCGTCCCCTAACCCTAACCCTAGCCCGAACCCTAACCCTAAGCCTTCCCCGAAGCCTGACCCTCACCCGTCCCCTAATCCTAACACGTACGCTAACACAAACCGCGCCCTCACACGCACGCTCCCCCTAAAGCATTGCCGTACCCTCACCTGGACCCTAAACCGTCCCCGTCCCCTAACCCTAACCCTAGCCCGAACCCTAACCCTAACCCTTCCCCGAAGCCTGACCCTCAACCGTCGCCTAATCCTAACCCGTACGCTAACACTAACCCGCGCCCTCACACGCACGCTCCCCCTAAAGCGTTGCCGTACCCTCACCTGGACCCTAAACCGTCCCCGTCCCCTAACCCTAACCCTAGCCCGAACCCTAACCCTAACCCTTCCCCGAAGCCTGACCCTCAACCGTCCCCTAATCCTAACCCGTACGGTAACACTAACCCGCGCCTTCACACGCACGCTCCCCCTAAAGCGTTCCCGTACCCTCACCTGGACCCTAAACCGTCCCCGTCCCCTAACCCTAACCCTAGCCCGAACCCTAACCCTAACCCTTCCCCGAAGCCTGACCCTCACCAGTCCCCTAATCCTAACCCGTACGCTAACACTAACCCACGCCCTCACACGCACGCTCCCCCTAAAGCGTTGCCGTACCCTCACCTGGACCCTAAACCGTCCCCGTCCCCTAACACTAACCCTAGCCCAAACCCTAACCCTAACCCTTCCCCGGAGCCTGACCCTCACCCGTCCCCTAATCCTAACCCGTACGCTAACCCTAACCCGCGCCCTCTCACGCACGCTCCCCCTAAAGCGTTGCCGTACCCTCACCTGAACCCTAAACCGTCCCCGTCCCCTAACCCTAACCCTAGTCCGAACCCTAACCCTGACCCTTCCCCGAAGCCTGACCCTCACCCGTCCCCTAATCCTAACCCGTACGCTAACACTAACCCGCATCCTCACACGCACGCTCCCCCTAAAGCGTTGCCGTACCCGCACCTGGACCCTAAACCGTCCCCGTCCCCTAAACCTAACCCTAGCCCGAACCCTAACCCTGACCCTTCCCCGAAGCCTGACCCTCACCCGTCCCCTAATCCTAACACGTACGCTAACACTAACCCGCGCCCTCACACGCACGCTCCCCCTAATGCGTTGCCGTACCCTCACCTGGACCCTAAACCGTCCCCGTCCCCTAACCCTAACCCTAGCCCGAACCCTAACCCTAACCCTTCCCCGAAGCCTGACCCTCAACCGTCGCCTAATCCTAACCCGTACGCTAACACTAACCCGCGCCCTCACACGCACGCTCCCCCTAAATCGTTGCCGTACCCTCACCTGGACCCTAAACCGTCCCCGTCCCCTAACCCTAGCCCGAACCCTAACCCTAACCCTTCCCCGAAGCCTGACCCTCACCCGTCCCCTAATCCTAACCCGTACGCTAACACTAACCCGCGCCCTCACACGCACGCTCCCCCTAAAGCGTTGCCGTACCCTCACCTGGACCCTAAACCGTCCCCTTCCCCTAACCCTAACCCTAGCCCAAACCCTAACCCTAACCCTTCCCCGAAGCCTGACCCTCACCCGTCCCCTAATCCTAACCCGTACGCTAACACTAACCCGCGCCCTCACACGCACGCTCCCCCTAAAGCGTTGCCGTACCCTCACCTGGACCCTAAACCGTCCCCGTCCCCTAACCCTAACCCTAGCCCGAACCCTAACCCTAACATTTCCCCGAAGCCTGACCCTCACCCGTCCCCTAATCCTAACCCGTACGCTAACACAAACCCACGTCCTCACACGCACGCTCCCCCTAAAGCGTTGCCGTACCCTCACCTGGACCCTAAACCGTCCCCGTCCCCTAACCCTAACCCTAGCCCGAACCCTAACCCTAACCCTTCCCCGAAGCCTGACCCTCACCCATCCCCTAATCCTAACCCGTACACTAACACTAACCCGCGCCCTCACACGCACGCTCCCCCTAAAGCGTTGCCGTACCTTCACCTGGACCCTAAACCGTCCCCATTCCCTAAACCTAACCCTAGCCCGAAACCTAACCCTAACCCTTCCCCGAAGCCTGACCCTCACTCGTCCCCTAATCCTAACCCGTACGCTAACACTAACCCGCGCCCTCACACGCACGCTCCCCCTAAAGCGTTGCCGTACCCTCACCTGGACCCTAAACCGTCCCCGTCCCC
Source organism: Delphinus delphis (assembly GCF_949987515.2). NCBI lineage: Eukaryota > Metazoa > Chordata > Mammalia > Artiodactyla > Delphinidae > Delphinus > Delphinus delphis. Next base: position 991,102 of record NW_027192650.1, read on the forward strand.
TAACCCTAACCCTAGCCCGAACCCTAACCCTAACCCTTCCCCGAAGCCTGACCCTCACCCGTCCCCTAATCCTAACCCGTACGCTAACACTAACCCGCGCCCTCACACGCACGCTCCCCCTAAAGCATTGCCATACCCTCACCTGGACCCTAAACCGTCCCCGTCCCCTAACCCTAACCCTAGCCCAAACCCTAACCCTAACCCTTCCCCGAAGCCTGACCCTCACTCGTCCCCTAATCCTAACCCGTACGCTAACACTAACCCGCGCCCTCACACGCACGCTCCCCCTAAAGCGTTGCCGTACCCTCACCTGGACCCTAAACCGTCCCAGTCCACTAACCCTAACCCTAGCCCGAACCCTAACCCTAACCCTTCCCCGAAGCCTGACCCTCACCCGTCCCCTAATCCTAACCCGTACGCTAACACAAATCGCGCCCTCACACGCACGCTCCTCCTAAAGCATTGCCGTACCCTCACCTGGACCCTAAACCGTCCCCGTCCCCTAACCCTAACCCTAGCCCGAACCCTAACCCTAACACTTCCCCGAAGCCTGAACCTCACCCGTCCCCTAATCCTAACCCGTACGCTAACACTAACACGCACCCTCACACGCACGCTCCCCCTAAAGCATTGCCATACCCTCACCTGGACCCTAAACCGTTCCCGTCCCCTAACCCTAACGCTAGCCCGAACCCTAAGCCGAACCCTTCCCCGAAGCCTGACCCTCACCAGTCCCCTAATCCTAACCCGTACGCTAACACTAACCCGCGCCCTCACACGCACGCTCCCCCTAAAGCGTTGCCGTACCCTCACCTGGACCCTAAACCGTCCCCGTCCCCTAACCCTAACCCTAGCCCAAACCCTAACCCTAACCCTTCCCCGAAGCCTGACCCTCACCCGTCCCCTAATCCTAACCCGTACGCTAACACTAACCCGCGCCCTCTCACGCACGCTCCCCCTAAAGCGTTGCCGTACCCTCACCTGGACCCTAAACCGTCCCCGTCCCCTAACCCTAACCCTAGCCCGAACCCTAACCCTGACCCTTCCCCGAAGCCTGACCCTCACCCGTCCCCTAATCCTAACCCGTACGCTAACACTAACCCGCGCCCTCACACGCACTCTCCCCCTAAAGCGTTGCCGTATCCTCACCTGGACCCTAAACCGTCCCCGTCACCTAACCCTAACCCTAGTCCGAACCCTAACCCTAACCCTTCCCCGAAGCCTGACCCTCACCCGTCCCCTAATCCTAACCCGTACGCTAACACTAACCCGCGCCCTCACACGCACACTCCCCCTAAAGCGTTGCCATACCCTCACCTGGACCCTAAACAGTCCCCGTCACCTAACCCTAACCCTAGCCCGAACCCTAAACCTGACCCTTCCCCGAAGCCTGACCCTCACCCGTCCCCTAATCCTAACCCGTACGCTAACACTAACCCGCGCCCTCACACGCACACTCTCCCTAAAGCGTTGCCGTACCCTCACCTGGTCCCTAAACCGTCCCCGTCCACTAACCCTAACCCTAGCCCGAACCCTAACCCTGAATCTTCCCCGAAGCCTGACCCTCACCCGTCCCCTAATCCTAACCCGTACGCTAACACTAACCCATGCCCTCACACGCACGCTCCCCCTAAAGCGTTGCCGTACCCTCACCTGGACCCTAAACCGTCCCCGTCCCCTTACCCTAACCGTAACCCGAACCCTAACCCTGACCCTTCCCCGAAGCCTGACCCTCACCCGTCCCCTAATCCTAATCCGTACGCTAACACTAACCCGCGTCCTCACACGCACGCTCCCCCTAAAGTGTTGCCGTACCCTCACCTGGACCCTAAAATGTCTCCGTCCCCTAACCCTAACCGTAGCCCGAACCCTAAACCTAACACTTCCCCGAAACCTGACCCTCACGCGTCCCCTAATCCTAACCCGTACGCTAACACTAACCCGCGCCCTCACACGCACGCTCCCCCTAAAGCGTTGCCGTACCCTCACATGAACCCTAAACCGTCCCCGTCCCCTAACCCTAACCCTAGCCCGAACCCTAACCCTAACCCTTCCCCGAAGCCTGACCCTCACCCGTCCCCTAATCCTAACCCGTACGCTAACACTAACCCGCGCCCTCTCACGCACGCTCCCCCTAAAACGTTGCCGTACCCTCACCTGGACCCTAAACCGTCCCCGTCCCCTAACCCTAACCCTAGCCCGAACCCTAACCCTGACCCTTCCCCGAAGGCTGACCCTCACCCGTCCCCTAATCCTAACCCGTACGCTAACACTAACCCGCGCCCTCACACGCACGCTCCTCCTAAAGCGTTGCCGTACCCTCACCTGGACCCTAAACCGTCCCCGTCCCCTAACCCTAACCCTAGCCTGAACCCTAACCCTAACCCTTCCCCGAAGCCTGACCCTCACCCGTCCCCTAATCCTAACCCGTACGCTAACACTAACCCGCGCCCTCACACGCACACTCCCCCTAAAGCGTTGCCGTACCCTCACCTGGACCCAAAACTGTCCCCGTCCCCTAACCCTAACCCTAGCCCGAACCCTAACCCTAACACTTCCCCGAAGCCTGACCCTCACCCGTCCCCTAATCCTAACCCGTACGCTAACACTAACCCGCGCCCTCACACGCACGCTCCCTCTAAAGCATTGCCATACCCTCACCTGGACCCTAAACCGTCCCCGTCCCCTAACACTAACCCTAGCCCGAACCCTAACCCTAACCCTTCCCCGAAGCCTGACCCTCACCCGTCCCCTAATCCTAACCCGTACGCTAACACTAACCTGCGCCCTCACACGCACGCTCCCCCTAAAGCGTTGCCGTACCCTCACCTGGACCCTAAACCGTCCCCGTCCCCTAACCCTAACCCTAGCCCGAACCCTAACCCTGACCCTTCCCCGAAGCCTGACCCTCAACCGTCCCCTAATCCTAACCCGTACGCTAACACTAACCCGCGCCCTCACACGCACGCTCCCCCTAAAGCGTTGCCGTACCCTCACCTGGACCCTAAACCGTCCCCGTCCCCTAACCCTAACCCTAGCCCGAACCCTAACCCTGACCCTTCCCCGAAGCCTGACCCTCACCCGTCCCCTAATCTTAACCCGTACGCTAACACTAACCCACACCCTCACACGCACGCTCCCCCTAAAGCGTTGCCGTACCCTCACCTGGACCCTAAACCGTCCCCGTCCCCTAACCCTAACCCTAGCCCGAACCCTAATCCTAACCTTTCCCCAAAACCTGACCCTCACCCGTCCCCTAATCCTAACCCGTACGCTAACACAAACCCGCGTCCTCACACGCACGCTCCCCCTAAAGCGTTGCCGTACCCTCACCTGGACACTAAACCGTCCCCGTCCCCTAACCCTAACCCTAGCCCGTACCCTAACCCTGAATCTTCCCCGAAGCCTGACCCTCACCCGTCCCCTAATCCTAACCCGTACGCTAACACAAACCCACACCCTCACACGCACGCTCCCCCTAAAGCGTTGCCGTACCCTCACCTGGACCCTAAACCGTCCCCGTCACCTAACCCTAACCCTAGCCCGAACCCTAACCCTGACCCTTCCCCGAAGCCTGACCCTCACCCGTCCCCTAATCCTAACCCGTACGCTAACACTAACCCACGCCCTCACACGCACGCTCCCCCTAAAGCGTTGCCGTACCCTCACCTGGTCTCAAAACCGTCCCCGTCCCCTAACCCTAACCCTAGCCCGAAATCTAACCCTGACCCTTCCCCGAAGCCTGACCCTCACCCGTCCCCTAATCCTAACCCGTACGCAAACACTAACCCGCGCCCTCACACGCACGCTCCCCCTAAAGCGTTGCCGTACCCTCACCTGGACCCTAAACCGTCCCCGTCCCCTAACCCTAACCCTAGCCCGAACCCTAACCCTGACCCTTCCCCGAAGCCTGACCCTCACCCGTCCCCTAATCGTAACCCGTACGCTAACACTAACCCGCGCCCTCACACGCACCCTCCCCCTAAAGCGTTGCCGTACCCTCACCTGGACCCTAAACCGTCCCCGTCCCCTAACCCTAACCCTAGCCCGAACCCTAACCCTAACACTTCCCCGAAGCCAGACCCTCACCCGTCCCCTAATCCTAACCCGTACGCTAACACTAACCCGCGCCCTCACATGCACGCTCCCCCTAAAGCGTTGCCGTACCCTCACCTGGACCCTAAACCGTCCCCGTCCCCTAACCCTAACCCTAGCCCGAACCCTAACCCTAACCCTTCCCCGAAGCCTGACCCTCACCCGTCCCATAATCCTAACCCGTACGCTAACACTAACCCGCGCCCTCACACGCACGCTCCCCCTAAAGCGTTGCCGTACCCTCACCTGGACCCTAATCCGTCCCCGTCCCCGTCCCCTAACCCTAGCCCGAACCCTAACCCTGACCCTTCCCCGAAGCCTGACCCTCACCCGTCCCCTAATCCTAACCCGTACGCTAACACTAACCCGCACCCTCACACGCACGCTCCCCCTAAAGCGTTGCCGTACCCTCACCTGGACCCTAAACCGTCCCCGTCCCCTAACCCTAACCCTAGCCCGAACCCTAACCCTAACCCTTTCCCGAAGCCTGACCCTCACCCGTCCCCTAATCCTAACCCGTACGCTAACACTAACCCGCGCCCTCACACGCACGCTCCCCCTAAACCGTTGCCGTACCCTTACCTGGATCCTAAACCTTCCCCGTCCCCTAACCCTAACCCTATCCCGAACCCTAAACCTAACCCTTCTCCGAAGCCTGACCCTCACCCGTCCCCTAATCCTAACCCGTACGCTAACACTAACCCGCGCCCTCACACGCACTCTCCCCCTAAAGCGTTGCCGTACCCTCACCTGGACCCTAAACTGTCCCCGTCTCCTCACCCTAACCCTAGCCCGAACCCTAACCCTGACCCTTCCCCGAAGCCTGACCCTCACCCGTCCCCTAATCCTAACCCGTACGCTAACACTAACCCGCGCCCTCTCACGCACGCTCCCCCTAAAACGTTGCCGTACCCTCACCTGGACCCTAAACCGTCCCCGTCCCCTAACCCTAACCCTAGCCCGAACCCTAACCCTGACCCTTCCCCGAAGGCTGACCCTCACCCGTCCCCTAATCCTAACCCGTACGCTAACACTAACCCGCGCCCTCACACGCACGCTCCTCCTAAAGCGTTGCCGTACCCTCACCTGGACCCTAAACCGTCCCCGTCCCCTAACCCTAACCCTAGCCTGAACCCTAACCCTAACCCTTCCCCGAAGCCTGACCCTCACCCGTCCCCTAATCCTAACCCGTACGCTAACACTAACCCGCGCCCTCACACGCACACTCCCCCTAAAGCGTTGCCGTACCCTCACCTGGACCCAAAACTGTCCCCGTCCCCTAACCCTAACCCTAGCCCGAACCCTAACCCTAACACTTCCCCGAAGCCTGACCCTCACCCGTCCCCTAATCCTAACCCGTACGCTAACACTAACCCGCGCCCTCACACGCACGCTCCCTCTAAAGCATTGCCATACCCTCACCTGGACCCTAAACCGTCCCCGTCCCCTAACACTAACCCTAGCCCGAACCCTAACCCTAACCCTTCCCCGAAGCCTGACCCTCACCCGTCCCCTAATCCTAACCCGTACGCTAACACTAACCTGCGCCCTCACACGCACGCTCCCCCTAAAGCGTTGCCGTACCCTCACCTGGACCCTAAACCGTCCCCGTCCCCTAACCCTAACCCTAGCCCGAACCCTAACCCTGACCCTTCCCCGAAGCCTGACCCTCAACCGTCGCCTAATCCTAACCCGTACGCTAACACTAACCCGCGCCCTCACACGCACGCTCCCCCTAAAGCGTTGCCGTACCCTCACCTGGACCCTAAACCGTCCCCGTCCCCTAACCCTAACCCTAGCCCGAACCCTAACCCTGACCCTTCCCCGAAGCCTGACCCTCACCCGTCCCCTAATCTTAACCCGTACGCTAACACTAACCCACACCCTCACACGCACGCTCCCCCTAAAGCGTTGCCGTACCCTCACCTGGACCCTAAACCGTCCCCGTCCCCTAACCCTAACCCTAGCCCGAACCCTAATCCTAACCTTTCCCCAAAACCTGACCCTCACCCGTCCCCTAATCCTAACCCGTACGCTAACACAAACCCGCGTCCTCACACGCACGCTCCCCCTAAAGCGTTGCCGTACCCTCACCTGGACACTAAACCGTCCCCGTCCCCTAACCCTAACCCTAGCCCGTACCCTAACCCTGAATCTTCCCCGAAGCCTGACCCTCACCCGTCCCCTAATCCTAACCCGTTCGCTAACACAAACCCACACCCTCACACGCACTCTCCCCCTAAAGCGTTGCCGTACCCTCACCTGGACCCTAAACCGTCCCCGTCACCTAACCCTAACCCTAGCCCGAACCCTAACCCTGACCCTTCCCCGAAGCCTGACCCTCACCCGTCCCCTAATCCTAACCCGTACGCTAACACTAACCCACGCCCTCACACGCACGCTCCCCCTAAAGCGTTGCCGTACCCTCACCTGGTCTCAAAACCGTCCCCGTCCCCTAACCCTAACCCTAGCCCGAAATCTAACCCTGACCCTTCCCCGAAGCCTGACCCTCACCCGTCCCCTAATCCTAACCCGTACGCAAACACTAACCCGCGCCCTCACACGCACGCTCCCCCTAAAGCGTTGCCGTACCCTCACCTGGACCCTAAACCGTCCCCGTCCCCTAACCCTAACCCTAGCCCGAACCCTAACCCTGACCCTTCCCCGAAGCCTGACCCTCACCCGTCCCCTAATCGTAACCCGTACGCTAACACTAACACGCGCCCTCACACGCACCCTCCCCTTAAAGCGTTGCCGTACCCTCACCTGGACCCTAAACCGTCCCCGTCCCCTAACCCTAACCCTAGCCCGAACCCTAACCCTAACACTTCCCCGAAGCCAGACCCTCACCCGTCCCCTAATCCTAACCCGTACGCTAACACTAACCCGCGCCCTCACACGCACGCTCCCCCTAAAGCGTTGCCGTACCCTCACCTGGACCCTAATCCGTCCCCGTCCCCGTCCCCTAACCCTAGCCCGAACCCTAACCCTGACCCTTCCCCGAAGCCTGACCCTCACCCGTCCCCTAATCCTAACCCGTACGCTAACACTAACCCGCGCCCTCACACGCACGCTCGCCCTAAAGCGTTGCCGTACCCTCACCTGGACCCTAAACCGTCCCCGTCCCCTAACCCTAACCCTAGCCCGAACCCTAACCTTAACCCTTCCCCGAAGCCTGATCCTCACCCGTCCCCTAATCCTAACCCGTACGCTAACACTAACCCGCGCCCTCACACGCACGCTACCCCTAAAGCGTTGCCGTACCCTCACCTGGACCCTAAACCGTCCCCGTCCCCTAACCCTAACCCTAGCCCGAACCCTAACCCTAACACTTCCCCGAAGCCTGACCCTCACCCGTCCCCTAATCCTAACCCGTACGCTAACAGTAACCCGTGCCCTCACACGCACGCTCCCCCTAAAGCGTTGCCGTACCCTCACCTGGACCCTAAACCGTCCCCGTCCCCTAACCCTAACCCTAGCCCGAACCCTAACCCTAACCCTTCCCCGAAGCCTGACCCTCACCCGTCCCCTAATCCTAACCCGTACGCTAACACTAACCCGCGCCCTCACACGCACGCTCCCCCTAAAGCGTTGCCGTACCCTCACCTGGACCCTAAACCGTCCCCGTCCCCTAACCCTAACCCTAGCCCGAACCCTAACCCTAACCCTTCCCCGAAGCCTGACCCTCACCCGTCCCCTAATCCTAACCCGTACGCTAACACTAACCCGCGCCCTCACACGCATGCTCCCCCTAAAGCATTGCCATACCCTCACCTGGACCCTAAACCGTCCCCGTCCCCTAACCTTAACCCTAGCCCGAACCCTAACCCTAACACTTCCCCGAAGCCTGACCCTCAACCGTCGCCTAATCCTAACCCATACGCTAACAATAACCCGCGCGCTCACATGCACGCTTCCCCTAAAGCGTTGCCGTACCCTCACCTGGACCCTAAACCGTCCCCGTCCCCTAACCCTAACCCTAGCCCGAACCCTAACCCTAACCCTTCCCCGAAGCCTGACTCTCACCCGTCCCCTAATCCTAACCCGTACGTTAACACTAACCCACGCCCTCACACGCACGCTCCCCCTAAAGCGTTGCCGTACCCTCACCTGGACCCTAAACCGTCCCCGTCCCCTAACCCTAACCCTAGCCCAAACCCTAACCCTAACCATTCCCCAAAGCCTAACCCTCACCCGTCCCCTAATCCTAACCCGTACGCTAACACTAACCCGCGCCCTCACACGCACGCTCCCCCTAAAGCGTTGCCGTACCCTCACCTGGACCCTAAACCGTCCCCGTCCCCTAACCCTAACATTAGCCCGAACCCTAACCCTGAACCTTCCCCGAAGCCTGACCCTCACCCGTCCCCTAATCCTAACCCGTACACTAACACTAACCCGCGCCCTCACACGCACGCTCCGCCTAAAGCGTTGCCGTACCCTCACCTGGACCCTAAACCGTCCCCGTCCCCTAACCCTAACCCTAGCCCGAACCCTAACCCTGACCCTTCCCCGAAGCCTGACCCTCACCCGTCCCCTAATCTTAACCCGTACGCTAACACTAACCCACGCCCTCACACGCACGCTCCCCCTAAAGCGTTGCCGTACCCTCACCTGGACCCTAAACCGTCCCCGTCCCCTAACCCTAACCCTAGCCCGAACCCTAACCCTAACCTTTCCCCGAAGCCTGACCCTCACCCGTCCCCTAATCCTAACCCGTACGCTAACACAAACCCGCGTCCTCACACGCACGCTCCCCCTAAAGCGTTGCCGTACCCTCACCTGGACACTAAACAGTCCCCGTCCCCTAACCCTAACCCTAGCCCGAACCCTAACCCTATCCCTTCCCCGAAGCCTGACCCTCACCCGTCCCCTAATCCTAACCCGTACTCTAACAGTAACGCGCGCCCTCACACGCAGGCTCCCGCTAAAGCGTTGCCGTACCCTCACCTGGACCCTAAACCGTCCCCGTCCCCTAACCCTAACCCTAGCCCGAACCCTAACCCTTACTCTTCCACGATACCTGACCCTCACCCGTCCCCTAATCCTAACCCGTACGCTAACACTAACCCGCGCCCTCACACGCACGCTTCCCCTAAAGCGTTGCCGTACCCTCACCTGGACCCTAAACCGTCCCCGTCCCCTAACCCTAACCCTAGCCCGAACCCTGACCCTGACCTTTCCCCGAAGCCTGACCCTCATCCGTCCTCTAATCCTAACCCGTACGCTAACACTAACCCGAGCCCTCACACGCACGCTCCCCCTAAAGCGTTGCTGTATCCTCACCTGGACCCTAAACCGTCCCAGTCCCCTAACCCTAACCCTAGCCCGAACCCTAACCCTAACCCTTCCCCGAAGCCTGACCCTCACCCGTCCCCTAATCCTAACCCGTACGCTAACACTAACCCGCGCCCTCTCACGCACGCTCCCCCTAAAACGTTGCCGTACCCTCACCTGGACCCTAAACCGTCCCCGTCCCCTAACCCTAACCCTAGCCCGAACCCTAACCCTGACCCTTCCCCGAAGCCTGACCCTCACCCGTCCCCTAATCCTAACCCGTACGCTAACACAAACCGCGCCCTCACACGCACGCTCCCCCTAAAGCATTGCCGTACCCTCACCTGGACCCTAAACCGTCCCCGTCCCCTAACCCTAACCCTAGCCCGAACCCTAACCCTAACACTTCCCCGAAGCCTGACCCTCACCCGTCCCCTAATCCTAACCCGTACGCTAACACTAACACGCGCCCTCACACGCACGCTCCCCCTAAAGCATTGCCATACCCTCACCTGGAACCTAAACCGTTCCCGTCCCCTAACCCTAACGCTAGCCCGAACCCTAAGCCGAACCCTTCCCCGAAGCCTGACCCTCACCAGTCCCCTAATCCTAACCCGTACGCTAACACTAACCCGCGCCCTCACACGCACGCTCCCCCTAAAGCGTTGCCGTACCCTCACCTGGACCCTAAACCGTCCCCGTCCCCTAACCCTAACCCTAGCCCAAACCCTAACCCTAACCCTTCCCCGAAGCCTGACCCTCACCCGTCCCCTAATCCTAACCCGTACGCTAACACTAACCCGCGCCCTCTCACGCACGCTCCCCCTAAAGCGTTGCCGTACCCTCACCTGGACCCTAAACCGTCCCCGTCCCCTAACCCTAACCCTAGCCCGAACCCTAACCCTGACCCTTCCCCGAAGCCTGACCCTCACCCGTCCCCTAATCCTAACCCGTACGATAACACTAACCCGCGCCCTCACACGCACTCTCCCCCTAAAGCGTTGCCGTATCCTCACCTGGACCCTAAACCGTCCCCGTCCCCTAACTCTAACCCTAGTCCGAACCCTAACCCTAACCCTTCCCCGAAGCCTGACCCTCACCCGTCCCCTAATCCTAACCCGTACGCTAACACTAACCCGCGCCCTCACACGCACACTCCCCCTAAAGCGTTGCCATACCCTCACCTGGACCCTAAACAGTCCCCGTCACCTAACCCTAACCCTAGCCCGAACCCTAAACCTGACCCTTCCCCGAAGCCTGACCCTCACCCGTCCCCTAATCCTAACCCGTACGCTAACACTAACCCGCGCCCTCACACGCACACTCTCCCTAAAGCGTTGCCGTACCCTCACCTGGTCCCTAAACCGTCCCCGTCCACTAACCCTAACCCTAGCCCGAACCCTAACCCTGAATCTTCCCCGAAGCCTGACCCTCACCCGTCCCCTAATCCTAACCCGTACGCTAACACTAACCCATGCCCTCACACGCACGCTCCCCCTAAAGCGTTGCCGTACCCTCACCTGGACCCTAAACCGTCCCCGTCCCCTTACCCTAACCGTAACCCGAACCCTAACCCTGACCCTTCCCCGAAGCCTGACCCTCACCCGTCCCCTAATCCTAACCCGTACGCTAACACTAACCCGCGTCCTCACACGCACGCTCCCCCTAAAGTGTTGCCGTACCCTCACCTGGACCCTAAAATGTCTCCGTCCCCTAACCCTAACCGTAGCCCGAACCCTAAACCTAACACTTCCCCGAAGCCTGACCCTCACCAGTCCCCTAATCCTAACCCGTACGCTAACACTAACCCGCGCCCTCACACGCACGCTCCCCCTAAAGCGTTGCCGTACCCTCACCTGGACCCTAAACCGTCCCCGTCCCCTAACCCTAACCCTAGCCCGAACCCTAACCCTAACCCTTCCCCGAAGCCTGACCCTCACCCGTCCCCTAATCCTAACCCGTACGCTAACACTAACCCGCGCCCTCTCACGCACGCTCCCCCTAAAACGTTGCCGTACCCTCACCTGGACCCTAAACCGTCCCCGTCCCCTAACCCTAACCCTAGCCCGAACCCTAACCCTGACCCTTCCCCGAAGGCTGACCCTCACCCGTCCCCTAATCCTAACCCGTACGCTAACACTAACCCGCGCCCTCACACGCACGCTCCTCCTAAAGCGTTGCCGTACCCTCACCTGGACCCTAAACCGTCCCCGTCCCCTAACCCTAACCCTAGCCTGAACCCTAACCCTAACCCTTCCCCGAAGCCTGACCCTCACCCGTCCCCTAATCCTAACCCGTACGCTAACACTAACCCGCGCCCTCACACGCACACTCCCCCTAAAGCGTTGCCGTACCCTCACCTGGACCCAAAACTGTCCCCGTCCCCTAACCCTAACCCTAGACCGAACCCTAACCCTAACACTTCCCCGAAGCCTGACCCTCACCCGTCCCCTAATCCTAACCCGTACGCTAACACTAACCCGCGCCCTCACACGCACGCTCCCTCTAAAGCATTGCCATACCCTCACCTGGACCCTAAACCGTCCCCGTCCCCTAACACTAACCCTAGCCCGAACCCTAACCCTAACCCTTCCCCGAAGCCTGACCCTCACCCGTCCCCTAATCCTAACCCGTACGCTAACACTAACCTGCGCCCTCACACGCACGCTCCCCCTAAAGCGTTGCCGTACCCTCACCTGGACCCTAAACCGTCCCCGTCCCCTAACCCTAACCCTAGCCCGAACCCTAACCCTGACCCTTCCCCGAAGCCTGACCCTCAACCGTCCCCTAATCCTAACCCGTACGCTAACACTAACCCGCGCCCTCACACGCACGCTCCCCCTAAAGCGTTGCCGTACCCTCACCTGGACCCTAAACCGTCCCCGTCCCCTAACCCTAACCCTAGCCCGAACCCTAACCCTGACCCTTCCCCGAAGCCTGACCCTCACCCGTCCCCTAATCTTAACCCGTACGCTAACACTAACCCACACCCTCACACGCACGCTCCCCCTAAAGCGTTGCCGTACCCTCACCTGGACCCTAAACCGTCCCCGTCCCCTAACCCTAACCCTAGCCCGAACCCTAATCCTAACATTTCCCCAAAACCTGACCCTCACCCGTCCCCTAATCCTAACCCGTACGCTAACACAAACCCGCGTCCTCACACGCACGCTCCCCCTAAAGCGTTGCCGTACCCTCACCTGGACACTAAACCGTCCCCGTCCCCTAACCCTAACCCTAGCCCGTACCCTAACCCTGAATCTTCCCCGAAGCCTGACCCTCACCCGTCCCCTAATCCTAAGCCGTACGCTAACACAAACCCGCACCCTCACACGCACGCTCCCCCTAAAGCGTTGCCGTACCCTCACCTGGACCCTAAACCGTCCCCGTCACCTAACCCTAACCCTAGCCCGAACCCTAACCCTGACCCTTCCCCGAAGCCTGACCCTCACCCGTCCCCTAATCCTAACCCGTACGCTAACACTAACCCACGCCCTCACACGCACGCTCCCCCTAAAGGGTTGCCGTACCCTCACCTGGTCTCTAAACCGTCCCCGTCCCCTAACCCTAACCCTAGCCCGAAATCTAACCCTGACCCTTCCCCGAAGCCTGACCCTCACCCGTCCCCTAATCCTAACCCGTACGCAAACACTAACCCGCGCCCTCACACGCACGCTCCCCCTAAAGCGTTGCCGTACCCTCACCTGGACCCTAAACCGTCCCCGTCCCCTAACCCTAACCCTAGCCCGAACCCTAACCCTGACCCTTCCCCGAAGCCTGACCCTCACCCGTCCCCTAATCGTAACCCGTACGCTAACACTAACCCGCGCCCTCACACGCACCCTCCCCCTAAAGCGTTGCCGTACCCTCACCTGGACCCTAAACCGTCCCCGTCCCCTAACCCTAACCCTAGCCCGAACCCTAACCCTAACACTTCCCCGCAGCCAGACCCTCACCCGTCCCCTAATCCTAACCCGTACGCTAACACTAACCCGCGCCCTCACATGCACGCTCCCCCTAAAGCGTTGCCGTACCCTCACCTGGACCCTAAACCGTCCCCGTCCCCTAACCCTAACCCTAGCCCGAACCCTAACCCTAACCCTTCCCCGAAGCCTGACCCTCACCCGTCCCATAATCCTAACCCGTACGCTAACACTAACCCGCGCCCTCACACGCACGCTCCCCCTAAAGCGTTGCCGTACCCTCACCTGGACCCTAATCCGTCCCCGTCCCCGTCCCCTAACCCTAGCCCGAACCCTAACCCTGACCCTTCCCCGAAGCCTGACCCTCACCCGTCCCCTAATCCTAACCCGTACGCTAACACTAACCCGCACCCTCACACGCACGCTCCCCCTAAAGCGTTGCCGTACCCTCACCTGGACCCTAAACCGTCCCCGTCCCCTAACCCTAACCCTAGCCCGAACCCTAACCCTAACCCTTTCCCGAAGCCTGACCCTCACCCGTCCCCTAATCCTAACCCGTACGCTAACACTAACCCGCGCCCTCACACGCACGCTCCCCCTAAAGCGTTGCCGTACCCTTACCTGGATCCTAAACCTTCCCCGTCCCCTAACCCTAACCCTATCCCGAACCCTAAACCTAACCCTTCTCCGAAGCCTTACCCTCAACCGTCCCCTAATCCTAACCCGTACGCTAACACTAACCCGCGCCCTCACACGCACTCTCCCCCTAAAGCGTTGCCGTACCCTCACCTGGACCCTAAACTGTCCCCGTCTCCTCACCCTAACCCTAGCCCGAACCCTAACCCTGACCCTTCCCCGAAGCCTGACCCTCACCCGTCCCCTAATCCTAACCCGTACGCTAACACTAACCCACGCCCTCACACGCACGCTCCCCCTAAAGCGTTGCCGTACCCTCACCTGGACCCTAAACCGTCCCCGTCCCCTAACCCTAACCCTAGCCCGAACCCTAACCCTAACCTTTCCCCGAAGCCTGACCCTCACCCGTCCCCTAATCCTAACCCGTACGCTAACACTAACCCGCGCCCTCACACGCACGCTCGCCCTAAAGCGTTGCCGTACCCTCACCTGGACCCTAAACCGTCCCCGTCCCCTAACCCTAACCCTAGCCCGAACCCTAACCTTAACCCTTCCCCGAAGCCTGATCCTCACCCGTCCCCTAATCCTAACCCGTACGCTAACACTAACCCGCGCCCTCACACGCACGCTACCCCTAAAGCGTTGCCGTACCTTCACCTGGACCCTAAACCGTCCCCGTCCCCTAACCCTAACCCTAGCCCGAACCCTAACCCTAACACTTCCCCGAAGCCTGACCCTCACCCGTCCCCTAATCCTAACCCGTACGCTAACACTAACCCGCGCCCTCACACGCACGCTCCCCCTAAAGCGTTGCCGTACCCTCACCTGGACCCTAAACCGTCCCCGTCCCCTAACCCTAACCCTAGCCCGAACCCTAACCCTAACCCTTCCCCGAAGCCTGACCCTCACCCGTCCCCTAATCCTAACCCGTACGCTAACACTAACCCGCGCCCTCACACGCACGCTCCCCCTAAAGCGTTGCCGTACCCTCACCTGGACCCTAAACCGTCCCCGTCCCCTAACCCTAACCCTAGCCCGAACCCTAACCCTAACACTTCCCCGAAGCCTGACCCTCACCCGTCCCCTAATCCTAACCCGTACGCTAACACTAACCCGCGCCCTCACACGCACGCTCCCCCTAAAGCGTTGCCGTACCCTCACCTGGACCCTAAACCGTCCCCGTCCCCTAACCCTAACCCTAGCCCGAACCCTAACCCTAACCCTTCCCCGAAGCCTGACCCTCACCCGTCCCCTAATCCTAACCCGTACGCTAACACTAACCCGCGCCCTCACACGCACGCTCCTCCTAAAGCGTTGCCATACCCTCACCTGGACCCTAAACCGTCCCCGTCCCCTAACCCTAACCCTAGCCCGAACCCTAACCCTAACCCTTCCCCGAAGCCTGACCCTCACCCGTCCCCTAATCCTAACCCGTACGCTAACACTAACCCGCGCCCTCACACGCACGCTCCCCCTAAAGCGTTGCCGTACCCTCACCTGGACCCTAAACCGTCCCCGTCCCCTAACCCTAACATTAGCCCGAACCCTAACCCTGACCCTTCCCCGAAGCCTGACCCTCACCCGTCCCCTAATCCTAACCCGTACGCTAACACTAACCCGCGCCCTCACACGCACGCTCCCCCTAAAGCGTTGCCGTACCCTCACCTGGACCCTAAACCATCCCCGTCCCCTAACCCTAACCCTAGCCCAACCCTAACCCTGACCCTTCCCCGAAGCCTGACCCTCACCCGTCCCCTAATCTTAACCCGTACGCTAACACTAACCCACGCCCTCACACGCACGCTCCCCCTAAAGCGTTGCCGTACCCTCACCTGGACCCTAAACCGTCCCCGTCCCCTAACCCTAACCCTAGCCCGAACCCTAACCCTAACCTTTCCCCGAAGCCTGACCCTCACCCGTCCCCTAATCCTAACCCGTACGCTAACACAAACCCGCGTCCTCACACGCACGCTCCCCCTAAAGCGTTGCCGTACCCTCACCTGGACCCTAAACCGTCCCCGTCCCCTAAACCTAACCCTAGCCCGAACCCTAACCCTGACCCTTCCCCGAAGCCTGACCCTCACCCGTCCCCTAATCCTAACCCGTACTCTAACAGTAACGCGCGCCCTCACACGCAGGCTCCCGCTAAAGCGTTGCCGTACCCTCACCTGGACCCTAAACCGTCCCCGTCCCCTAACCCTAACCCTAGCCCGAACCCTAACCCTTACTCTTCCACGATACCTGACCCTCACCCGTCCCCTAATCCTAACCCGTACGCTAACACTAACCCGCGCCCTCACACGCACGCTTCCCCTAAAGCGTTGCCGTACCCTCACCTGGACCCTAAACCGTCCCCGTCCCCTAACCCTAACCCTAGCCCGAACCCTGACCCTGACCTTTCCCCGAAGCCTGACCCTCATCCGTCCTCTAATCCTAACCCGTACGCTAACACTAACCCGCGCCCTCACACGCACGCTCCCCCTAAAGCGTTGCTGTATCCTCACCTGGACCCTAAACCGTCCCAGTCCCCTAACCCTAACCCTAGCCCGAACCCTAACCCTAACCCTTCCCCGAAGCCTGACCCTCACCCGTCCCCTAATCCTAACCCGTACGCTAACACTAACCCGCGCCCTCTCACGCACGCTCCCCCTAAAACGTTGCCGTACCCTCACCTGGACCCTAAACCGTCCCCGTCCCCTAACCCTAACCCTATCCCGAACCCTAACCCTAACCCTTCCCCGAAGGCTGACACTCACCCGTCCCCTAATCCTAACCCGTACGCTAACACTAACCCGCGCCCTCACACGCACGCTCCCCCTAAAGCGTTGCCGTACCCTCACCTGGACCCTAAACCGTCCCCGTCCCCTAACCCTAACCCTAGCCTGAACCCTAACCCTAACCCTTCCCCGAAGCCTGACCCTCACCCGTCCCCTAATCCTAACCCGTACGCTAACACTAACCCGCGCCCTCACACGCACACTCCCCCTAAAGCGTTGCCGTACCCTCACCTGGACCCAAAACTGTCCCCGTCCCCTAACCCTAACCCTAGCCCGAACCCTAACCCTAACCCTTCCCCGAAGCCTGACCCTCACCCGTCCCCTAATCCTAACCCGTACGCTAACACTAACCCGCGCCCTCACACGCACGCTCCCTCTAAAGCATTGCCGTACCCTCACCTGGACCCTAAACCGTCCCCGTCCCCTAACCCTAACCCTAGCCCGAACCCTAACCCTAACCCTTCCCCGAAGCCTGACCCTCAACCGTCCCCTAATCCTAACCCGTACGCTAACACTAACCCGCGCCCTCACACGCACGCTCCCCCTAAAGCGTTGCCGTACCCTCACCTGGACCCTAAACCGTCCCCGTCCCCTAACCCTAACCCTAGCCCGAACCCTAACCCTGACCCTTCCCCGAAGCCTGACCCTCACCCGTCCCCTAATCTTAACCCGTACGCTAACACTAACCCACGCCCTCACACGCACGCTCCCCCTAAAGCGTTGTCGTACCCTCACCTGGACCCTAAACCGTCCCCGTCCCCTAACCCTAACCCTAGCCCGAACCCTAACCCTAACCTTTCCCCAAAACCTGACCCTCACCCGTCCCCTAATCCTAACCCGTACGCTAACACAAACCCGCGTCCTCACACGCACGCTCCCCCTAAAGCGTTGCCGTACCCTCACCTGGACACTAAACCGTCCCCGTCCCCTAACCCTAACCCTAGCCCTTGACCCTAACCCTAGTCCTTCCCCGAAGCCTGACCCTCACCCGTCCCCTAATCCTAACCCGTACGCTAACACTAACCCGCGTCCTCACACGCACGCTCCCCCTAAAGTGTTGCCGTACCCTCACCTGGACCCTAAAACGTCTCCGTCCCCTAAACCTAACCGTAGCCCGAACCCTAAACCTAACACTTCCCCGAAGCCTGACCCTCACGCGTCCCCTAATCCTAACCCGTACTCTAACACTAACCCGCGCCCTCACACGCACGCTCCCCCTAAAGCGTTGCCGTACCCTCACCTGGACCCTAAACCGTCCCCGTCCCCTAACCCTAACCCTAGCCCGAACCCTAACCCTAACCCTTCCCCGAAGCCTGACCCTCACCCGTCCCCTAATCCTAACCCGTACGCTAACACTAACCCCCGCCCTCACACGCACGCTCCCCCTAAAACGTTGCCGTACCATCACCTGGACCCTAAACCGTCCCCGTCCCCTAAACCTAACCCTAGCCCGAACCCTAGCCCTAACCCTTCCCCGAAGGCTGACCCTCACCCGTCCCCTAATCCTAACCCGTACGCTAACACTAACCCGCGCCCTCACACGCACGCTCCCCCTAAAGCGTTGCCGTACCCTCACCTGGACCCTAAACCGTCCCCGTCCCCTAACCCTAACCCTAGCCTGAACCCTAACCCTAACCCTTCCCCGAAGCCTGACCCTCACCCGTCCCCTAATCCTAACCCGTACGCTAACACTAACCCGCGCCCTCACACGCACACTCCCCCTAAAGCATTGCCATACCCTCACCTGGACCCTAAACCGTCCCCGTCCCCTAACCCTAACCCTAGCCCGAACCCTAACCCTAACCCTTCCCCGAAGCCTGACCCTCTACCGTCGCCTAATCCTAACCCGTACGCTAACACTAACCCGCGCCCTCACACGCACGCTCCCCCTAAAGCGTTGCCGTACCCTCACCTGGACCCTAAACCGTCCCCGTCCCCTAACCCTAACCCTAGCCCGAACCCTAACCCTAACCCTTCCCCGAAGCCTGACCCTCACCCGTCCCCTAATCCTAACCCGTACGCTAACACTAACCCGCGCCCTCACACGCACGCTCCCCCTAAAGCGTTGCCGTACCATCACCTGGACCCTAAACCGTCCCCGTCCCCTAACCCTAACCCTAGCCCAAACCCTAACCCTAACCCTTCCCCGAAGCCTGACCCTCACCCGTCCCCTAATCCTAACCCGTACGCTAACACTAACCTGCGCCCTCACACGCACGCTCCCCCTAAAGCGTTGCCGTACCCTCACCTGGACCCTAAACCGTCCCCGTCCCCTAACCCTAACCCTAGCCCGAACCCTAACCCTGACCCTTCCCCGAAGCCTGACCCTCAACCGTCCCCTAATCCTAACCCGTACGCTAACACTAACCCGCGCCCTCACACGCACGCTCCCCCTAAAGCGTTGCCGTACCCTCACCTCTACCCTAAACCGTCCCCGTCCCCTAACCCTAACCCTAGCCCGAACCCTAACCCTGACCCTTCCCCGAAGCCTGACCCTCACCCGTCCCCTAATCTTAACCCGTACGCTAACACTAACCCACGCCCTCACACGCACGCTCCCCCTAAAGCGTTGCCGTACCCTCACCTGGACCCTAAACCGTCCCCGTCCCCTAACCCTAACCCTAGCCCGAACCCTAATCCTAACCTTTCCCCAAAACCTGACCCTCACCCGTCCCCTAATCCTAACCCGTACGCTAACACAAACCCGCGTCCTCACACGCACGCTCCCCCTAAAGCGTTGCCGTACCCTCACCTGGACACTAAACCGTCCCCGTCCCCTAACCCTAACCCTAGCCCGTACCCTAACCCTGAATCTTCCCCGAAGCCTGACCCTCACCCGTCCCCTAATCCTAACCCGTACGCTAACACTAACCCGCTCCCTCACACGCACGCTCCCCCTAAAGCGTTGCCGTACCCTCACCTGGACCCTAAACCGTCCCCGTCCCCTAACCCTAACCCTAGCCCGAACCCTAACCCTAACCCTTCCCCGATACCTGACCCTCACCCGTCCCCTAATCCTAACCCGTACGCTAACACTAACCCGCACCCTCACACGCACGCTCCCCCTAAAGCGTTGCCGAACACTCACCTGGACCCTAAACCGTCCCCGTCCCCGTCCCCTAACCCTAGCCCGAACCCTGACCCTGACCCTTCCCCGAAGCCTAACCCTCACCCGTCCCCTAATCCTAACCCGTACGCTAACACTAACCCGTGCCCTCACACGCACGCTCCCCCTAAACCGTTGCCGTACCCTCACCTGGACCCTAAACCGTCCCCGTCCCCTAACCCTAACCCTAGCCCGAACCCTAACCCTGACCCTTCCCCGAAGCCTGACCCTCATCCGTGCCCTAATCCTAACCCGTACGCTAACACAAACCCGCACCCTCACACGCACGCTCCCCCTAAAGCGTTGCCGTACCCTCACCTGGACCCTAAACCGTCCCCGTCACCTAACCCTAAACCTAGCCCGAACCCTAACCCTGACCCTTCCCCGAAGCCTGACCCTCACCCGTCCCCTAATCCTAACCCGTACGCTAACACTAACCCACGCCCTCACACGCACGCTCCCCCTAAAGCGTTGCCGTACCCTCACCTGGTCTCTAAACCGTCCCCGTCCCCTAACCCTAACCCTAGCCCGAAATCTAACCCTGACCCTTCCCCGAAGCCTGACCCTCACCCGTCCCCTAATCCTAACCCGTACGCAAACACTAACCCGCGCCCTCACACGCACGCTCCCCCTAAAGCGTTGCCGTACCCTCACCTGGACCCTAAACCGTCCCCGTCCCCTAACCCTAACCCTAGCCCGAACCCTAACCCTGACACTTCCCCGAAGCCTGACCCTCACCCGTCCCCTAATCGTAACCCGTACGCTAACACTAACCCGCGCCCTCACACACACCCTCCCCCTAAAGCGTTGCCGTACCCTCACCTGGACCCTAAACCGTCCCCGTCCCCTAACCCTAACCCTAGCCCGAACCCTAACCCTAACACTTTCCCGAAGCCAGACCCTCACCCGTCCCCTAATCCTAACCCGTACGCTAACACAAACCCGCGTCCTCACACGCACGCTCCCCCTAAAGCCTTGCCATACCCTCACCTGGACCCTAAACCGTCCCCGTTCCCTAACCCTAACCCTAGTCCGAACCCTAACCCTGACCCTTCCCCGAAGCCTGACCCTCACCCGTCCCCTAATCCTAACCCGTACGCTAACACTAACCCGCGCCCTCACACGCACGCTCCCCCTAAAGCGTTGCCGTACCCTCACCTGGACCCTAAACCGTCCCCGTCCCCTAACCCTAACCCTAGCCCGAACCCTAACCCTGACCCTTCCCCGAAGCCTGACCCTCACACGTCCCCTAATCCTAACCCGTACGCTAACACTAACCCGCGCCCTCACATGCACGCTCCCCCTAAAGCGTTGCCGTACCCTCACCTGGACCCTAAACCGTCCCCGTCCCCTAACCCTAACCCTAGCCCGAACCCTAACCCTAACCCTTCCTCGAAGCCTGACCCTCACCCGTCCCATAATCCTAACCCGTACGCTAACACTAACCCGCGCCCTCACACGCACGCTCCCCCTAAAGCGTTGCCGTACCCTCACCTGGACCCTAATCCGTCCCCGTCCCCGTCCCCTAACCCTAGCCCGAACCCTAACCCTGACCCTTCCCCGAAGCCTGACCCTCACCCGTCCCCTAATCCTAACCCGTACGCTAACACTAACCCGCACCCTCACACGCACGCTCCCCCTAAAGCGTTGCCGTACCCTCACCTGGATCCTAAACCGTCCCCGTCCCCTAACCCTAACCCTATCCCGAACCCTAAACCTAACCCTTCTCCGAAGCCTGACCCTCACCCGTCCCCTAATCCTAACCCGTACGCTAACACTAACCCGCGCCCTCACACGCACTCTCCCCCTAAAGCGTTGCCGTACCCTCACCTGGACCCTAAACTGTCCCCGTCTCCTCACCCTAACCCTAGCCCGAACCCTAACCCTGACCCTTCCCCGAAGCCTGACCCTCACCCGTCCCCTAATCCTAACCCGTACGCTAACACTAACCCACGCCCTCACACGCACGCTCCCCCTAAAGCGTTGCCGTACCCTCACCTGGACCCTAAACCGTCCCCGTCCCCTAACCCTAACCCTAGCCCGAACCCTAACCCTAACCTTTCCCCGAAGCCTGACCCTCACCCGTCCCCTAATCCTAACCCGTACGCTAACACTAACCCGCGCCCTCACACGCACGCTCGCCCTAAAGCGTTGCGGTACCCTCACCTGGACCCTAAACCGTCCCCGTCCCCTAACCCTAACCCTAGCCCGAACCCTAACCTTAACCCTTCCCCGAAACCTGATCCTCACCCGTCCCCTAATCCTAACCCGTACGCTAACACTAACCCGCGCCCTCACACGCACGCTACCCCTAAAGCGTTGCCGTACCCTCACCTGGACCCTAAACCGTCCCCGTCCCCTAACCCTAACCCTAGCCCGAACCCTAACCCTAACCCTTCCCCGAAGCCTGACCCTCACCCGTCCCCTAATCCTAACCCGTACGCTAACAGTAACCCGTGCCCTCACACGCACGCTCCCCCTAAAGCGTTGCCGTACCCTCACCTGGACCCTAAACCGTCCCCGTCCCCTAACCCTAACCCTAGCCCGAACCCTAACCCTAACCCTTCCCCGAAGCCTGACCCTCACCCGTCCCCTAATCCTAACCCGTACGCTAACACTAACCCACGCCCTCACACGCACGCTCCCCCTAAAGCGTTGCCGTACCCTCACCTGGACCCTAAACCGTCCCCGTCCCCTAACCCTAACCCTAGCCCAAACCCTAACCCTAACCATTCCCCAAAGCCTGACCCTCACCCGTCCCCTAATCCTAACCCGTACGCTAACACTAACCCGCGCCCTCACACGCACGCTCCCCCTAAAGCGTTGCTGTACCCTCACCTGGACCCTAAACCGTCCCCGTCCCCTAACCCTAACGTTAGCCCGAACCCTAACCCTGACCCTTCCCCGAAGCCTGACCCTCACCCGTCCCCTAATCCTAACCCGTACGCTAACACTAACCCGCGCCCTCACACGCACGCTCCCCCTAAAGCGTTGCCGTACCCTCACCTGGACCCTAAACCGTCCCCGTCCCCTAACCCTAACCCTAGCCCGAACCCTAACCCTGACCCTTCCCCGAAGCCTGACCCTCACCCGTCCCCTAATCTTAAACCGTACGCTAACACTAACCCACGCCCTCACACGCACGCTCCCCCTAAAGCGTTGCCGTACCCTCACCTGGACCCTAAACCGTCCCCGTCCCCTAACCCTAACCCTAGCCCGAACCCTAACCCTAACCTTTCCCCGAAGCCTGACCCTCACCCGTCCCCTAATCCTAACCCGTACGCTAACACAAACCCGCGTCCTCAGACGCACGCTCCCCCTAAAGCGTTGCCGTACCCTCACCTGGACACTAAACAGTCCCCGTCCCCTAACCCTAACCCTAGCCCGAACCCTAACCCTATCCCTTCCCCGAAGCCTGACCCTCACCCGTCCCCTAATCCTAACCCGTACGCTAACAGTAACCCGCGCCCTCACACGCACGCTCCCGCTAAAGCGTTGCCGTACCCTCACCTGGACCCTAAACCGTCCCCGTCCCCTAACCCTAACCCTAGCCCGAACCCTAACCCTTACTCTTCCCCGATACCTGACCCTCACCCGTCCCCTAATCCTAACCCGTACGCTAACACTAACCCGCGCCCTCACACGCACGCTTCCCCTAAAGCGTTGCCGTACCCTCACCTGGACCCTAAACCGTCCCCGTCCCCTAACCCTAACCCTAGCCCGAACCCTGACCCTGACCTTTCCCCGAAGCCTGACCCTCATCCGTCCCCTAATCCTAACCCGTACGCTAACACTAACCCGAGCCCTCACACGCACGCTCCCCCTAAAGCGTTGCCGTAACCTCACCTGGACCCTAAACCGTCCCCGTCCCCTAACCCTAACCCTAGCCCGAACCCTAACCCTGACCCTTCCCCGAAGCCTGACTCTCACCCGTCCCCTAATCCTAACCCGTACGCTAACACTAACCCGCGCCCTCACACGCACGCTCCACCTAAAGCGTTGCCGTACCCTCACCTGGACCCTAAACCGTCCCCGTCCCCTAACCCTAACCCTAGCCCGAACCCTAACCCTAACCCTTCCCCGAAGCCTGACCCTCGCCCGTCCCCTAATCATAACCCGTACGCTAACACTAACCCGCGCCCTCACACGCACGGTCCCCCTAAAGCGTTGCCGTACCCTCACCTGGACCCTAAACCGTCCCCGTCCCCTAACCCTAACCCTAGCCCGAACCCTAACCCTAACCCTTCCCCGATACCTGACCCTCACCCGTCCCCTAATCCTAACCCGTACGCTAACACTAACCCACGCCCTCACACGCACGCTCCCCCTAAAGCGTTGCCGTACCCTCACCTGGACCCTAAACCGTCCCCGTCCCCTAAACCTAACCCTAGCCCGAACCCTGACCCTGACCCTTCCCCGAAGCCTGACCCTCACCCGTGCTCTAATCCTAACCCGTACGCAAACACTAACCCGCACCCTCACACGCACGCTCCCCCTAAAACGTTGCCGTACCCTCACCTGGACCCTAAACCGTCCCCGTCACCTAACCCTAACCCTAGCCCGAACCCTAACCCTGACCCTTCCCCGAAGCCTGACCTTCACCCGTCCCCTCATCCTAACCCGTACGCTAACACTAACCCGCGCCCTCACACGCACGCTCCCCCTAAAGCGTTGCCGTACCCTCACCTGGACCCTAAACCGTCCCCTTCCCCTAACCCTAACCCTAGCCCGAACCCTAACCCTGACCCTTCCCCGAAGCCTGACCCTCACCCGTCCCCTAATCGTAACCCGTACGCTAACACTAACCCGCGCCCTCACACGCACCCTCCCCCTAAAGCGTTGCCGTACCCTCACCTGGACCCTAAACCGTCCCCGTCCCCTAACCCTAACCCTAGCCCGAACCCTAACCCTAACACTTCCCCGAAGCCAGACCCTCACCCGTCCCCTAATCCTAACCCGTACGCTAACACTAACCCGCGCCCTCACACGCACTCTCCCCCTAAAGCGTTGCCGTACCCTCACCTGGACCCTAAACTGTCCCCGTCTCCTCACCCTAACCCTAGCCCGAACCCTAACCCTGACCCTTCCCCGAAGCCTGACCCTCACCCGTCCCCTAATCCTAACCCGTACGCTAACACTAACCCACGCCCTCACACGCACGCTCCCCCTAAAGCGTTGCCGTACCCTCACCTGGACCCTAAACCGTCCCCGTCCCCTAACCCTAACCCTAGCCCGAACCCTAACCCTAACCTTTCCCCGAAGCCTGACCCTCACCCGTCCCCTAATCCTAACCCGTACGCTAACACTAACCCGCGCCCTCACACGCACGCTCGCCCTAAAGCGTTGCGGTACCCTCACCTGGACCCTAAACCGTCCCCGTCCCCTAACCCTAACCCTAGCCCGAACCCTAACCTTAACCCTTCCCCGAAGCCTGATCCTCACCCGTCCCCTAATCCTAACCCGTACGCTAACACTAACCCGCGCCCTCACACGCACGCTACCCCTAAAGCGTTGCCGTACCCTCACCTGGACCCTAAACCGTCCCCGTCCCCTAACCCTAACCCTAGCCCGAACCATAACCCTAACCCTTCCCCGAAGCCTGACCCTCACCCGTCCCCTAATCCTAACCCGTACGCTAACAGTAACCCGTGCCCTCACACGCACGCTCCCCCTAAAGCGTTGCCGTACCCTCACCTGGACCCTAAACCGTCCCCGTCCCCTAACCCTAACCCTAGCCCGAACCCTAACCCTAACCCTTCCCCGAAGCCTGACCCTCACCCGTCCCCTAATCCTAACCCGTACGCTAACACTAACCCACGCCCTCACACGCACGCTCCCCCTAAAGCGTTGCCGTACCCTCACCTGGACCCTAAACCGTCCCCGTCCCCTAACCCTAACCCTAGCCCGAACCCTAACCCTAACCCTTCCCCGAAGCCTGAAACTCAAGCGTCGCCTAATCCTAACCCGTACGCTGACACTAACCCGCGCCCTCACACGCACGCTCCCCCTAAAGCGTTGCCGTACCCTCACCTGGACCCTAAACCGTCCCCGTCCCCTAACCCTAACCCTAGCCCGAACCCTAACCCTAACCCTTCCCCGAAGCCTGACCCTCACCCGTCCCCTAATCCTAACCCGTACGCTAACACAAACCCGCGTCCTCACACGCACGCTCCCCCTAAAGCGTTGCCGTACCCTCACCTGGACACTAAACCGTCCCCGTCCCCTAACCCTAACCCTAGCCCGGACCCTAACCCTAGTCCTTCCCCGAAGCCTGACCCTCACCCGTCCCCTAATCCTAACCCGTACGCTAACACTAACCCGCGTCCTCACACGCACGCTCCCCCTAAAGTGTTGCCGTACCCTCACCTGGACCCTAAAACGTCTCCGTCCCCTAAACCTAACCGTAGCCCGAACCCTAAACCTAACACTTCCCCGAAGCCTGACCCTCACGCGTCCCCTAATCCTAACCCGTACTCTAACACTAACCCGCGCCCTCACACGCACGCTCCCCCTAAAGCGTTGCCGTACCCTCACCTGGACCCTAAACCGTCCCCGTCCCCTAACCCTAACCCTAGCCCGAACCCTAACCCTAACCCTTCCCCGAAGCCTGACCCTCACCCGTCCCCTAATCCTAACCCGTACGCTAACACTAACCCCCGCCCTCACACGCACGCTCCCCCTAAAACGTTGCCGTACCATCACCTGGACCCTAAACCGTCCCCGTCCCCTAAACCTAACCCTAGCCCGAACCCTAGCCCTAACCCTTCCCCGAAGGCTGACCCTCACCCGTCCCCTAATCCTAACCCGTACGCTAACACTAACCCGCGCCCTCACACGCACGCTCCCCCTAAAGCGTTGCCGTACCCTCACCTGGACCCTAAACCGTCCCCGTCCCCTAACCCTAACCCTAGCCTGAACCCTAACCCTAACCCTTCCCCGAAGCCTGACCCTCACCCGTCCCCTAATCCTAACCCGTACGCTAACACTAACCCGCGCCCTCACACGCACACTCCCCCTAAAGCATTGCCATACCCTCACCTGGACCCTAAACCGTCCCCGTCCCCTAACCCTAACCCTAGCCCGAACCCTAACCCTAACCCTTCCCCGAAGCCTGACCCTCTACCGTCGCCTAATCCTAACCCGTACGCTAACACTAACCCGCGCCCTCACACGCACGCTCCCCCTAAAGCGTTGCCGTACCCTCACCTGGACCCTAAACCGTCCCCGTCCCCTAACCCTAACCCTAGCCCGAACCCTAACCCTAACCCTTCCCCGAAGCCTGACCCTCACCCGTCCCCTAATCCTAACCCGTACGCTAACACTAACCCGCGCCCTCACACGCACGCTCCCCCTAAAGCGTTGCCGTACCATCACCTGGACCCTAAACCGTCCCCGTCCCCTAACCCTAACCCTAGCCCAAACCCTAACCCTAACCCTTCCCCGAAGCCTGACCCTCACCCGTCCCCTAATCCTAACCCGTACGCTAACACTAACCTGCGCCCTCACACGCACGCTCCCCCTAAAGCGTTGCCGTACCCTCACCTGGACCCTAAACCGTCCCCGTCCCCTAACCCTAACCCTAGCCCGAACCCTAACCCTGACCCTTCCCCGAAGCCTGACCCTCAACCGTCCCCTAATCCTAACCCGTACGCTAACACTAACCCGCGCCCTCACACGCACGCTCCCCCTAAAGCGTTGCCGTACCCTCACCTCTACCCTAAACCGTCCCCGTCCCCTAACCCTAACCCTAGCCCGAACCCTAACCCTGACCCTTCCCCGAAGCCTGACCCTCACCCGTCCCCTAATCTTAACCCGTACGCTAACACTAACCCACGCCCTCACACGCACGCTCCCCCTAAAGCGTTGCCGTACCCTCACCTGGACCCTAAACCGTCCCCGTCCCCTAACCCTAACCCTAGCCCGAACCCTAATCCTAACCTTTCCCCAAAACCTGACCCTCACCCGTCCCCTAATCCTAACCCGTACGCTAACACAAACCCGCGTCCTCACACGCACGCTCCCCCTAAAGCGTTGCCGTACCCTCACCTGGACACTAAACCGTCCCCGTCCCCTAACCCTAACCCTAGCCCGTACCCTAACCCTGAATCTTCCCCGAAGCCTGACCCTCACCCGTCCCCTAATCCTAACCCGTACGCTAACACTAACCCGCTCCCTCACACGCACGCTCCCCCTAAAGCGTTGCCGTACCCTCACCTGGACCCTAAACCGTCCCCGTCCCCTAACCCTAACCCTAGCCCGAACCCTAACCCTAACCCTTCCCCGATACCTGACCCTCACCCGTCCCCTAATCCTAACCCGTACGCTAACACTAACCCGCACCCTCACACGCACGCTCCCCCTAAAGCGTTGCCGAACACTCACCTGGACCCTAAACCGTCCCCGTCCCCGTCCCCTAACCCTAGCCCGAACCCTGACCCTGACCCTTCCCCGAAGCCTAACCCTCACCCGTCCCCTAATCCTAACCCGTACGCTAACACTAACCCGTGCCCTCACACGCACGCTCCCCCTAAACCATTGCCGTACCCTCACCTGGACCCTAAACCGTCCCCGTCCCCTAACCCTAACCCTAGCCCGAACCCTAACCCTGACCCTTCCCCGAAGCCTGACCCTCATCCGTGCCCTAATCCTAACCCGTACGCTAACACAAACCCGCACCCTCACACGCACGCTCCCCCTAAAGCGTTGCCGTACCCTCACCTGGACCCTAAACCGTCCCCGTCCCCTAACCCTAACCCTAGCCCGAACCCTAACCCTAACCCTTCCTCGAAGCCTGACCCTCACCCGTCCCATAATCCTAACCCGTACGCTAACACTAACCCGCGCCCTCACACGCACGCTCCCCCTAAAGCGTTGCCGTACCCTCACCTGGACCCTAATCCGTCCCCGTCCCCGTCCCCTAACCCTAGCCCGAACCCTAACCCTGACCCTTCCCCGAAGCCTGACCCTCACCCGTCCCCTAATCCTAACCCGTACGCTAACACTAACCCGCACCCTCACACGCACGCTCCCCCTAAAGCGTTGCCGTACCCTCACCTGGATCCTAAACCGTCCCCGTCCCCTAACCCTAACCCTATCCTGAACCCTAAACCTAACCCTTCTCCGAAGCCTGACCCTCACCCGTCCCCTAATCCTAACCCGTACGCTAACACTAACCCGCGCCCTCACACGCACTCTCCCCCTAAAGCGTTGCCGTACCCTCACCTGGACCCTAAACTGTCCCCGTCTCCTCACCCTAACCCTAGCCCGAACCCTAACCCTGACCCTTCCCCGAAGCCTGACCCTCACCCGTCCCCTAATCCTAACCCGTACGCTAACACTAACCCACGCCCTCACACGCACGCTCCCCCTAAAGCGTTGCCGTACCCTCACCTGGACCCTAAACCGTCCCCGTCCCCTAACCCTAACCCTAGCCCGAACCCTAACCCTAACCTTTCCCCGAAGCCTGACCCTCACCCGTCCCCTAATCCTAACCCGTACGCTAACACTAACCCGCGCCCTCACACGCACGCTCGCCCTAAAGCGTTGCGGTACCCTCACCTGGACCCTAAACCGTCCCCGTCCCCTAACCCTAACCCTAGCCCGAACCCTAACCTTAACCCTTCCCCGAAACCTGATCCTCACCCGTCCCCTAATCCTAACCCGTACGCTAACACTAACCCGCGCCCTCACACGCACGCTACCCCTAAAGCGTTGCCGTACCCTCACCTGGACCCTAAACCGTCCCCGTCCCCTAACCCTAACCCTAGCCCGAACCCTAACCCTAACCCTTCCCCGAAGCCTGACCCTCACCCGTCCCCTAATCCTAACCCGTACGCTAACAGTAACCCGTGCCCTCACACGCACGCTCCCCCTAAAGCGTTGCCGTACCCTCACCTGGACCCTAAACCGTCCCCGTCCCCTAACCCTAACCCTAGCCCGAACCCTAACCCTAACCCTTCCCCGAAGCCTGACCCTCACCCGTCCCCTAATCCTAACCCGTACGCTAACACTAACCCACGCCCTCACACGCACGCTCCCCCTAAAGCGTTGCCGTACCCTCACCTGGACCCTAAACCGTCCCCGTCCCCTAACCCTAACCCTAGCCCAAACCCTAACCCTAACCATTCCCCAAAGCCTGACCCTCACCCGTCCCCTAATCCTAACCCGTACGCTAACACTAACCCGCGCCCTCACACGCACGCTCCCCCTAAAGCGTTGCTGTACCCTCACCTGGACCCTAAACCGTCCCCGTCCCCTAACCCTAACGTTAGCCCGAACCCTAACCCTGACCCTTCCCCGAAGCCTGACCCTCACCCGTCCCCTAATCCTAACCCGTACGCTAACACTAACCCGCGCCCTCACACGCACGCTCCCCCTAAAGCGTTGCCGTACCCTCACCTGGACCCTAAACCGTCCCCGTCCCCTAACCCTAACCCTAGCCCGAACCCTAACCCTGACCCTTCCCCGAAGCCTGACCCTCACCCGTCCCCTAATCTTAAACCGTACGCTAACACTAACCCACGCCCTCACACGCACGCTCCCCCTAAAGCGTTGCCGTACCCTCACCTGGACCCTAAACCGTCCCCGTCCCCTAACCCTAACCCTAGCCCGAACCCTAACCCTAACCTTTCCCCGAAGCCTGACCCTCACCCGTCCCCTAATCCTAACCCGTACGCTAACACAAACCCGCGTCCTCAGACGCACGCTCCCCCTAAAGCGTTGCCGTACCCTCACCTGGACACTAAACAGTCCCCGTCCCCTAACCCTAACCCTAGCCCGAACCCTAACCCTATCCCTTCCCCGAAGCCTGACCCTCACCCGTCCCCTAATCCTAACCCGTACGCTAACAGTAACCCGCGCCCTCACACGCACGCTCCCGCTAAAGCGTTGCCGTACCCTCACCTGGACCCTAAACCGTCCCCGTCCCCTAACCCTAACCCTAGCCCGAACCCTAACCCTTACTCTTCCCCGATACCTGACCCTCACCCGTCCCCTAATCCTAACCCGTACGCTAACACTAACCCGCGCCCTCACACGCACGCTTCCCCTAAAGCGTTGCCGTACCCTCACCTGGACCCTAAACCGTCCCCGTCCCCTAACCCTAACCCTAGCCCGAACCCTGACCCTGACCTTTCCCCGAAGCCTGACCCTCATCCGTCCCCTAATCCTAACCCGTACGCTAACACTAACCCGAGCCCTCACACGCACGCTCCCCCTAAAGCGTTGCCGTAACCTCACCTGGACCCTAAACCGTCCCCGTCCCCTAACCCTAACCCTAGCCCGAACCCTAACCCTGACCCTTCCCCGAAGCCTGACTCTCACCCGTCCCCTAATCCTAACCCGTACGCTAACACTAACCCGCGCCCTCACACGCACGCTCCACCTAAAGCGTTGCCGTACCCTCACCTGGACCCTAAACCGTCCCCGTCCCCTAACCCTAACCCTAGCCCGAACCCTAACCCTAACCCTTCCCCGAAGCCTGACCCTCGCCCGTCCCCTAATCATAACCCGTACGCTAACACTAACCCGCGCCCTCACACGCACGGTCCCCCTAAAGCGTTGCCGTACCCTCACCTGGACCCTAAACCGTCCCCGTCCCCTAACCCTAACCCTAGCCCGAACCCTAACCCTAACCCTTCCCCGATACCTGACCCTCACCCGTCCCCTAATCCTAACCCGTACGCTAACACTAACCCACGCCCTCACACGCACGCTCCCCCTAAAGCGTTGCCGTACCCTCACCTGGACCCTAAACCGTCCCCGTCCCCTAAACCTAACCCTAGCCCGAACCCTGACCCTGACCCTTCCCCGAAGCCTGACCCTCACCCGTGCTCTAATCCTAACCCGTACGCAAACACTAACCCGCACCCTCACACGCACGCTCCCCCTAAAACGTTGCCGTACCCTCACCTGGACCCTAAACCGTCCCCGTCACCTAACCCTAACCCTAGCCCGAACCCTAACCCTGACCCTTCCCCGAAGCCTGACCTTCACCCGTCCCCTCATCCTAACCCGTACGCTAACACTAACCCGCGCCCTCACACGCACGCTCCCCCTAAAGCGTTGCCGTACCCTCACCTGGACCCTAAACCGTCCCCTTCCCCTAACCCTAACCCTAGCCCGAACCCTAACCCTGACCCTTCCCCGAAGCCTGACCCTCACCCGTCCCCTAATCGTAACCCGTACGCTAACACTAACCCGCGCCCTCACACGCACCCTCCCCCTAAAGCGTTGCCGTACCCTCACATGGACCCTAAACCGTCCCCGTCCCCTAACCCTAACCCTAGCCCGAACCCTAACCCTAACACTTCCCCGAAGCCAGACCCTCACCCGTCCCCTAATCCTAACCCGTACGCTAACACTAACCCGCGCCCTCACACGCACTCTCCCCCTAAAGCGTTGCCGTACCCTCACCTGGACCCTAAACTGTCCCCGTCTCCTCACCCTAACCCTAGCCCGAACCCTAACCCTGACCCTTCCCCGAAGCCTGACCCTCACCCGTCCCCTAATCCTAACCCGTACGCTAACACTAACCCACGCCCTCACACGCACGCTCCCCCTAAAGCGTTGCCGTACCCTCACCTGGACCCTAAACCGTCCCCGTCCCCTAACCCTAACCCTAGCCCGAACCCTAACCCTAACCTTTCCCCGAAGCCTGACCCTCACCCGTCCCCTAATCCTAACCCGTACGCTAACACTAACCCGCGCCCTCACACGCACGCTCGCCCTAAAGCGTTGCGGTACCCTCACCTGGACCCTAAACCGTCCCCGTCCCCTAACCCTAACCCTAGCCCGAACCCTAACCTTAACCCTTCCCCGAAGCCTGATCCTCACCCGTCCCCTAATCCTAACCCGTACGCTAACACTAACCCGCGCCCTCACACGCACGCTACCCCTAAAGCGTTGCCGTACCCTCACCTGGACCCTAAACCGTCCCCGTCCCCTAACCCTAACCCTAGCCCGAACCATAACCCTAACCCTTCCCCGAAGCCTGACCCTCACCCGTCCCCTAATCCTAACCCGTACGCTAACAGTAACCCGTGCCCTCACACGCACGCTCCCCCTAAAGCGTTGCCGTACCCTCACCTGGACCCTAAACCGTCCCCGTCCCCTAACCCTAACCCTAGCCCGAACCCTAACCCTAACCCTTCCCCGAAGCCTGACCCTCACCCGTCCCCTAATCCTAACCCGTACGCTAACACTAACCCACGCCCTCACACGCACGCTCCCCCTAAAGCGTTGCCGTACCCTCACCTGGACCCTAAACCGTCCCCGTCCCCTAACCCTAACCCTAGCCCGAACCCTAACCCTAACCCTTCCCCGAAGCCTGAAACTCAAGCGTCGCCTAATCCTAACCCGTACGCTGACACTAACCCGCGCCCTCACACGCACGCTCCCCCTAAAGCGTTGCCGTACCCTCACCTGGACCCTAAACCGTCCCCGTCCCCTAACCCTAACCCTAGCCCGAACCCTAACCCTAACCCTTCCCCGAAGCCTGACCCTCACCCGTCCCCTAATCCTAACCTGTACGCTAACACTAACCCGCGCCCTCACACGCACGCTCCCCCTAAAGCGTTGCCGTACCCTCACCTGGACCCTAAACCGTCCCCGTCCCCTAACCCTAACCCTAGCCCGAACCCTAACCCTGACCCTTCCCCGAAGCCTGACCCTCACCCGTCCCCTAATCTTAACCCGTACGCTAACACTAACCCGCGCCCTCACACGCACGCTCCCCCTAAAGCGTTGCCGTACCCTCACCTGGACCCTAAACCGTCCCCGTCCCCTAACCCTAACCCTAGCCCGAACCCTAACCCTGACCCTTCCCCGAAGCCTGACCCTCACCCGTCCCCTAATCCTAACCCGTACGCTAACACTAACCCGTGCCCTCACACGCACGCTCCCCCTAAAGCGTTGCCGTACCCTCACCTGGATCCTAAACCGTCCCCGTCACCTAACCCTAACCCTAGCCCGAACCCTAACCCTGACCCTTCCCCGAAGCCTGACCCTCACCCGTCCCCTAATCCTAACCCGTACGCTAACACTAACCCGCACCCTCACACGCACGCTCCCCCTAAAGCGTTGCCGTACCCTCACCTGGATCCTAAACCGTCCCCGTCACCTAACCCTAACCCTAGCCCGAACCCTAACCCTGACCCTTCCCCGAAGCCTGACCCTCACCCGTCCCCTAATCCTAACCCATACGCTAACACTAACCCGCGCCCTCACACGCACGCTCCCCCTAAAGCGTTGCCGTACCCTCACCTGGTCCCTAAACCGTCCCCGTCCCCTAACCCTAACCCTAGCCCGAACCCTAACCCTGACCCTTCCCCGAAGCCTGACCCTCACCCGTCCCCTAATCCTAACCCGTACGCTAACAATAACCTGCGCCCTCACACGCACGCTCCCCCTAAAGCGTTGCCGTACCCTCACCTGGACCCTAAACTGTCCCCGTCCCCTAACCCTAACCCTAGCCCGAACCCTAACCCTGACCCTTCCCCGAAGCCTGACTCTCACCCGTCCCCTAATCCTAACCCGTACGCTAACACTAACCCGCGCCCTCACACGCACGCTCCCCCTAAAGCGTTGCCGTACCCTCACCTGGACCCTAAACCGTCCCCGTCCCCTAACCCTAACCCTAGCCCGAACCCTAACCCTAACCCTTCCCCGAAGCCTGACCCTCGCCCGTCCCCTAATCATAACCCGTACGCTAACACTAACCCGCGCCCTCACACGCACGGTCCCCCTAAAGCGTTGCCGTACCCTCACCTGGACCCTAAACCGTCCCCGTCCCCTAACCCTAACCCTAGCCCGAACCCTAACCCTAACCCTTCCCCGATACCTGACCCTCACCCGTCCCCTAATCCTAACCCGTACGCTAACACTAACCCGCGCCCTCACACGCACGCTCCCCCTAAAGCGTTGCCGTACCCTCACCTGGACCCTAAACCGTCCCCGTCCCCTAAACCTAACCCTAGCCCGAACCCTGACCCTGACCCTTCCCCGAAGCCTGACCCTCACCCGTGCCCTAATCCTAACCCGTACGCAAACACTAACCCGCACCCTCACACGCACGCTCCCCCTAAAACGTTGCCGTACCCTCACCTGGACCCTAAACCGTCCCCGTCACCTAACCCTAACCCTAGCCCGAACCCTAACCCTGACACTTCCCCGAAGCCTGACCTTCACCCGTCCCCTCATCCTAACCCGTACGCTAACACTAACCCGCGCCCTCACACGCACGCTCCCCCTAAAGCGTTGCCATACCCTCACCTGGACCCTAAACCGTCCCCGTCCCCTAACCCTAACCCTAGCCCTAACCCTAACCCTGACCCTTCCCCGAAGCCTGACCCTCACCCGTCCCCTAATCGTAACCCGTACGCTAACACTAACCCGCGCCCTCACACGCACCCTCCCCCTAAAGCGTTGCCGTACCCTCACCTGGACCCTAAACCGTCCCCGTCCCCTAACCCTAACCCTAGCCCGAACCCTAACCCTAACACTTCCCCGAAGCCAGACCCTCACCCGTCCCCTAATCCTAACCCGTACGCTAACACTAACCCGCGCCCTCACACGCACTCTCCCCCTAAAGCGTTGCCGTACCCTCACCTGGACCCTAAACTGTCCCCGTCTCCTCACCCTAACCCTAGCCCGAACCCTAACCCTGACCCTTCCCCGAAGCCTGACCCTCACCCGTCCCTTAATCCTAACCCGTACGCTAACACTAACCCACGCCCTCACACGCACGCTACCCCTAAAGCGTTGCCGTACCCTCACCTGGACCCTAAACCGTCCCCGTCCCCTAACCCTAACCCTAGCCCGAACCCTAACCCTAACCTTTCCCCGAAGCCTGACCCTCACCCGTCCCCTAATCCTAACCCGTACGCTAACAGTAACCCGCGCCCTCACACGCACGCTCGCCCTAAAGCGTTGCGGTACCCTCACCTGGACCCTAAACCGTCCCCGTCCCCTAACCCTAACCCTAGCCCGAACCCTAACCTTAACCCTTCCCCGAAGCCTGATCCTCACCCGTCCCCTAATCCTAACCCGTACGCTAACACTAACCCGCGCCCTCACACGCACGCTACCCCTAAAGCGTTGCCGTACCCTCACCTGGACCCTAAACCGTCCCCGTCCCCTAACCCTAACCCTAGCCCGAACCATAACCCTAACCCTTCCCCGAAGCCTGACCCTCACCCGTCCCCTAATCCTAACCCGTACGCTAACAGTAACCCGTGCCCTCACACGCACGCTCCCCCTAAAGCGTTGCCGTACCCTCACCTGGACCCTAAACCGTCCCCGTCCCCTAACCCTAACCCTAGCCCGAACCCTAACCCTAACCCTTCCCCGAAGCCTGACACTCACCCGTCCCCTAATCCTAACCCGTACGCTAACACTAACCCACGCCCTCACACGCACGCTCCCCCTAAAGCGTTGCCGTACCCTCACCTGGACCCTAAACCGTCCCCGTCCCCTAACCCTAACCCTAGCCCAAACCCTAACCCTAACCATTCCCCAAAGCCTGACCCTCACCCGTCCCCTAATCCTAACCCGTACGCTAACACTAACCCGCGCCCTCACACGCACGCTCCCCCTAAAGCGTTGCTGTACCCTCACCTGGACCCTAAACCGTCCCCGTCCCCTAACCCTAACGTTAGCCCGAACCCTAACCCTGACCCTTCCTCGAAGCCTGACCCTCACCCGTCCCCTAATCCTAACCCGTACGCTAACACTAACCCGCGCCCTCACACGCACGCTCCCCCTCAAGCGTTGCCGTACCCTCACCTGGACCCTAAACCGTCCCCGTCCCCTAACCCTAACCATAGCCCGAACCCTAACCCTGACCCTTCCCCGAAGCCTGACCCTCACCCGTCCCCTAATCTTAAACCGTACGCTAACACTAAGCCACGCCCTCACACGCACGCTCCCCCTAAAGCGTTGCCGTACCCTCACCTGGACCCTAAACCGTCCCCGTCCCCTAACCCTAACCCTAGCCCGAACCCTAACCCTAACCTTTCCCCGAAGCCTGACCCTCACCCGTCCCCTAATCCTAACCCGTACGCTAACACAAACCCGCGTCCTCAGACGCACGCTCCCCCTAAAGCGTTGCCGTACCCTCACCTGGACACTAAACAGTCCCCGTCCCCTAACCCTAACCCTAGCCCGAACCCTAACCCTATCCCTTCCCCGAAGCCTGACCCTCACCCGTCCCCTAATCCTAACCCGTACGCTAACAGTAACCCGCGCCCTCACACGCACGCTCCCGCTAAAGCGTTGCCGTACCCTCACCTGGACCCTAAACCGTCCCCGTCCCCTAACCCTAACCCTAGCCCGAACCCTAACCCTTACTCTTCCCCGATACCTGACCCTCACCCGTCCCCTAATCCTAACCCGTACGCTAACACTAACCCGCGCCCTCACACGCACGCTTCCCCTAAAGCGTTGCCGTACCCTCACCTGGACCCTAAACCGTCCCCGTCCCCTAACCCTAACCCTAGCCCGAACCCTGACCCTGACCTTTCCCCGAAGCCTGACCCTCATCCGTCCCCTAATCCTAACCCGTACGCTAACACTAACCCGCGCCCTCACACGCACGCTCCCCCTAAAGCGTTGCCGTAACCTCACCTGGACCCTAAACCGTCCCCGTCCCCTAACCCTAACCCTAGCCCGAACCCTAACCCTATCCCTTCCCCGAAGTCTGACCCTCACCCGTCCCCTAATCCTAACCCGTACGCTAACACAAACCCGCGTCCGCACACGCACGCTCCCCCTAAAGCGTTGCCGTACCCTCACCTGGACCCTAAACCGTCCCCGTCCCCTAACCCTAACCCTAGTCCGAACCCTAACCCTGACCCTTCCCCGAAGCCTGACCCTCACCCGTCCCCTAATCCTAACCCGTACGCTAACACTAACCCGCGCCCTCACACGCACGCTCCTCCTAAAGCGTTGCCGTACCCTCACCTGGACCCTAAACCGTCCCCGTCCCCTAACCCTAACCCTAGCCCGAACCCTAACCCTAACTCTTTCCCGAAGCCTGACCCTCACCGTCCCCTAATCCTAACCCGTACGCTAACACTAACCCGCGCCCTCACACGCACGCTACCCCTAAAGCGTTGCCGTACCCTTACCTGGATCCTAAACCGTCCCCGTCCCCTAACCTTAACCCTAGCCCGAACCCTAACCCTAACCCTTCCCCGAAGCCTGACCCTCACCCGTCCCCTAATCCTAACCCGTACGCTAACACTAACCCGCGCCCTCACACGCACGCTCCCCCTAAAGCGTTGCCGTACCCTCACCTGGACCCTAAACTGTCCCCGTCTCCTAACCCTAACCCTAGCCCGAACCCTAACCCTTACCCTTCCCCGAAGCCTGACCCTCACCCGTCCCCTAATCCTAACCCGTACGCTAACACTAACCCACGCCCTCACACGCACGCTCCCCCTAAAGCGTTGCCATACCCTCACCTGGACCTTAAACCGTCCCCGTCCCCTAACCCTAACCCTAGCCCGAACCCTAACCCTAACCTTTCCCCGAAGACTGACCCTCACCCGTGCCCTAATCCTAACCCGTACGCTAACACTAACCCGCGCCCTCACACTCACGCTCCCCCTAAAGCGTTGCCGTACCCTCACTTGGACCCTAAACCGTCCCCGTCCCCTAACCCTAACCCTAGCCCGAACCCTAACCCTAACCCTTCCCCGAAGCCTGATCCTCACCCGTCCCCTAATCCTAACCCGTACGCTAACACTAACCCGCGCCCTCACACGCACGCTCCCCCTAAAGCGTTGCCGTACCCTCACCTGGACCCTAAACCGTCCCCGTCCCCTAACCCTAACGCTAGCCCGAACCCTAACCCTAACACTTCCCCGAAGCCTGACCCTCACCCGTCCCCTAATCCTAACCCGTACGCTAACACTAACCCGCGCCCTCACACGCACGCTCCCCCTAAAGCGTTGCCGTACCTTCACCTGGACCCTAAACCGTCCCCGTCCCCTAACCCTAACCCTAGCCCGAACCCTAACCCTAACCTTTCCCCGAAGCCTGACCCTCACCCGTCCCCTAATCCTAACCCGTACGCTAACACAAACCCGCGTCCTCACACGCACGCTCCCCCTAAAGCGTTGCCGTACCCTCACCTGGACACTAAACAGTCCCCGTCCCCTAACCCTAACCCTAGCCCGAACCCTAACCCTATCCCTTCCCCGAAGCCTGACCCTCACCCGTCCCCTAATCCTAACCCGTACGCTAACAGTAACCCGCGCCCTCACACGCACGCTCCCGCTAAAGCGTTGCCGTACCCTCACCTGGACCCTAAACCGTCCCCGTCCCCTAACCCTAACCCTAGCCCGAACCCTAACCCTTACTCTTCCCCGATACCTGACCCTCACCCATCCCCTAATCCTAACCCGTACGCTAACACTAACCCGCGCCCTCACACGCACGCTCCCCCTAAAGCGTTGCCGTACCCTCACCTGGACCCTAAACTGTCCCCGTCTCCTAACCCTAACCCTAGCCCGAACCCTAACCCTTACCCTTCCCCGAAGCCTGACCCTCACCCGTCCCCTAATCCTAACCCGTACGCTAACACTAACCCACGCCCTCACACGCACGCTCCCCCTAAAGCGTTGCCGTACCCTCACCTGGACCTTAAACCGTCCCCGTCCCCTAACCCTAACCCTAGCCCGAACCCTAACCCTAACCTTTCCCCGAAGCCTGACCCTCACCCGTGCCCTAATCCTAACCCGTACGCTAACACTAACCCGCGCCCTCACACGCACGCTCCCCCTAAAGCGTTGCCGTACCCTCACTTGGACCCTAAACCGTCCCCGTCCCCTAACCCTAACCCTAGCCCGAACCCTAACCCTAACCCTTCCCCGAAGCCTGATCCTCACCCGTCCCCTAATCCTAACCCGTACGCTAACACTAACCCGCGCCCTCACACGCACGCTCCCCCTAAAGCGTTGCCGTACCCTCACCTGGACCCTAAACCGTGCCCGTCCCCTAACCCTAACGCTAGCCCGAACCCTAACCCTAACACTTCCCCGAAGCCTGACCCTCACCCGTCCCCTAATCCTAACCCGTACGCTAACACTAACCCGCGCCCTCACACGCACGCTCCCCCTAAAGCGTTGCCGTACCTTCACCTGGACCCTAAACCGTCCCCATCCCCTAACCCTAACCCTAGCCCGAACCCTAACCCTAACCATTCCCCGAAGCCTGACACTCACCTGTCCCCTAATCCTAACCCTTACGCTAACACTAACCTGCGCCCTCACACGCACGCTCCCCCTAAAGCGTTGCCGTACCCTCACCTGGACCCTAAACCGTCCCCGTCCCCTAACCCTAACCCTAGCCCGAACCCTAACCCTAACACTTCCCCGAAGCCTGACCCTCACCCGTCCCCTAATCCTAACCCGTACTCTCACACTAACCCGCGCCCTCACACGCACGCTCCCCCTAAAGCGTTGCCATACCCTCACCTGGACCCTAAACCGTCCCCGTCCCCTAACCCTAACCCTAGCCCGAACCCTAACCCTAACCCTTCCCCGAAGCCTGACCCTCACCCGTCCCCTAATCCTAACCCGTACGCTAACACTAACCCGCGCCCTCACACGCACGCTCCCCCTAAAGCGTTGCCGTACCCTCACCTGGACCCTAAACCGTCCCCGTCCCCTAACCCTAACCCTAGCCCGAACCCTAACCCTGACCCTTCCCCGAAGCCTGACCCTCACCCGTCCCCTAATCCTAACCCGTACGCTAACACTAACCCGCGTCCTCACACGCACGCTCCCCCTAAAGCGTTGCCGTACCCTCACCTGGACCCTAAACCGTCCCCGTCCCCTAACCCTAACCCTAGCCCGAACCCTAACCCTAACCCTTCCCCGAAGCCTGAAACTCAAGCGTCGCCTAATCCTAACCCGTACGCTGACACTAACCCGCGCCCTCACACGCACGCTCCCCCTAAAGCGTTGCCGTACCCTCACCTGGACCCTAAACCGTCCCCGTCCCCTAACCCTAACCCTAGCCCGAACCCTAACCCTAACCCTTCCCCGAAGCCTGACCCTCACCCGTCCCCTAATCCTAACCTGTACGCTAACACTAACCCGCGCCCTCACACGCACGCTCCCCCTAAAGCGTTGCCGTACCCTCACCTGGACCCTAAACCGTCCCCGTCCCCTAACCCTAACCCTAGCCCGAACCCTAACCCTGACCCTTCCCCGAAGCCTGACCCTCACCCGTCCCCTAATCTTAACCCGTACGCTAACACTAACCCGCGCCCTCACACGCACGCTCCCCCTAAAGCGTTGCCGTACCCTCACCTGGACCCTAAACCGTCCCCGTCCCCTAACCCTAACGCTAGCCCGAACCCTAACCCTAACACTTCCCCGAAGCCTGACCCTCACCCGTCCCCTAATCCTAACCCGTACGCTAACACTAACCCGCGCCCTCACACGCACGCTCCCCCTAAAGCGTTGCCGTACCTTCACCTGGACCCTAAACCGTCCCCGTCCCCTAACCCTAACCCTAGCCCGAACCCTAACCCTAACCTTTCCCCGAAGCCTGACCCTCACCCGTCCCCTAATCCTAACCCGTACGCTAACACAAACCCGCGTCCTCACACGCACGCTCCCCCTAAAGCGTTGCCGTACCCTCACCTGGACACTAAACAGTCCCCGTCCCCTAACCCTAACCCTAGCCCGAACCCTAACCCTATCCCTTCCCCGAAGCCTGACCCTCACCCGTCCCCTAATCCTAACCCGTACGCTAACAGTAACCCGCGCCCTCACACGCACGCTCCCGCTAAAGCGTTGCCGTACCCTCACCTGGACCCTAAACCGTCCCCGTCCCCTAACCCTAACCCTAGCCCGAACCCTAACCCTTACTCTTCCCCGATACCTGACCCTCACCCATCCCCTAATCCTAACCCGTACGCTAACACTAACCCGCGCCCTCACACGCACGCTCCCCCTAAAGCGTTGCCGTACCCTCACCTGGACCCTAAACTGTCCCCGTCTCCTAACCCTAACCCTAGCCCGAACCCTAACCCTTACCCTTCCCCGAAGCCTGACCCTCACCCGTCCCCTAATCCTAACCCGTACGCTAACACTAACCCACGCCCTCACACGCACGCTCCCCCTAAAGCGTTGCCGTACCCTCACCTGGACCTTAAACCGTCCCCGTCCCCTAACCCTAACCCTAGCCCGAACCCTAACCCTAACCTTTCCCCGAAGCCTGACCCTCACCCGTGCCCTAATCCTAACCCGTACGCTAACACTAACCCGCGCCCTCACACGCACGCTCCCCCTAAAGCGTTGCCGTACCCTCACTTGGACCCTAAACCGTCCCCGTCCCCTAACCCTAACCCTAGCCCGAACCCTAACCCTAACCCTTCCCCGAAGCCTGATCCTCACCCGTCCCCTAATCCTAACCCGTACGCTAACACTAACCCGCGCCCTCACACGCACGCTCCCCCTAAAGCGTTGCCGTACCCTCACCTGGACCCTAAACCGTGCCCGTCCCCTAACCCTAACGCTAGCCCGAACCCTAACCCTAACACTTCCCCGAAGCCTGACCCTCACCCGTCCCCTAATCCTAACCCGTACGCTAACACTAACCCGCGCCCTCACACGCACGCTCCCCCTAAAGCGTTGCCGTACCTTCACCTGGACCCTAAACCGTCCCCATCCCCTAACCCTAACCCTAGCCCGAACCCTAACCCTAAACATTCCCCGAAGCCTGACACTCACCTGTCCCCTAATCCTAACCCTTACGCTAACACTAACCCGCGCCCTCACACGCACGCTCCCCCTAAAGCGTTGCCGTACCCTCACCTGGACCCTAAACCGTCCCCGTCCCCTAACCCTAACCCTAGCCCGAACCCTAACCCTAACACTTCCCCGAAGCCTGACCCTCACCCGTCCCCTAATCCTAACCCGTACTCTCACACTAACCCGCGCCCTCACACGCACGCTCCCCCTAAAGCGTTGCCATACCCTCACCTGGACCCTAAACCGTCCCCGTCCCCTAACCCTAACCCTAGCCCGAACCCTAACACTAACCCTTCCATGAAGCCTGACCCTCACCCGTCCCCTAATCCTAAACCGTACGCTAACACTAACCCGCGCCCTCACACGCACGCTCCCCCTAAAGCGTTGCCGTACCCTCACCTGGACCCTAAACCGTCCCCGTCCCCTAACCCTAACCCTAGCCCGAACCCTAACCCTGACCCTTCCCCGAAGCCTGACCCTCACCCGTCCCCTAATCCTAACCCGTACGCTAACACTAACCCGCGTCCTCACACGCACGCTCCCCCTAAAGCGTTGCCGTACCCTCACCTGGACCCTAAACCGT
The DNA here is from genome assembly GCF_949987515.2 of Delphinus delphis. NCBI lineage: Eukaryota > Metazoa > Chordata > Mammalia > Artiodactyla > Delphinidae > Delphinus > Delphinus delphis. The sequence continues at coordinate 1,034,265 of NW_027192650.1, forward strand.
CCCCGTCCCCTAACCCTAACCCTAGCCCGAACCCTAACCCTAACCCTTCCCCGAAGCCTGAAACTCAAGCGTCGCCTAATCCTAACCCGTACGCTGACACTAACCCGCGCCCTCACACGCACGCTCCCCCTAAAGCGTTGCCGTACCCTCACCTGGACCCTAAACCGTCCCCGTCCCCTAACCCTAACCCTAGCCCGAACCCTAACCCTAACCCTTCCCCGAAGCCTGACCCTCACCCGTCCCCTAATCCTAACCTGTACGCTAACACTAACCCGCGCCCTCACACGCACGCTCCCCCTAAAGCGTTGCCGTACCCTCACCTGGACCCTAAACCGTCCCCGTCCCCTAACCCTAACCCTAGCCCGAACCCTAACCCTGACCCTTCCCCGAAGCCTGACCCTCACCCGTCCCCTAATCTTAACCCGTACGCTAACACTAACCCGCGCCCTCACACGCACGCTCCCCCTAAAGCGTTGCCGTACCCTCACCTGGACCCTAAACCGTCCCCGTCCCCTAACCCTAACCCTAGCCCGAACCCTGACCCTGACCCTTCCCCGAAGCCTGACCCTCACCCGTCCCCTAATCCTAACCCGTACGCTAACACTAACCCGTGCCCTCACACGCACGCTCCCCCTAAAGCGTTGCCGTACCCTCACCTGGATCCTAAACCGTCCCCGTCACCTAACCCTAACCCTAGCCCGAACCCTAACCCTGACCCTTCCCCGAAGCCTGACCCTCACCCGTCCCCTAATCCTAACCCGTACGCTAACACTAACCCGCACCCTCACATGCACGCTCCCCCTAAAGCGTTGCCGTACCCTCACCTGGATCCTAAACCGTCCCCGTCACCTAACCCTAACCCTAGCCCGAACCCTAACCCTGACCCTTCCCCGAAGCCTGACCCTCACCCGTCCCCTAATCCTAACCCATACGCTAACACTAACCCGCGCCCTCACACGCACGCTCCCCCTAAAGCGTTGCCGTACCCTCACCTGGTCCCTAAACCGTCCCCGTCCCCTAACCCTAACCCTAGCCCGAACCCTAACCCTGACCCTTCCCCGAAGCCTGACCCTCACCCGTCCCCTAATCCTAACCCGTACGCTAACAATAACCTGCGCCCTCACACGCACGCTCCCCCTAAAGCGTTGCCGTACCCTCACCTGGACCCTAAACTGTCCCCGTCCCCTAACCCTAACCCTAGCCCGAACCCTAACCCTGACCCTTCCCCGAAGCCTGACTCTCACCCGTCCCCTAATCCTAACCCGTACGCTAACACTAACCCGCGCCCTCACACGCACGCTCCCCCTAAAGCGTTGCCGTACCCTCACCTGGACCCTAAACCGTCCCCGTCCCCTAACCCTAACCCTAGCCCGAACCCTAACCCTGACCCTTCCCCGAAGCCTGACCCTCACCCGTCCCCTAATCCTAACCCGTACGCTAACACTAACCCGCGCCCTCACACGCACGCTCCCCCTAAAGCGTTGCCGTACCCTCACCTAGACCCTAAACCGTCCCCATCCCCTAACCCTAACCCTAGCCCGAACCCTAACCCTGACCCTTCCCCGAAGCCTGACCCTCACCCGTCCCCTAATGCTAACCCGTACGCTAACACTAACCCGCGTCCTCACACGCACGCTCCCGCTAAAGCGTTGCTGTACCCTCACCTGGACCCTAAACCGTCCCCGTCCCCTAACCCTAACCCTAGCCCGAACCCTAACCCTAAACCTTCCCCGAAGCCTGACCCTCACCCGTCACCTAATCCTAACCCGTACGCTAACACTAACCCGCGCGCTCACACGCACGCTCTCCCTAAAGCGTTGCCGTACCCTCACCTGGACCCTAAACCGTCCCCGTCCCCTAACTCTAACCCTAGCCCGAACCCTAACCCTAACCCTTCCCCGAAGCCGGACACTCACCCGTCCCCTAATCCTAACCCGTACGCTAACACTAACCCGCGCCCTCACACAAACCCTCCCCCTAAAGCGTTGCCGTACCCTCACCTGGAACCTAAACCGTCCCCGTTCCCTAACCCTAACCCTAGCCCGAACCCTAACCCTGACCCTTCCCCGAAGCCTGACCCTCACCCGTCCCCTAATCCTAAACCGTACGCTGACACTAACCAGCGCCCTCACACGCACGCTCCCCCTAAAGCGTTGCCGTACCCTCACCTGGACCCTAAACCGTCCCCGTCCCCTAACCCTAACCCTAGCCCGAACCCTAACCCTAACCCTTCCCCGAAGCCTGACCCTCACCCGTCTCCTAATCCTAACCCGTACGCTAACACTAACCCGCGCCCTCACACGCACGCTCCCCGTAAAGCGTTGCCGTACCCTCACCTGGACCCTAAACCGTCCCCGTCCCCTAACCCTAACTCTAGCCCGAACCCTAACACTGACCCTTCCCCGAAGCCTGACCCTCACCCGTCCCCTAATCCTAACCCGTACGCTAACACTAACCCGCGCCCACACACGCACGCTCCCTCTAAAGTGTTGCCGTACCCTCACCTGGACCCTTAACCGTCCCCGTCCCCTAACCCTAACCCTAGCCCGAACCCTAACCCTAACCCTTCCCCGAAGCCTGACCCTCACCCGTCCCCTAATCCTAGCCCGTACGCTAACACTAACCCGCGCCCTCACACGCACGCTCCCCCTAAAGCGTTGCCGTACCCTCACCTGGACCCTAAACCGTCCCCGTCCCCTAACCCTAACCCTAGCCCGAACCCTAAACCTAACCCTTCACCGAAGCCTGACCCTCACCCGTCCCCTAATCCTAACCCGTACGCTAACACTAACCCACGCCCTCACACGCACGCTCCCCCTAAAGCGTTGCCGTAACCTCACCTGGACCCTAAACCGTCCCCGTCCACTAACCCTAACCCTAGCCCGAACCCTAACCCTATCCCTTCCCCGAAGCCTGACCCTCACCAGTCCCCTAATCCTAACCCGTACGGTAACACTAACCTGCTCCCTCACACACACCCTCCCCCTAAAGCGTTGCCGTACCCTCACCTGGACCCTAAACCGTCCCCGTTCCCTAACCCTAACCCTAGCCCGAACCCTAACCCTGACCCTTCCCCGAAGCCTGACCCTCAGCCATCCCCTAATCCTAACCCGTACGCTGACACTAACCAGCGCCCTCACACGCACGCTCCCCCTAAAGCGTTGCCGTACCCTCACCTGGACCCTAAACCGTCCCCGTCCCCTAACCCTAACCCTAGCCTGAACCCTAACCCTAACCCTTCCCCGAAGCCTGACCCTCACCCGTCCCCTAATCCTAACCCGTACGCTAACACTAACCCGCGCCCTCACACGCACGCTCCCCCTAAAGCATTGCCATACCCTCACCTGGACCCTAAACCGTCCCCGTCCCCTAACCCTAACCCTAGCCCGAAACCTAACCCTAACACTTCCCCGAAGCCTGACCCTCAACCGTCGCCTAATCCTAACCCGTACGCTAACACTAACCCGCGCCCTCACACGCACGCTCCCCCTAAAGCGTTGCCGTACCCTCACCTGGACCCTAAACCGTCCCCGTCCACTAACACTAACCCTAGACCGAACCCTAACCCTAACCCTTCCCCGAAGCCTGACCCTCACCCCTCCCCTAATCCTAACCCGTACGCTAACACTAACCCGCGCCCTCACACGCACGCTCCCCCTAAAGCGTTGCCGTACCCTCACCTGGACCCTAAACCGTCCCCGTCCCCTAACCCTAACCCTAGCCCGAACCCTAACCCTGACCCTTCCCCGAAGCCTGACCCTCACCCGTCCCCTAATCCTAACCCGTACGCTAACACTAACCCGCGCCCTCACACACACGCTCCCCCTAAAGCGTTGCCGTACCCTCACCTGGACCCTAAACCGTCCCCGTCCCCTAACCCTAACCCTAGCCCGAACCCTAACCCTGACCCTTCCCCGAAGCCTGACCCACACCCGTCCCCTAATCCTAACCCATACGCTAACACTAACCCACGCCCTCACACGCACGCTCCCTCTAAAGCGTTGCCGTACCCTCCCCGGACCCTAAACCGTCCCCGTTCCCTAACCCTAACCCTAGCCCGAACCATAACCCTAACCTTTCCCCGAAGGCTGACCCTCACCCGTCCCCTAATCCTAACCCGTACGCTAACACTAACCCGCGTCCTCACACGCACGCTCCCCCTAAAGCGTTGCCGTACCATCACCTGGACCCTAAACCGTCCCCGTCCCGTAACCCTAACCCTAGCCCGAACCCTAACCCTGACCCTTCCCCGAAGCCTGACCCTCACCCATCCGCTAATCCTAACCCGTACGCTAACACTAACCCACGCCCTCACACGGACGCTCCCCATAAAGCGTTGCCGTACCCTCACCTGGACCCTAAAGCGTCCCCGTCCCCTAACCCTAACCCTAGCCCGAACCCTAACCCTAACCCTTCCCCGAAGCCTGACCCTCACCCGTCCCCTAATCCTAACCCGTACGCTAACACTAACCCGCGCCCTCACACACACGCTCCCCCTAAAGCGTTGCCGTACCCTCACCTGGACCCTAAACCGTCCCCGTTCCCTAACCCTAACCCTAGCCCGAACCCTAACCCTGACCCTTCCCCGAAGCCTGACCCTCACCCGTCCCCTAATCCTAACCCGTACGCTAACACTAACCCACGCCCTCACACGCACGCTCCCTCTAAAGCGTTGCCGTACCCTCACCTGGACCCTAAACCGTCCCCGTCCCCTAACCCTAACCCTAGCCCGAACCATAACCCTAACCTTTCCCCGAAGGCTAACCCTCACCCGTCCCCTAATCCTAACCCGTACGCTAACACTAACCCGCGTCCTCACACGCACGCTCCCCCTAAAACGTTGCCGTACCCTCACCTGGACCCTAAACCGTCCCCGTCCCCTAACCCTAACCCTAGCCCGAACCCTAACCCTAACCCTTCCCCGAAGCCTGACCCTCACCCGTCCCCTAATCCTAACCCGTATGCTAACACTAACCCACGCCCTCACACGCACGCTCCCCCTAAAGCGTTGCCGTACCCTCACCTGGACCCTAAACCGTCCCCGTCCCCTAACCCTAACCCTAGCCCGAACCATAACCGTAACCTTTCCCCGAAGCCTGACCCTCACCCGTCCCCTAATCCTAACCCGTACGCTAACACTAACCCGCGCCCTCACACGCACGCTCCCCCTAAAGCGTTGCCGTACCCTCACCTGGACCCTAAACCGTCCCCGTCCCCTACCCTAACCCTAGCCCGAACCCTAACCCTAACACTTCCCCGAAGCCTGACCCTCACCCGTCCCCTAATCCTAACCCGTACGCTCACACTAACCCACGCCCTCACACGCACTCTCCCCCTAAAGCGTTGCCATACCCTCACCTGGACCCTAAACCGTCCCCGTCCCCTAACCCTAACCCTAGCCCGAACCCTAACCCTAACCCTTCCCCGAAGCCTGACCCTCACCCGTCCCCTAATCCTAACCCGTACGCTAACACTAACCCGCGCCCTCACACGCACGCTCCCCCTAAAGCTTTGCCGTACCCTCACCTGGACCCTAAACCGTCCCCGTCCCCTAACCTTAAACCTAGCCTGAACCCTAAACCTAACCCTTCCCCGAAGCCTGACACTCACCCGTCCCCTAGTCCTAACCCGTACGCTAACACTAACCCACGCCCTCAAACGCATGCTCCCCCTAAAGTGTTGCCGTACCCTCACCTGGACCCTAAACCGTCCCCGTCCCCTAACCCTAACCATAGTCCGAACCCTAACCCTAACCCTTCCCCGAAGCCTGACGTTCACCCGTCCCCTAATCCTAACCCGTACGCTAACACTAACCCGCACCCTCACACGCACACTCCCCCTAAAGCGTTGCCGTACCCTCACCTGGACCCTAAACCGTCCCCGTCCACTAACACTAACCCTAGCCCGAACCCTAACCCTAACCCTTCCCCGAAGCCTGACCCTCACCCCTCCCCTAATCCTAACCCGTACGCTAACACTAACCCGCGCCCTCACACGCACGCTCCCCCTAAAGCGTTACCGTACCCTCACCTGGACCCAAAACCGTCCCCGTCCCCTAACCCTAACCCTAGCCCGAACCCTAACCCTGACCCTTCCCCGAAGCCTGACCCTCACCCGTCCCCTAATCCTAACCCGTACGCTAACACTAACCTGCGCCCTCACACACACGCTCCCCCTAAAGCGTTGCCGTACCCTCACCTGGACCCTAAACCGTCCCCATTCCCTAACCCTAACCCTAGCCCGAACCCTAACGCTGGCCCATCCCCGAAGCCTGACCCTCACCCGTCCCCTAATCCTAACCCGTACGGTGACACTAACCCGCGCCCTCACACGCACGCTCCCCCTAAAGCGTTGCCGTACCCTCACCTGGACCCTAAACCGTCCCCGTCCCCTAACCCTAACCCTAGCCCGAACCCTAACCCTAACCCTTCCCTGAAGCCTGACCCTAACCCGTCCCCTAATCCTAACCCGTACGCTAACACTAACCCGCGCCCTCACACGCACGCTCCCCCTAAAGCGTTGCCGTACCCTCACCTGGACTCTAAACCATCCCCGTCCCCTAACCCTAACCCTAGCCCGAACCCTAACCCTAACCCTTCCCCGAAGCCTGACCCTCACCCGTCCCCTAATCCTAAGCCGTACGCTAACACTAACCCGTGCCCTCACACCTACTCTCCCCCTAAAGCGTTGTCGTACCCTCCCCTGGACCCTAAACCGTCCCCGTCCCCTAACCCTAACCCTAGCCTGAACCCTAACCCTAACCCTTCCCCGAAGCCTGACCCTCACCCGTCCCCTAATGCTAACCCGTACGCTAACAGTAACCCGCACCCTCACACCTACGCTCCCCCTAAAGCGTTGTCATACCCTCACCTGGACCCTAAACCGTCCCCATCCCCTAACCCTAACCGTAGGCCGAACCCTAACCCTGACCCTTCCCCGAAGCCTGACCCTCACCCGTCCCCTAATCCTAACCCGTATGCTAACACTAACCCACGCCCTCACACGCACGCTCCCTCTAAAGCGTTGCCGTACCCTCACCTGGACCCTAAACCGTCCCCGTCCCCTAACCCTAACCCTAGCCCGAACCATAACCCTAACCTTTCCCCGAAGGCTAACCCTCACCCGTCCCCTAATCCTAACCCGTACGCTAACACTAACCCGCGTCCTCACACGCACGCTCCCCCTAAAACGTTGCCGTACCCTCACCTGGACCCTAAACCGTCCCCGTCCCCTAACCCTAACCCTAGCCCGAACCCTAACCCTAACCCTTCCCCGAAGCCTGACCCTCACCCGTCCCCTAATCCTAACCCGTATGCTAACACTAACCCGCGCCCTCACACGCACGCTCCCCCTAAAGCGTTGCCGTACCCTCACCTGGACCCTAAACCGTCCCCGTCCCCTAACCCTAACCCTAGCCCGAACCATAACCGTAACCTTTCCCCGAAGCCTGACCCTCACCCGTCCCCTAATCCTAACCCGTACGCTAACACTAACCCGCGCCCTCACACGCACGCTCCCCCTAAAGCGTTGCCGTACCCTCACCTGGACCCTAAACCGTCCCCGTCCCCTACCCTAACCCTAGCCCGAACCCTAACCCTAACCCTTCCCCGAAGCCTGACCCTCACCCGTCCCCTAATCCTAACCCGTACGCTGACACTAACCCGCGCCCTCACACACACGCTCCCCCTAAAGCGTTGCCGTACCCTCACCTGGACCCTAAACCGTCCCCATTCCCTAACCCTAACCCTAGCCCGAACCCTAACCCTGGCCCTTCCCCGAAGCCTGACCCTCACCCGTCCCCTAATCCTAACCCGTACGGTGACACTAACCCGCGCCCTCACACGCACGCTCCCCCTAAAGCGTTGCCGTACCCTCACCTGGACCCTAAACCGTCCCCGTCCCCTAACCCTAACCCTAGCCCGAACCCTAACCCTAACCCTTCCCCGAAGCCTGACCCTAACCCGTCCCCTAATCCTAACCCGTATGCTAACACTAACCCGCGCCCTCACACGCACGCTCCCCCTAAAGCGTTGCCGTACCCTCACCTGGACTCTAAACCGTCCCCGTCCCCTAACCCTAACCCTAGCCCGAACCCTAAACCTAACCCTTCCCCGAAGCCTGACACTCACCCGTCCCCTAATCCTAAGCCGTACGCTAACACTAACCCGTGCCCTCACACCTACTCTCCCCCTAAAGCGTTGTCGTACCCTCCCCTGGACCCTAAACCGTCCCCGTCCCCTAACCCTAACCCTAGCCTGAACCCTAACCCTAACACTTCCCCGTAGCCTGACCCTCACCCGTCCCCTAATGCTAACCCGTACGCTAACAGTAACCCGCACTCTCACACCTACGCTCCCCCTAAAGCGTTTTCGTACCCTCACCTGGACCCTAAACCATCCCCGTTCCCTATCCCTAACCCTAGACCGAAGCATAACCCTAACCTTTCCCCGAAGGCTGACCCTCACCCGTCCCCTAATCCTAACCTGTACGCTAACACTAACCCGCATCCTCACACGCACGCTCCCCCTAAAGCGTTGCCGTACCCTCACCTGGACCCTAAACCGTCCCCGTCCCGTAACCCTAACCCTAGCCCGAACCCTAACCCTAACCCTTCCCCGAAGCCTGACCCTCACCCGTCCCCTAATCCTAACCCGTACACTAACACTAACCCGCGCCCTCACACGCACGCTCCCCCTAAAGCATTGCTATACACTCACCTGGACCATAAACCGTCCCCGTCCCCTAACCCTAACGCTAGCCCGAACCCTAACCCTGACCCTTTCCCGAAGGCTGACCCTCACCCGTCCCCTAATCCTAACCCGTATGCTAACACTAACCCGCGTCCTCACACGCACGCTCCCCCTAAAGCGTTGCCGTACCCTCACCTTGACCCTAAACCGTCCCCGTCACCTAACCCTAACCCTATCCCGAACCCTAACCCTAACCCTTCCCCGAAGCCTGACCCTCACCCGTCCCTTAATCCTAACCCTTACGCTAACACTAACCCGCGCCCTCACACGCACGCTCCCCCTAAAGCGTTGCCGTACCCTCACCTGGACCCTAAACCGTCCCCGTCCCCTAACCCTAACCCTAGTCCGAACCCTAACCCTAACACTTCCCCGAAGCCTGACCCTCACCCGTCCCCTAATCCTAACCCGTACGCTAACACTAACCCGCGCCCTCACACGCACGCTCCCCCTAAAGCGTTGCCGTACCCTCACCTGGACCCTAAACCGTCCCCGTCCCCTAACCCTAACCCTAGCCCGAACCCTAACCCTGACCCTTCCCCGAAGCCTGACCCTCACCCGTCCCCTAATCCTAACCCGTACGCTAACACTAAACCGCGCCCTCACACGCACGCTCCCCCTAAAGCGTTGCCGTACCCTCACCTGGACCCTAAACCGTCCCCGTCCCCTAACCCTAACCCTAGCCCGAACCCTAACCCTGACCCTTCCCCGAAGCCTGACCCTCACCCGTCGCCTAATCCTAACCCGTACGCTAACACTAACCCGCGCCCTCACACGCACGCTCCCCCTAAAGCGTTGCCGTACCCTCACCTGGACCCTAAACCGTCCCCTAACCCTAACCCTAGCCTGAACCCTAACCCCAACCCTTCCCCGAAGCCTGACCCTCACCTGTCCCCTAATCCTAACCCGTACGCTAACACTAACCCGCGCCCTCACACACACCCTCCCCCTAAAGCGTTGACGTACCCTCACCTGGACCCTAAACCGTCCCCGTTCCCTAACCCTAACCCTAGCCCGAACCCTAACCCTGACCCTTCCCCGAAGCCTGACCCTCACCCGTCCCCTAATCCTAACCCGTACGCTGACACTAACCAGCGCCCTCACACGCACGCTCCCCCTAAAGCGTTGCCGTACCCTCACCTGGACCCTAAACCGTCCCCGTCCCCTAACCCTAACCCTAGCCCGAACCCTAACCCTAACCCTTCCCCGAAGCCTGACCCTCACCCGTCTCCTAATCCTAACCCGTACGCTAACACTAACCCGCGCCCTCACACGCACGCTCCCCGTAAAGCGTTGCCGTACCCTCACCTGGACCCTAAACCGTCCCCGTCCCCTAACCCTAACCCTAGCCCGAACCCTAACCCTGACCCTTCCCCGAAGCCTGACCCTCACCCGTCCCCTAATCCTAACCCGTACGCTAACACTAACCCGCGCCCACACAGGCACGCTCCCCCTAAAGTGTTGCCGTACCCTCACCTGGACCCTTAACCGTCCCCGTCCCCTAACCCTAACCCTAGCCCGAACCCTAACCCTAACCCTTCCCCGAAGCCTGACCCTCACCCGTCCCCTAATCCTAACCCGTACGCTAACACTAACCCGCGCCCTCACACGCACGCTCCCCCTATAGCGTTGCCGTACCCTCACCTGGACCCTAAACCGTCCCCGTCCCCTAACCCTAACCCTAGCCCGAACCCTAACCCTAACCCTTACCCGAAGCCTGACCCTCACCCGTCCCTTAATCCTAACCCGTACGCTGACAATAACCCGCGCCCTCACACGCACGCTCCCCCTAAAGCGTTGCCGTACCCTCACCTCGACCCTAAACCGTCCCCGTCCCCTAACCCTAACCCTAGCCCGAACCCTAACCCTAACCCTTCCCCGAAGCCTGACCCTCACCCGTCCCCTAATCCTAACCCGTACGCTAACACTAACCCGCGCCCTCACACGCACGCTCCCCCTAAAGCATTGCCATACCCTCACCTGGACCCTAAACCGTCCCCGTCCCCTAACCCTAACTCTAGCCCGAACCCTAACCCTAACCCTTCCCCGAAGCCTGACCCTCAACCGTCGCCTAATCCTAACCCGTACGCTAACACTAACCCGCGCCCTCACACGCACGCTCCCCCTAAAGCGTTGTCGTACCCTCACCTGGACCCTAAACCGTCACCGTCCCCTAACCCTAACGCTAGCCCGAACCCTAACCCTGACCCTTTCCCGAAGGCTGACCCTCACCCGTCCCCTAATCCTAACCCGTACGCTAACACTAACCCGCGTCCTCACACGCACGCTCCCCCTAAAGCGTTGCCGTACCCTCACCTGGACCCTAAACCGTCCCCGTCACCTAACCCTAACCCTAGCCCGAACCCTAACCCTAACCCTTCCCCGAAGCCTGACCCTCACCCGTCCCTTAATCCTAACCCTTACGCTAACACTAACCCGCGCCCTCACACGCACGCTCCCCCTAAAGCGTTGCCGTACCCTCACCTGGACCCTAAACCGTCCCCGTCCCCTAACCCTAACCCTAGTCCGAACCGAAACCCTAACCCTTCCCCGAAGCCTGACCCTCACCCGTCCCCTAATCCTAACCCGTACGCTAACACTAACCCGCGCCCTCACACGCACGCTCCCCCTAAAGCGTTGCCGTACCCTCACCTGGACCCTAAACCGTCCCCGTCCCCTAACCCTAACCCTAGCCCGAACCCTAACCCTGACCCTTCCCCGAAGCCTGACCCTCACCCGTCCCCTAATCCTAACCCGTACGCTAACACTAACCCGCGCCCTCACACGCACGCTCCCCCTAAAGCGTTGCCGTACCCTCACCTGGACCCTAAACCGTCCCCGTCCCCTAACCCTAACCCTAGCCCGAACCCTAACCCTGACCCTTCCCCGAAGCCTGACCCTCACCCGTCGCCTAATCCTAACCCCTACGCTAACACTAACCCGCGCCCTCACACGCACGCTCCCCCTAAAGCGTTGCCGTACCCTCACCTGGACCCTAAACCGTCCCCGTCCCTTAAACCTAACCCTAGCCCGAACCCTAACCCTAACCCTTCCCTGATACCTGACCCTCACCCGTCCCCTAATCCTAACCCGTACGCTAACACTAACCCGCGCCCTCACACGCACGCTCCCCCTAAAGCGTTGCCGTACCCTCACCTGGACCCTAAACCGTCCCCGTCCCCTAACCCTAACCGTAGCCCGAACCCTGACCCTGACCCTTCCCCGAAGCCTGACCCTCACCCGTCCCCTAATCCTAACCCGTACGCTAACACTAACCCGTGCCCTCACACGCACGGTCCCCCTAAAGTGTTGCCGTACCCTCACCTGGACCCTAAACTGTCCCCGTCACCTAACCCTAACCCTAGCCCGAACCCTAACCCTGACCCTTCCCCGAAGCCTGACCCTCACCCGTGCCCTAATCCTAACCCGTACGCTAACACTAACCGGCACCCTCACGCGCACGCTCCCCCTAAAGCGTTGCCGTACCCTCACCTGGACCCTAAACCGTCCCCGTCCCCTAACCCTAACCCTAGCCCGAACCCTAACCCTAACCCTTCCCCGAAGCCTGACCCTCACCCGTCCCCTAATCCTAACCCGTACGCTAAGACAAACCCGCGTCCTCACACGCACGCTCCCCCTAAAGCGTTGCCGTACCCTCACCTGGACCCTAAACCGTCACCGTCCCCTAACCCTAACCCTAGTCCGAACCCTAACCCTGACCCTTCCCCGAAGCCTGACCCTCACCCGTCCCCTAATCCTAACCCGTACGCTAACACTAACCCACGCCCTCACACGCACGCTCCCCATAAAGCGTTGCCGTACCCTCACCTGGACCCTAAACCGTCCCCGTCCCCTAACCCTAACCCTAGCCCGAACCCTAACCCTGACCCTTCCCCGAAGCCTGACCCTCACCCGTCCCCTAATCCTAACCCGTACGCTAACACTAACCCGCGCCCTCACACGCACGCTCCCGCTCAAGCGTTGCCGTACCCTCACCTGGACCCTAAACCGTCCCCGTCCCCTAACCCTAACCCTAGCCCGAACCCTAACCCTGACCCTTCCCCGAAGCCTGACCCTCACCCGTCCCCTAATCCTAACCCGTACGCTAACACTAACCCGCGCCCTCACACGCACGCTCCCGCTCAAGCGTTGCCGTACCCTCACATGGACCCTAAACCGTCCCCGTCCCCTAACCCTAACCCTAGCCCGAACCCTAACCCTGACCCTTCCCCGAAGCCTGACCCTCACCCGTCCCCTAATCCTAACCCGTACGCTAACACTAACACGCGCCCTCACACGCACGCTCCCCCTAAAGCGTTGCCGTACCCTCACCTGGACCCTAAACCGTCCCCGTCCCCTAACCCTAACCCTAGCCCGAACCCTAAACCTGACCCTTCCCCGAAGCCTGACCCTCACCCGTCCCCTAATCCTAACCCGTACGCTAACACTAACCCGCGCCCTCACACGCACGCTCCCCCTAAAGCATTGCCTTACCCTCACTTGGACCCTAAACCGTCCCCGTCCCCTAACCCTAACCCTAGCCCGAACCCTAACCCTAACCCTTCCTCGAAGCCTGATCCTCACCCGTCCCCTAATCATAACCCGTACGCTAACACTAACCCGCGCCCTCACACGCACGCTCCCCCTAAAGCGTTGCCGTACCCTCACCTGGACCCTAAACCGTCCCCGTCCCCTAACCCTAACCCTAGCCCGAACCCTAACCCTAACACTTCCCCGAAGCCTGACCCTCACCCGTCCCCTAATCCTAACCCGTACGCTAACACTAACCCGCGCCCTCACACGCACGCTCCCCCTAAAGCGTTGCCGTACCTTCACCTGGACCCTAAACCGTCCCCCTCCCCTAACCCTAACCCTAGCCCGAACCCTAACCCTAACCATTCCCCGAAGCCTGACACTCACCTGTCCCCTAATCCTAACCCTTACGCTAACACTAACCCGCGCCCTCACACGCACGCTCCCCCTAAAGCGTTGCCGTACCCTCACCTGGACCCTAAACCGTCCCCGTCCCCTAACCCTAACCCTAGCCCGAACCCTAACCCTAACCCTTCCCCGAAGCCTGACCCTCACCCGTCCCCTAATCCTAACCCGTACGCTCACACTAACCCGCGCCCTCACACGCACGCTCCCCCTAAAGCGTTGCCATACCCTCACCTGGACCCTAAACCGTCCCCGTCCCCTAACCCTAACCCTAGCCCGAACCCTAACCCTGACCCTTCCCCGAAGCCTGACCCTCACCCGTCCCCTAATCCTAACCCGTACGCTAACACTAACCCACGCCCTCACACGCACGCTCCCCCTAAAGCGTTGCCGTACCCTCACCTGGACCCTAAACCGTCCCCGTCCCCTAACCCTAACCCTAGCCCGAACCCTAACCCTGACCCTTCCCCGAAGCCTGACCCTCACCCGTCCCCTAATCCTAAGCCGTACGCTAACACTAACCCGCGTCCTCACACGCACGCTCCCCCTAAAGCGTTGCCGTACCCTCACCTGGACCCTAAACCGTCCCCGTTCCCTAACCCTAACCCTAGCCCGAACCCTAACCCTGACCCTTCCCCGAAGCCTGACCCTCAAGCGTCGCCTAATCCTAACCCGTACGCTGACACTAACCCGCGCCCTCACACGCACGCTCCCCCTAAAGCGTTGCCGTACCCTCACCTGGACCCTAAACCGTCCCCGTCCCCTAACCCTAACCCTAGCCCGAACCCTAACCCTAACCCTTCCCCGAAGCCTGACCCTCACCCGTCCCCTAATCCTAACCTGTACGCTAACACTAACCCGCGCCCTCACACGCACGCTCCCCCTAAAGCGTTGCCGTACCCTCACCTGGACCCTAAACCGTCCCCGTCCCCTAACCCTAACCCTAGCCTGAACCCTAACCCTAACCCTTCCCCGATACCTGACCCTCACCCGTCCCCTAATCCTAACCCGTACGCTAACACTAACCCGCGCCCTCACACGCACGCTCCCCCTAAAGCGTTGCCGTACCCTCACCTGGACCCTAAACCGTCCCCGTCCCCTAACCCTAACCCTAGCCCGAACCCTGACCCTGACCCTTCCCCGAAGCCTGACCCTCACCCGTCCCCTAATCCTAACCCGTACGGTAACACTCACCCGTGCCCTCACACGCACGCTCCCCCTAAAGCGTTGCCGTACCCTCACCTGGATCCTAAACCGTCCCCGTCACCTAAACCTAACCCTAGCCCGAACCCTAACCCTGACCCTTCCCCGAAGCCTGACCCTCACCCGTGCCCTAATCCTAACCCGTACGCTAACACTAACCCGCACCCTCACACGCACGCTCCCCCTAAAGCGTTGCCGTACCCTCACCTGGATCCTAAACCGTCCCCGTCACCTAACCCTAACCCTAGCCCGAACCCTAACCCTGACCCTTCCCCGAAGCCTGACCCTCACCCGTCCCCTAATCCTAACCCGTACGCTAACACTAATCCGCGCCCTCACACGCACACTCCCCCTAAAGCGTTGCCGTACCCTCACCTGGTCCCTAAACCGTCCCCGTCCCCTAACCCTAACCCTAGCCCGAACCCTAACCCTGACCCTTCCCCGAAGCCTGACCCTCACCCGTCCCCTAATCCTAACCCGTACGCTAACAATAACCCGCGCCCTCACACGCACGCTCCCCCTAAAGCGTTGCCGTACCCTCACCTGGACCCTAAACTGTCCCCGTCCCCTAACCCTAACCCTAGCCCGAACCCTAACCCTGACCATTCCCCGAAGCCTGACCCTCACCCGTCCCCTAATCCTAACCCGTACGCTAACACTAACCCGCGCCCTCACACGCACGCTCCCCCTATAGCGTTGCCGTACCCTCACCTGGACCCTAAACAGTCCCCGTCCCCTAACCCAAACCCTAGCCCGAACCCTAACCCTAACCCTTCCCCGAAGCCTGACCCTCACCCGTCCCCTAATCCTAACCCGTACGCTAACACTAACCCACGCCCTCACACGCACGCTCCCCCTAAAGCGTTGCCGTACCGTCACCTGGACCCTAAACCGTCCCCGTCCCCTAACCCTAACCCTAGCCCGAACCCTAACCCTAACCCTTCCCCGATACCTGACCCTCACCCGTCCCCTAATCCTAACCCGTACGCTAACACTAACCCGCGCCCTCACACGCACGCTCCCCCTAAAGCGTTGCCGTACCCTCACCTGGACCCTAAACCGTCCCCTAACCCTAACCCTAGCCTGAACCCTAACCCCAACCCTTCCCCGAAGCCTGACCCTCACCTGTCCCCTAATCCTAACCCGTACGCTAACACTAACCCGCGCCCTCACACACACCCTCCCCCTAAAGCGTTGCCGTACCCTCACCTGGACCCTAAACCGTCCCCGTTCCCTAACCCTAACCCTAGCCCGAACCCTAACCCTGACCCTTCCCCGAAGCCTGACCCTCACCCGTCCCCTAATCCTAACCCGTACGCTGACACTAACCAGCGCCCTCACACGCACGCTCCCCCTAAAGCGTTGCCGTACCCTCACCTGGACCCTAAACCGTCCCCGTCCCCTAACCCTAACCCTAGCCCGAACCCTAACCCTAACCCTTCCCCGAAGCCTGACCCTCACCCGTCTCCTAATCCTAACCCGTACGCTAACACTAACCCGCGCCCTCACACGCACGCTCCCCGTAAAGCGTTGCCGTACCCTCACCTGGACCCTAAACCGTCCCCGTCCCCTAACCCTAACCCTAGCCCGAACCCTAACCCTAACCCTTCCCCGAAGCCTGACCCTCACCCGTCCCCTAATCCTAACCTGTACGCTAACACTAACCCGCGCCCTCACACGCACGCTCCCCCTAAAGCGTTGCCGTACCCTCACCTGGACCCTAAACCGTCCCCGTCCCCTAACCCTAACCCTAGCCTGAACCCTAACCCTAACCCTTCCCCGATACCTGACCCTCACCCGTCCCCTAATCCTAACCCGTACGCTAACACTAACCCGCGCCCTCACACGCACGCTCCCCCTAAAGCGTTGCCGTACCCTCACCTGGACCCTAAACCGTCCCCGTCCCCTAACCCTAACCCTAGCCCGAACCCTGACCCTGACCCTTCCCCGAAGCCTGACCATCACCCGTCCCCTAATCCTAACCCGTACGCTAACACTCACCCGTGCCCTCACACGCACGCTCCCCCTAAAGCGTTGCCGTACCCTCACCTGGATCCTAAACCGTCACCGTCACCTAACCCTAACCCTAGCCCGAACCCTAACCCTGACCCTTCCCCGAAGCCTGACCCTCACCCGTGCCCTAATCCTAACCCGTACGCTAACACTAACCCGCACCCTCACACGCACGCTCCCCCTAAAGCGTTGCCGTACCCTCACCTGGATCCTAAACCGTCCCCGTCACCTAACCCTAACCCTAGCCCGAACCCTAACCCTGACCCTTCCCCGAAGCCTGACCCTCACCCGTCCCCTAATCCTAACCCGTACGCTAACACTAATCCGCGCCCTCACACGCACACTCCCCCTAAAGCGTTGCCGTACCCTCACCTGGTCCCTAAACCGTCCCCGTCCCCTAACCCTAACCCTAGCCCGAACCCTAACCCTGACCCTTCCCCGAAGCCTGACCCTCACCCGTCCCCTAATCCTAACCCGTACGCTAACAATAACCCGCGCCCTCACACGCACGCTCCCCCTAAAGCGTTGCCGTACCCTCACCTGGACCCTAAACTGTCCCCGTCCCCTAACCCTAACCCTAGCCCGAACCCTAACCCTGAACCTTCCCCGAAGCCTGACCCTCACCCGTCCCCTAATCCTAACCCGTACGCTAACACTAACCCGCGCCCTCACACGCACGCTCCCCCTATAGCGTTGCCGTACCCTCACCTGGACCCTAAACAGTCCCCGTCCCCTAACCCAAACCCTAGCCCGAACCCTAACCCTAACCCTTCCCCGAAGCCTGACCCTCACCCGTCCCCTAATCCTAACCCGTACGCTAACACTAACCCACGCCCTCACACGCACGCTCCCCCTAAAGCGTTGCCGTACCGTCACCTGGACCCTAAACCGTCCCCGTCCCCTAACCCTAACCCTAGCCCGAACCCTAACCCTAACCCTTCCCCGATACCTGACCCTCACCCGTCCCCTAATCCTAACCCGTACGCTAACACTAACCCGCGCCCTCACACGCACGCTCCCCCTAAAGCGTTGCCGTACCCTCACCTGGACCCTAAACCGTCCCCTAACCCTAACCCTAGCCTGAACCCTAACCCCAACCCTTCCCCGAAGCCTGACCCTCACCTGTCCCCTAATCCTAACCCGTACGCTAACACTAACCCGCGCCCTCACACACACCCTCCCCCTAAAGCGTTGCCGTACCCTCACCTGGACCCTAAACCGTCCCCGTTCCCTAACCCTAACCCTAGCCCGAACCCTAACCCTGACCCTTCCCCGAAGCCTGACCCTCACCCGTCCCCTAATCCTAACCCGTACGCTGACACTAACCAGCGCCCTCACACGCACGCTCCCCCTAAAGCGTTGCCGTACCCTCACCTGGACCCTAAACCGTCCCCGTCCCCTAACCCTAACCCTAGCCCGAACCCTAACCCTAACCCTTCCCCGAAGCCTGACCCTCACCCGTCTCCTAATCCTAACCCGTACGCTAACACTAACCCGCGCCCTCACACGCACGCTCCCCGTAAAGCGTTGCCGTACCCTCACCTGGACCCTAAACCGTCCCCGTCCCCTAACCCTAACCCTAGCCCGAACCCTAACCCTGACCCTTCCCCGAAGCCTGACCCTCACCCGTCCCCTAATCCTAACCCGTACGCTAACACTAACCCGCGCCCACACACGCACGCTCCCCCTAAAGTGTTGCCGTACCCTCACCTGGACCCTTAACCGTCCCCGTCCCCTAACCCTAACCCTAGCCCGAACCCTAACCCTAACCCTTCCCCGAAGCCTGACCCTCACCCGTCCCCTAATCCTAGCCCGTACGCTAACACTAACCCGCGCCCTCACACGCACGCTCCCCCTAAAGCGTTGCCGTACCCTCACCTGGACCCTAAACCGTCCCCGTCCCCTAACCCTAACCCTAGCCCGAACCCTAACCCTGACCCTTCCCCGAAGCCTGACCCTCACCCGTCCCCTAATCCTAACCCGTACGCTAACACTAACCCACGCCCTCACACGCACGCTCCCCCTAAAGCGTTGCCGTAACCTCACCTGGACCCTAAACCGTCCCCGTCCACTAACCCTAACCCTAGCCCGAACCCTAACCCTAACCCTTCCCCGAAACCTGACCCTCACCCGTCCCCTAATCCTAACCCGTACGCTAACACTATCCCGTGCCCTCACACCTACGCTAACCCGCGCCCTCACACGCACGCTCCCCCTAAAGCGTTGCCGTACCCTCACCTGGACCCTAAACCGTCCCCGTCCCCTAACCCTAACCCTAGCCCGAACCCTAACCCTAACCCTTCCCCGAAGCCTGACCCTCACCCGTCCCCTAATCCTAACCCGTACGCTAACACTAACCCGCGCCCTCACACGCACGTTCCCCCTAAAGGGTTGCCGTACCCTCTCCTGGACCCTAAACCGTCCCCGTCCCCTAACCCTAACCCTAGCCCGAACCCTAACCCTAACCCTTCCCCGATGCCTGACCCTCACCCGTCCCCTAATCCTAACCCGTACGCTAACACTAACCCGCGCCCTCACAGGCACGCTCCCCCTAAAGCTTTGCCATACCCTCACCTGAACCCTAAACCGTCCCCGTCCCCTAACCCTAAACCTAGCCTGAACTCTAACCCTAACCCTTCCCCGAAGCCTGACACTCACCCGTCCCCTAATCCTAACCCGTACGCTAACACTAACCCACGCACTCAAACGCACGCTCCCCCTAAAGCGTTGCCGTACCCTCACCTGGACCCTAAACCGTCCCCGTCCCCTAACCCTAACCCTAGTCCGAACCCTAACCCTAACCCTTCCCCGAAGCCTGACCCTCACCCGTCCCCTAATCCTAACCCGTACGCTAACACTAACCCGCACCCTCACACGCACACTCCCCCTAAAGCGTTGCCGTACCCTCACCTGGACCCTAAACCGTCCCCGTCCCCTAACCCTAACCCTAGCCCGAATCCTAACCCTAACCCTTCCCCGAAGCCTGACCCTCACCCGTCCCCTAATCCTAACCCGTACGCTAACAATAACCCGCGCCCTCACACGCACGCTCCCCCTAAAGCGTTGCCGTACCCTCACCTGGACCCTAAACCGTCCCCGTCCCCTAACCCTAACCCTAGCCCGAACCCTAACCCTAACCCTTCCCCGAAGCCTGACCCTCACCCGTCCCCTAATCCTAACCCGTACGCTAACACTAACCCGCGCCCTCACACGCACGCTCCCCCTAAAGCATTGCCATACCCTCACCTGGACCCTAAACCGTCCCCGTCCCCTAACCCTAACCCTAGCCCGAACCCTAACCCTAACCCTTCCCCGAAGCCTGACCCTCAACCGTCGCCTAATCCTAACCCGTACGCTAACAGTAACCCGCGCCCTCACACGCACGCTCCCCCTAAAGCGTTGCCGTACCCTCACCTGGACCCTAAACCGTCCCCGTCCACTAACACTAACCCTAGCCCGAACCCTAACCCTGACCCTTCCCCGAAGCCTGACCCTCACCCATCCCCTAATCCTAACCCGTACGCTAACACTAACCCGCGCCCTCACACGCACGCTCCCCCTAAAGCGTTGCCGTACCCTCACCTAGACCCTAAACCGTCCCCGTCCCCTAACCCTAACCCTAGCCCGAACCCTAACCCTAACCCTTCCCCGAAGCCTGACCCTCACCCGTCCCCTAATCCTAACCCGTACGCTAACACTAACCCGCGCCCTCACACACACGCTCCCCCTAAAGCGTTGCCGTACCCTCACCTGGACCCTAAACCGTCCCCATTCCCTAACCCTAACCCTAGCCCGAACCCTAACCCTGGCCCTTCCCCGAAGCCTGACCCTCACCCGTCCCC
This sequence comes from Delphinus delphis, assembly GCF_949987515.2. Classification (NCBI taxonomy): domain Eukaryota; kingdom Metazoa; phylum Chordata; class Mammalia; order Artiodactyla; family Delphinidae; genus Delphinus; species Delphinus delphis. Next base: position 1,055,008 of record NW_027192650.1, read on the forward strand.
TAATCCTAACCCGTACGGTGACACTAACCCGCGCCCTCACACGCACGCTCCCCCTAAAGCGTTGCCGTACCCTCACCTGAACCCTAAACCGTCCCCGTCCCCTAAGCCTAACCCTAGCCCGAACCCTAACCCTAACCCTTCCCCGAAGCCTGACCCTAACCCGTCCCCTAATCCTAACCCGTACACTAACACTAACCCGCGCCCTCACACGCACGCTCCCCCTAAAGCGTTGCCGTACCCTCACCTGGACCCTAAACCATCCCCGTCCCCTAACCCTAACCCTAGCCCGAACCCTAACCCTAACCCTTCCCCGAAGCCTGACCCTCACCCGTCCCCTAATCCTAACCCGTACGCTAACACTAACCCGTGCCCTCACACCTACTCTCCCCCTAAAGCGTTGTCGTACCCTCTCCTGGACCCTAAACCGTCCCCGTTCCCTAACCCTAACCCTAGCCCGAACCCTAACCCTGACCCTTCCCCGAAGCCTGACCCTCAGCCGTCCCCTAATCCTAACCCGTACGCTGACACTAACCAGCGCCCTCACACGCACGCTCCCCCTAAAGCGTTGCCGTACCCTCACCTGGACCCTAAACCGTCCCCGTCCCCTAACCCTAACCCTAGCCCGAACCCTAACCCTAACCCTTCCCCGAAGCCTGACCCTCACCCGTCTCCTAATCCTAACCCGTACGCTAACACTAACCCGCGCCCTCACACGCACGCTCCCCCTAAAGCGTTGCCGTACCCTCAGCTGGACCCTAAACCGTCCCCGTCCCCTAACCCTAACCCTAGCCCGAACCCTAACCCTGACCCTTCCCCGAAGCCTGACCCTCACCCGTCCCCTAATCCTAACCCGTACGCTAACCCTAACCCGCGCCCTCACACGCACGCTCCCCCTAAAGCATTGCCATACACTCACCTGGACCCTAAACCGTCCCCGTCCCCTAACCCTAACCCTAGCCCGAACCCTAACCCTAACCCTTCCCCGAAGCCTGACCCTCACCAGTCCCCTAATCCTAGCCCGTACGCTAACACTAACCCGCGCCCTCACACGCACGCTCCCCCTAAAGCGTTGCCGTACCCTCACCTGGACCCTAAACCGTCCCCGTCCCCTAACCCTAACCCTAGCCCGAACCCTAACCCTAACCCTTCCCCGAAGCCTGACCCTCACCCGTCCCCTAATCCTAACCCGTACGCTAACACTAACCCGCGCCCTCACACGCACGTTCCCCCTAAAGGGTTGCCGTACCCTCTCCTGGACCCTAAACCGTCCCCGTCCCCTAACCCTAACCCTAGCCCGAACCCTAACCCTAACCCTTCCCCGAAGCCTGACCCTCACCCGTCCCCTAATGCTAACCCGTACGCTAACAGTAACCCGCACCCTCACACCTACGCTCCCCCTAAAGCGTTGTCGTACCCTCACCTGGACCCTCAACCGTCCCCAACCCCTAACCCTAACCCTAGCCCGAACCCTAACCCTGACCCTTCCCCGAAGCCTGACCCTCACCCTTCCCCTAATCCTAACCCGTACGCTAACACTAACCCACGCCCTCACACGCACGCTCCCTCTAAAGCGTTGCCGTACCCTCACCTGGACCCTAAACCGTCCCCGTCCCCTAACCCTAACCCTAGCCCGAACCATAACCCTAACCTTTCCCCGAAGGCTAACCCTCACCCGTCCCCTAATCCTAACCCGTACGCTAACACTAACCCGTGTCCTCACACGCACGCTCCCCCTAAAGTGTTGCCGTACCCTCACCTGGACCCTAAACCGTCCCCGTCCCCTAACCTTAACCCTAGCCCGAACCCTAACCCTAACCCTTCCCCGAAGCCTGACCCTCACCCGTCCCCTAATGCTAACCCGTATGCTAACACTAAACCGCGCCCTCACACGCACGCTCCCCCTAAAGCGTTGCCGTACCTCACCTGGACCCTAAACCGTCCCCGTCCCCTAACCCTAACCCTAGCCCGAACCATAACCGTAACCTTTCCCCTAAGGCTGACCCTCACCCGTCCCCTAATCCTAACCCGTACGCTAACACTAACCCGCGCCCTCACACGCACGCTCCCCCTAAAGCGTTGCCGTACCCTCACCTGGACCCTAAACCGTCCCCGTCCCCTAACCCTAACCCTAGCCCGAACCCTAACCCTAACCCTTCCCCGAAGCCTGACCCTCACCCGTCCCCTAATCCTAACCCGTACGCTAACACTAACCCGCTCCCTCACATGCACGCTCCCCCTAAAGCGTTGCCGTACCCTCACCTGGACCCTAAACCGTCCCCGTCCCCTAACCCTAACCCTAGTCCGAACCCTATCCCTAACCCTTCCCCGAAGCCTGACCCTCACCCGTCCCCTAATCCTAACCCGTACGCTAACACTAACCCGCGCCCTCACACGCACACTCCCCCTAAAGTGTTGCCGTACCCTCACCTGGACCCTAAACCGTCCCCGTCCCCTAACCCTAACCCTAGCCCGAACCCTAACCCTAACCCTTCCCCGAAGCCTGACCCTCACCCGTCCCTTAATCCTAACCCGTACGCTAACAATAACCCGCGCCCTCACACGCACGCTCCCCCTAAAGCGTTGCCGTACCCTCACCTCAACCCTAAACCGTCCCCGTCCCCTAACCCTAACCCTAGCCCGAACCCTAACCCTATCCCTTCCCCGAAGCCTGACCCTCACCCGTCCCCTAATCCTAACCCGTACGCTAACACTAACCCGCGCCCTCACACGCACGCTCCCCCTAAAGCGTTGCCGTACCCTCACCTGGACCCTAAACCGTCCCCGTCCCCTAACCCTAACCCTAGCCTGAACCCTAACCCCAACCCTTCCCCGAAGCCTGACCCTCACCAGTCCCCTAATCCTAACCCGTACGCTAACACTAACCTGCTCCCTCACACACACCCTCCCCCTAAAGCGTTGCCGTACCCTCACCTGGACCCTAAACCGTCCCCGTTCCCTAACCCTAACCCTAGCCCGAACCCTAACCCTGACCCTTCCCCGAAGCCTGACCCTCAGCCGTCCCCTAATCCTAACCCGTACGCTGACACTAACCAGCGCCCTCACACGCACGCTCCCCCTAAAGCGTTGCCGTACCCTCACCTGGACCCTAAACCGTCCCCGTCCCCTAACCCTAACCCTAGCCCGAACCCTAACCCTAACCCTTCCCCGAAGCCTGACCCTCACCCGTCCCCTAAACCTAACCCGTACGCTAACACTAACCCGCGCCCTCACACGCACGCTCCCCCTAAAGCGTTGCCGTACCCTCAGCTGGACCCTAAACTGTCCCCGTCCCCTAACCCTAACCCTAGCCCGAACCCTAACCCTGACCCTTCCCCGAAGCCTGACCCTCACCCGTCCCCTAATCCTAACCCGTACGCTAACACTAACCCGCGCCCTCACACGCACGCTCCCCCTAAAGTGTTGCCGTACCCTCACCTGGACCCTTAACCGTCCCCGTCCCCTAACCCTAACCCTAGCCCGAACCCTAACCCTAACCCTTCCCCGAAGCCTGACCCTCACCAGTCCCCTAATCCTAGCCCGTACGCTAACACTAACCCGCGCCCTCACACGCACGCTCCCCCTAAAGCGTTGCCGTACCCTCACCTGGACCCTAAACCGTCCCCGTCCCCTAACCCTAACCCTAGCCCGAACCCTAACCCTAACCCTTCCCCGAAGCCTGACCCTCACCCGTCCCCTAATCCTAACCCGTACGCTAACACTAACCCGCGCCCTCACACGCACGTTCCCCCTAAAGGGTTGCCGTACCCTCTCCTGGACCCTAAACCGTCCCCGTCCCCTAACCCTAACCCTAGCCCGAACCCTAACCCTAACCCTTCCCCGATGCCTGACCCTCACCCGTCCCCTAATCCTAACCCGTACGCTAACACTAACCCGCGCCCTCACACGCACGCTCCCCCTAAAGCTTTGCCGTACCCTCACCTGAACCCTAAACCGTCCCCGTCCCCTAACCCTAAACCTAGCCTGAACTCTAACCCTAACCCTTCCCCGAAGCCTGACACTCACCCGTCCCCTAATCCTAACCCGTACGCTAACACTAACCCACGCACTCAAACGCACGCTCCCCCTAAAGCGTTGCCGTACCCTCACCTGGACCCTAAACCGTCCCCGTCCCCTAACCCTAACCCTAGTCCGAACCCTAACCCTAACCCTTCCCCGAAGCCTGACCCTCACCCGTCCCCTAATCCTAACCCGTACGCTAACACTAACCCGCACCCTCACACGCACACTCCCCCTAAAGCGTTGCCGTACCCTCACCTGGACCCTAAACCGTCCCCGTCCCCTAACCCTAACCCTAGCCCGAATCCTAACCCTAACCCTTCCCCGAAGCCTGACCCTCACCCGTCCCCTAATCCTAACCCGTACGCTAACAATAACCCGCGCCCTCACACGCACGCTCCCCCTAAAGCGTTGCCGTACCCTCACCTGGACCCTAAACCGTCCCCGTCCCCTAACCCTAACCCTAGCCCGAACCCTAACCCTAACCCTTCCCCGAAGCCTGACCCTCACCCGTCCCCTAATCCTAACCCGTACGCTAACACTAACCCGCGCCCTCACACGCACGCTCCCCCTAAAGCATTGCCATACCCTCACCTGGACCCTAAACCGTCCCCGTCCCCTAACCCTAACCCTAGCCCGAACCCTAACCCTAACCCTTCCCCGAAGCCTGACCCTCAACCGTCGCCTAATCCTAACCCGTACGCTAACACTAACCCGCGCCCTCACACGCACGCTCCCCCTAAAGCGTTGCCGTACCCTCACCTGGACCCTAAACCGTCCCCGTCCACTAACACTAACCCTAGCCCGAACCCTAACCCTGACCCTTCCCCGAAGCCTGACCCTCACCCATCCCCTAATCCTAACCCGTACGCTAACACTAACCCGCGCCCTCACACGCACGCTCCCCCTAAAGCGTTGCCGTACCCTCACCTAGACCCTAAACCGTCCCCGTCCCCTAACCCTAACCCTAGCCCGAACCCTAACCCTAACCCTTCCCCGAAGCCTGACCCTCACCCGTCCCCTAATCCTAACCCGTACGCTAACACTAACCCGCGCCCTCACACACACGCTCCCCCTAAAGCGTTGCCGTACCCTCACCTGGACCCTAAACCGTCCCCATTCCCTAACCCTAACCCTAGCCCGAACCCTAACCCTGGCCCTTCCCCGAAGCCTGACCCTCACCCGTCCCCTAATCCTAACCCGTACGGTGACACTAACCCGCGCCCTCACACGCACGCTCCCCCTAAAGCGTTGCTGTACCCTCACCTGAACCCTAAACCGTCCCCGTCCCCTAACCCTAACCCTAGCCCGAACCCTAACCCTAACCCTTCCCCGAAGCCTGACCCTAACCCGTCCCCTAATCCTAACCCGTACACTAACACTAACCCGCGCCCTCACACGCACGCTCCCCCTAAAGCGTTGCCGTACCCTCACCTGGACCCTAAACCATCCCCGTCCCCTAACCCTAACCCTAGCCCGAACCCTAACCCTAACCCTTCCCCGAAGCCTGACCCTCACCCGTCCCCTAATCCTAACCCGTACGCTAACACTAACCCGTGCCCTCACACCTACTCTCCCCCTAAAGCGTTGTCGTACCCTCTCCTGGACCCTAAACCGTCCCCGTCCCCTAACCCTAACCCTAGCCTGAACCCTAACCCTAACCCTTCCCCGTAGCCTGACCCTCACCCGTCCCCTAATGCTAACCCGTACGCTAACAGTAACCCGCACCCTCACACCTACGCTCCCCCTAAAGCGTTGTCGTACCCTCACCTGGACCCTCAACCGTCCCCATCCCCTAACCCTAACCCTAGCCCGAACCCTAACCCTGACCCTTCCCCGAAGCCTGACCCTCACCCTTCCCCTAATCCTAACCCGTACGCTAACACTAACCCACGCCCTCACACGCACGCTCCCTCTAAAGCGTTGCCGTACCCTCACCTGGACCCTAAACCGTCCCCGTCCCCTAACCCTAACCCTAGCCCGAACCATAACCGTAACCTTTCCCCGAAGGCTGACCCTCACCCGTCCCCTAATCCTAACCCGTACGCTAACACTAACCCGCGCCCTCACACGCACGCTCCCCCTAAAGCGTTGCCGTACCCTCACCTGGACCCTAAACCGTCCCCGTCCCCTAACCCTAACCCTAGCCCGAACCCTAACCCTAACCCTTCCCCGAAGCCTGACCCTCACCCGTCCCTTAATCCTAACCCTTACGCTAACACTAACCCGCGCCCTCACACGCACGCTCCCCCTAAAGCGTTGCCGTACCCTCACCTGGACCCTAAACCGTCCCCGTCCCCTAACCCTAACCCTAGTCCGAACCCTAACCCTAACCCTTCCCCGAAGCCTGACCCTCACCCGTCCCCTAATCCTAACCCGTACGCTAACACTAACCCGCGCCCTCACACGCACGCTCCCCCTAAAGCGTTGCCGTACCCTCACCTGGACCCTAAACCGTCCCCGTCCCCTAACCCTAACCCTAGCCCGAACCCTAACCCTGACCCTTCCCCGAAGCCTGACCCTCACCCGTCCCCTAATCCTAACCCGTACGCTAACACTAACCCGCACCCTCACACGCACGCTCGCCCTAAAGCGTTGCCGTACCCTCACCTGGACCCTAAACCGTCCCCGTCCCCTAACCCTATCCCTAGCCCGAACCCTAACCCTGACCCTTCCCCGAAGCCTGACCCTCACCCGTCGCCTAATCCTAACCCGTACGCTAACACTAACCCGCGCCCTCACACGCACGCTCCCCCTAAAGCGTTGCCGTACCCTCACCTGGACCCTAAACCGTCCCCGTCCCTTAACCCTAACCCTAGCCCGAACCCTAACCCTAACCCTTCCCCGAAGGCTGACCCTCACCCGTCCCTTAATCCTAACCCGTACGCTAACAATAACCCGCGCCCTCACACGCACGCTCCCCCTAAAGCGTTGCCGTACCCTCACCTCGACCCTAAACCGTCCCCGTCCCCTAACCCTAACCCTAGCCCGAACCCTAACCCTAACCCTTCCCCGAAGCCTGACCCTCACCCGTCCCCTAATCCTAACCCGTACGCTAACACTAACCCGCGCCCTCACACGCACGCTCCCCCTAAAGCATTGCCATACCCTCACCTGGACCCTAAACCGTCCCCGTCCCCTAACCCTAACCCTAGCCCGAACCCTAACCCTAACCCTTCCCCGAAGCCTGACCCTCAACCGTCGCCTAATCCTAACCCGTACGCTAACACTAACCTGCGCCCTCACACGCACGCTCCCCCTAAAGCGTTGCCGTACCCTCACCTGGACCCTAAACCGTCCCCGTCCACTAACACTAACCCTAGCCCGAACCCTAACCCTGACCCTTCCCCGAAGCCTGACACTCACCCATCCCCTAATCCTAACCCGTACGCTAACACTAACCCGCGCCCTCACACGCACGCTCCCCCTAAAGCGTTGCCGTACCCTCACCTAGACCCTAAACCGTCCCCGTCCCCTAACCCTAACCCTAGCCCGAACCCTAACCCTAACCCTTCCCCGAAGCCTGACCCTCACCCGTCCCCTAATCCTAACCCGTACGCTAACACTAACCCGCGCCCTCACACACACGCTCCCCCTAAAGCGTTGCCGTACCCTCACCTGGACCCTAAACCGTCCCCATTCCCTAACCCTAACCCTAGCCCGAACCCTAACCCTGGCCCTTCCCCGAAGCCTGACCCTCACCCGTCCCCTAATCCTAACCCGTACGGTGACACTAACCCGCGCCCTCACACGCACGCTCCCCCTAAAGCGTTGCCGTACCCTCACCTGAACCCTAAACCGTCCCTGTCTCCTAACCCTAACCCTAGCCCGAACCCTAACCCTAACCCTTCCCCGAAGCCTGACCCTAACCCGTCCCCTAATCCTAACCCGTACACTAACACTAACCCGAGCCCTCACACGCACGCTCCCCCTAAAGCGTTGCCGTACCCTCACCTGGACCCTAAACCATCCCCGTCCCCTAACCCTAACCCTAGCCCGAACGCTAACCCTAACCCTTCCCCGAAGCCTTACCCTCACCCGTCCCCTAATCCTAACCCGTACGCTAACACTAACCCGTGCCCTCACACCTACTCTCCCCCTAAAGCGTTGTCGTACCCTCTCCTGAACCCTAAACCGTCCCCGTCCCCTAACCCTAACCCTAGCCTGAACCCTAACCCTAACCCTTCCCCGTAGCCTGACCCTCACCCGTCCCCTAATGCTAACCCGTACGCTAACAGTAACCCGCACCCTCACACCTACGCTCCCCCTAAAGCGTTGTCGTACCCTCACCTGGACCCTAAACCGACCCCATCCCCTAACCCTAACACTAGCCCGAACCCTAACCCTGACCCTTCCCCGAAGACTGACCCTCACCCGTCCCCTAATCCTAACCCGTACGCTAACACTAACTCACGCCCTCACACGCACGCTCCCTCTAAAGCGTTGCCGTACCCTCACCTGGACCCTAAACCGTCCCCGTCCCCTAACCCTAACCCTAGCCCGAACAATAACCCTAACCTTTCCCCGAAGGCTAACCCTCACCCGTCCCCTAATCCTAACCCGTACGCTAACACTAACCCGCGTCCTCACACGCACGCTCCCCCTAAAGCGTTGCCGTACCCTCACCTGGACCCTAAACCGTCCCCGTCCCCTAACCCTAACCCTAGCCCGAACCCTAACCCTAACCCTTCCCCGAAGCCTGACCCTCACCCGTCCCCTAATCCTAACCCGTATGCTAACACTAACCCGCGCCCTCACACGCACGCTCCCCCTAAAGCGTTGCCGTACCCTCACCTGGACCCTAAACCGTCCCCGTCCCCTAACCCTAACCCTAGCCCGAACCATAACCGTAACCTTTCCCCGAAGGCTGACCCTCACCCGTCCCCTAATCCTAACCCGTACGCTAACACTAACCCGCGCCCTCACACGCACGCTCCCCCTAAAGCGTTGCCGTACCCTCACCTGGACCCTAAACCGTCCCCGTCCCCTAACCCTAACCCTAGTCCGAACCCTAACCCTGACCCTTCCCCGAAGCCTGACCCTCACCCGTCGCCTAATCCTAACCCGTACGCTAACACTAACCCGCGCCCTCACACGCACGCTCCCCCTAAAGCGTTGCCGTACCCTCACCTGGACCCTAAACCGTCCCCGTCCCTTAACCCTAACCCTAGCCCGAACCCTAACCCTAACCCTTCCCCGATACCTGACCCTCACCCGTCCCCTAATCCTAACCCGTACGCTAACACTAACCCGCGCCCTCACACGCACGCTCCCCCTAAAGCGTTGCCGTACCCTCACCTGGACCCTAAACCGTCCCCGTCCCCTAACCCTAACCCTAGCCCGAACCCTAACCCTAACCCTTCCCCGAAGCCTGACCCTCACCCGTCCCTTAATCCTAACCCGTACGCTAACAATAACCCGCGCCCTCACACGCACGCTCCCCCTAAAGCGTTGCCGTACCCTCACCTCGACCCTAAACCGTCCCCGTCCCCTAACCCTAACCCTAGCCCGAACCCTAACCCTAACCCTTCCCCGAAGCCTGACCCTCACCCGTCCCCTAATCCTAACCCGTACGCTAACACTAACCCGCGCCCTCACACGCACGCTCCCCCTAAAGCATTGCCATACCCTCACCTGGACCCTAAACCGTCCCCGTCCCCTAACCCTAACTCTAGCCCGAACCCTAACCCTAACCCTTCCCCGAAGCCTGACCCTCAACCGTCGCCTAATCCTAACCCGTACGCTAACACTAACCCGCGCCCTCACACGCACGCTCCCCCTAAAGCGTTGTCGTACCCTCACCTGGACCCTAAACCGTCCCCGTCCCCTAACCCTAACGCTAGCCCGAACCCTAACCCTGACCCTTTCCCGAAGGCTGACCCTCACCCGTCCCCTAATCCTAACCCGTACGCTAACACTAACCCGCGTCCTCACACGCACGCTCCCCCTAAAGCGTTGCCGTACCCTCACCTGGACCCTAAACCGTCCCCGTCACCTAACCCTAACCCTAGCCCGAACCCTAACCCTAACCCTTCCCCGAAGCCTGACCCTCACCCGTCCCTTAATCCTAACCCTTACGCTAACACTAACCCGCGCCCTCACACGCACGCTCCCCCTAAAGCGTTGCCGTACCCTCACCTGGACCCTAAAACGTCCCCGTCCCCTAACCCTAACCCTAGTCCGAACCCTAACCCTGACCCTTCCCCGAAGCCTGACCCTCACCCGTCCCCTAATCCTAACCCGTACGCTAACACTAACCCGCACCCTCACACGCACGCTCCCCCTAAAGCGTTGCCGTACCCTCACCTGGACCCTAAACCGTCCCCGTCCCCTAACCCTAACCCTAGCCCGAACCCTAACCCTGACCCTTCCCCGAAGCCTGACCCTCACCCGTCGCCTAATCCTAACCCGTACGCTAACACTAACCCGCGCCCTCACACGCACGCTCCCCCTAAAGCGTTGCCGTACCCTCACCTGGACCCTAAACCGTCGCCGTCCCTTAACCCTAACCCTAGCCCGAACCCTAACCCTAACCCTTCCCCGAAGCCTGACACTCACCCGTCCCTTAATCCTAACCCGTACGCTAACAATAACCCGCGCCCTCACACGCACGCTCCCCCTAAAGCGTTGCCGTACCCTCACCTCGACCCTAAACCGTCCCCGTCCCCTAACCCTAACCCTAGCCCGAACCCTAACCCTAACCCTTCCCCGATGCCTGACCCTCACCCGTCCCCTAATCCTAACCCGTACGCTAACACTAACCCGCGCCCTCACACGCACGCTCCCCCTAAAGCATTGCCATACCCTCACCTGGACCCTAAACCGTCCCCGTCCCCTAACCCTAACTCTAGCCCGAACCCTAACACTAACCCTTCCCCGAAGCCTGACCCTCAACCGTCACCTAATCCTAACCCGTACGCTAACACTAAACCGCGCCCTCACACGCACGCTCCCCTTAAAGCGTTGCCGTACCCTCACCTGGACCGTAAACCGTCCCCGTCCCCTAACCCTAACGCTAGCCCGAACCCTAACCCTGACACTTTCCCGAAGGCTGACCCTCACCCGTCCCCTAATCCTAACCCGTACGCTAACACTAACCCGCGTCCTCACACGCACGCTCCCCCTAAAGCGTTGCCGTACCCTCACCTGGACCCTAAACCGTCCCCGTCACCTAACCCTAACCCTAGCCCGAACCCTAACCCTAACCCTTCCCCGAAGCCTGACACTCACCCGTCCCTTAATCCTAACCCTTACGCTAACACTAACCCGCGCCCTCACACGCACGCTCCCCCTAAAGCGTTGCCGTACCCTCACCTGGACCCTAAACCGTCCCCGTCCCCTAACCCTAACCCTAGTCCGAACCCTAACCCTAACCCTTCCCCGAAGCCTGACCCTCACCCGTCCCCTAATCCTAACCCGTACGCTAACACTAACCCGCGCGCTCACACGCACGCTCCCCCTAAAGCGTTGCCGTACCCTCACCTGGACCCTAAACCGTCCCCGTCCCCTAACCCTAACCCTAGCCCGAACCCTAACCCTGACCCTTCCCCGAAGCCTGACCCTCACCCGTCCCCTAATCCTAACCCGTACGCTAACACTAACCCGCGCCCTCACACGCACGCTCCCCCTAAAGCGTTGCCGTACCCTCACCTGGACCCTAAACCGTCCCCGTCCCTTAACCCTAACCCTAGCCCGAACCCTAACCCTAACCCTTCCCCGATACCTGACCCTCACCCGTCCCCTAATCCTAACCCGTACGCTAACAATAACCCGCGCCCTCACACGCACGCTCCCCCTAAAGCGTTGCCGTACCCTCACCTGGACCCTAAACCGTCCCCGTCCCCTAACCCTAACCCTAGCCCGAACCCTAACCCTAACCCTTCCCCGAAGCCTGACCCTCACCCGTCCCTTAATCCTAACCCGTATGCTAACAATAACCCGCGCCCTCACACGCACGCTCCCCCTAAAGCGTTGCCGTACCCTCACCTCGACCCTAAACCGTCCCCGTCCCCTAACCCTAACCCTAGCCCGAACCCTAACCCTAACACTTCCCCGAAGCCTGACCCTCACCCGTCCCCTAATCCTAACCCGTACGCTAACACTAACCCGCGCCCTCACACGCACGCTCCCCCTAAAGCATTGCCATACCCTCACCTGGACCCTAAACCGTCCCCGTCCCCTAACCCTAACTCTAGCCCGAACCCTAACCCTAACCCTTCCCCGAAGCCTGACCCTCAACCGTCGCCTAATCCTAACCCGTACGCTAACACTAACCCGCGCCCTCACACGCACGCTCCCCATAAAGCGTTGTCGTACCCTCACCTGGACCCTAAACCGTCCCCGTCCCCTAACCCTAACGCTAGCCCGAACCCTAACCCTGACCCTTTCCCGAAGGCTGACCCTCACCCGTCCCCTAATCCTAACCCGTACGCTAACACTAACCCGCGTCCTCACACGCACGCTCCCCCTAAAGCGTTGCCGTACCCTCACCTGGACCCTAAACCGTCCCCGTCCCCTAACCCTAACCCTAGCCCGAACCCTAACCCTAACCCTTCCCCGAAGCCTGACCCTCACCCGTCGCCTAATCCTAACCCGTACGCTAACACTAACCCGCGCCCTCACACGCACGCTCCCCCTAAAGCGTTGCCGTACCCTCACCTGGACCCTAAACCGTCCCCGTCCCTTAACCCTAACCCTAGCCCGAACCCTAACCCTAACCCTTCCCTGATACCTGACCCTCACCCGTCCCCTAATCCTAACCCGTATGCTAACACTAACCCGCGCCCTCACACGCACGCTCCCCCTAAAGCGTTGCCGTACCCTCACCTGGACCCTAAACCGTCCCCGTCCCCTAACCCTAACCGTAGCCCGAACCCTGACCCTGACCCTTCCCCGAAGCCTGACCCTCACCCGTCCCCTAATCCTAACCCGTACGCTAACACTAACCCGTGCCCTCACACGCACGGTCCCCCTAAAGCGTTGCCGTACCCTCAACTGGACCCTAAACTGTCCCCGTCACCTAACCCTAACCCTAGCCCGAACCCTAACCCTGACCCTTCCCCGAAGCCTGACCCTCACCCGTGCCCTAATCCTAACCCGTACGCTAACACTAACCGGCACCCTCACACGCACGCTCCCCCTAAAGCGTTGCCGTACCCTCACCTGGACCCTAAACCGTCCCCGTCCCCTAACCCTAACCCTAGCCCGAACCCTAACCCTAACCCTTCCCCGAAGCCTGACCCTCACCCGTCCCCTAATCCTAACCCGTACGCTAAGACAAACCCGCGTCCTCACACGCACGCTCCCCCTAAAGCGTTGCCGTACCCTCACTTGGACCCTAAACCGTCCCCGTCCCCTAACCCTAACCCTAGCCCGAACCCTAACCCTAACCCTTCCTCGAAGCCTGATCCTCACCCGTCCCCTAATCCTAACCCGTACGCTAACACTAACCCGCGCCCTCACACGCACGCTCCCCCTAAAGCGTTGCCGTACCCTCACCTGGACCCTAAACCGTCCCCGTCCCCTAACCCTAACCCTAGCCCGAACCCTAACCCTAACACTTCCCCGAAGCCTGACCCTCACCCGTCCCCTAATCCTAACCCGTACGCTAACACTAACCCGCGCCCTCACACGCACGCTCCCCCTAAAGCGTTGCCGTACCTTCACCTGGACCCTAAACCGTCCCCGTCCCCTAACCCTAACCCTAGCCCGAACCCTAACCCTAACCATTCCCCGAAGCCTGACACTCACCTGTCCCCTAATCCTAACCCTTACGCTAACACTAACCCGCGCCCTCACACGCACGCTCCCCCTAAAGCGTTGCCGTACCCTCACCTGGACCCTAAACCGTCCCCGTCCCCTAACCCTAACCCTAGCCCGAACCCTAACCCTAACCCTTCCCCGAAGCCTGACCCTCACCCGTCCCCTAATCCTAACCCGTACGCTCACACTAACCCGCGCCCTCACACGCACGCTCCCCCTAAAGCGTTGCCGTACCCTCACCTGGACCCTAAACCGTCCCCGTACCCTAAGCCTAACCCTAGCCCGAACCCTAACCCTGACCCTTCCCCGAAGCCTGACCCTCACCCGTCTCCTAATCCTAACCCGTACGCTAACACTAACCCGCGCCCTCACACGCACGCTCCCCCTAAAGCGTTGCCGTACCCTCACCTGGACCCTAAACCGTCCCCGTCCCCTAACCCTAACCCTAGCCCGAACCCTAACCCTGACCCTTCCCCGAAGCCTGACCCTCACCCGTCCCCTAATCCTAAGCCGTACGCTGACACTAACCCGCGTCCTCACACGCACGCTCCCCCTAAAGCGTTGCCGTACCCTCACCTGGACCCTAAACCGTCCCCGTTCCCTAACCCTAACCCTAGCCCGAACCCTAACCCTGACCCTTCCCCGAAGCCTGACCCTCAAGCGTCGCCTAATCCTAACCCGTACGCTGACACTAACCCGCGCCCTCACACGCACGCTCCCCCTAAAGCGTTGCCGTACCCTCACCTGGACCCTAAACCGTCCCCGTCCCCTAACCCTAACCCTAGCCCGAACCCTAACCCTAACCCTTCCCCGATACCTGACCCTCACCCGTCCCCTAATCCTAACCCGTACGCTAACACTAACCCACGCCCTCACACGCACGCTCCCCCTAAAGCGTTGCCGTACCCTCACCTGGACCCTAAACCGTCCCCGTCCCCTAACCCTAACCCTAGCCCGAACCCTGACCCTGACCCTTCCCCGAAGCCTGACCCTCACCCGTCCCCTAATCCTAACCCGTACGCTAACACTAACCCGTGCCCTCACACGCACGCTCCCCCTAAAGCGTTGCCGTACCCTCACCTGGATCCTAAACCGTCCCCGTCACCTAACCCTAACCCTAGCCCGAACCCTAACCCTGACCCTTCCCCGAAGCCTGACCCTCACCCGTGCCCTATCCTAAACCGTACGCAAACACTACCCCGCACCCTCACACGCACGCTCCCCCTAAAGCGTTGCCGTACCCTCACCTGGACCCTAAACCGTCCCCGTCACCTAACCCTAACCCTAGCCCGAACCCTAACCCTGACCCTTCCCCGAAGCCTAACCCTCACCCGTCCCCTCATCCTAACCCGTACGCTAACACTAACCCGCGCCCTCACACGCACGCTCCCCCTAAAGCGTTGCCGTACCCTCACCTGGACCCTAAACCGTCCCCGTCCCCGTCGCCTAACCCTAGCCCGAACCCTAACCCTGACCCTTCCCCGAAGCCTGACCCTCACCCGTCCCCTAATCCTAACCCGTACGCTAACACTCACCCGCGCCCTCACACGCACGCTCCCCCTAAAGCGTTGCCGTACCCTCACCTGGACCCTAAACCGTCCCCATCCCCTAACCCTAACCCTAGCCCGAACCCTAACCCTAACCTTTCCCCGAAGCCTGACCCTCACCCGTGTCCTAATCCTAACCCGTACGCTAACACTAACCCGCGCCCTCACACGCACGCTCCCCGTAAAGCGTTGCCGTACCCTCACCTGGACCCTAAACCGTCCCCGTCCCCTAACCCTAACCCTAGCCCGAACCCTAACCCTGACCCTTCCCCGAAGCCTGACCGTCACCCGTCCCCTAATCCTAACCCGTACGCTAACACTAACCCGCGCCCTCACACTCACGCTCCCCCTAAAGCGTTGCCGTACCCTCACCTGGACCCTAAACCGTCCCCGTCCCGTAACCCTAACCCTAGCCCGAACCCTAACCCTGACCCTTCCCCGAAGCCTGACCCTCACCCGTCCCCTAATCCTAACCCGTACGATAACACTAACCCGCGCCCTCACACGCACGCTCCCCCTAAAGCGTTGCCGTACCCTCATCTGGACCCTAAACCGTCCCCGTCCACTAACCCTAACCCTAGCCCGAACCCTAACCCTAACCCTTCCCCGAAGCCTGACCCTCACCCGTCCCCTAATCCTAACCCGTACGCTAACACTAACCCGTGCCCTCACACCTACGCTCCCCCTAAAGCGTTGTCGTACCCTCACCTGGACCGTAAACCTTCCCCGTCCCCTAACCCTAACCCTAGCCCGAACCCTAACCCTAACCCTTCCCCGAAGCCTGACCCTCACCCGTCCCCTAATGCTAACCCGTACGCTAACACTAACCCGCGTCCTCACACGCACGCTCCCCCTAAAGCGTTGCTGTACCCTCACCTGGACCCTAAACCTTCCCCGTCCCCTAACCCTAACCCTAGCCCGAACCCTAATCCTAACCCTTCCCCGAAGCCTGACCCTCACCCGTCCCCTAATCCTAACCCGTACGCTAACACTAACCCGCGCGCTCACACGCACGCTCTCCCTAAAGCGTTGCCGTACCCTCACCTGGACCCTAAACCGTCCCCGTCCCCTAACTCTAACCCTAGCCCGATCCCTAACCCTAACCCTTCCCCGAAGCCGGACACTCACCCGTGCCCTAATCCTAACCCGTACGCTAACACTAACCCGCGCCCTCACACGCACGCTCCCCCTAAAGCGTTGCCGTACCCTCACCTGGACCCTAAACCGTCCCCGTCCCCTAACCCTAACCCTAGCCTGAACCCTAACCCCAACCCTTCCCCGAAGCCTGACCCTCACCTGTCCCCTAATCCTAACCCGTACGCTAACACTAACCCGCGCCCTCACACACACCCTCCCCCTAAAGCGTTGCCGTACCCTCACCTGGACCCTAAACCGTCCCCGTTCCCTAACCCTAACCCTAGCCCGAACCCTAACCCTGACCCTTCCCCGAAGCCTGACCCTCACCCGTCCCCTAATCCTAACCCGTACGCTGACACTAACCAGCGCCCTCACACGCACGCTCCCCCTAAAGCGTTGCCGTACCCTCACCTGGACCCTAAACCGTCCCCGTCCACTAACCCTAACCCTAGCCCGAACCCTAACCCTAACCCTTCCCCGAAACCTGACCCTCACCCGTCCCCTAATCCTAACCCGTACGCTAACACTATCCCGTGCCCTCACACCTACGCTCCCCCTAAAGCGTTGTCGTACCCTCCCCTGGACCCTAAACCGTCCCCGTCCCCTAACCCTAACCCTAGCCCGAACCCTAACCCTGACCCTTCCCCGAAGCCTGACCCTCACCCGTCCCCTAATCCTAACCCGTACGCTAACACTAACCCGCGCCCTCACACGCACGCTCCCCCTAAAGCGTTGCCGTACCCTCACCTGGACCCTAAACCGTCCCCCTCCCCTAACCCTAGCCTGAACCCTAACCCCAACCCTTCCCCGAAGCCTGACCCTCACCAGTCCCCTAATCCTAACCCGTACGCTAACACTAACCTGCTCCCTCACACACACCCTCCCCCTAAAGCGTTGCCGTACCGTCACCTGGACCCTAAACCGTCCCCGTTCCCTAACCCTAACCCTAGCCCGAACCCTAACCCTGACCCTTCCCCGAAGCCTGACCCTCAGCCGTCCCCTAATCCTAACCCGTATGCTGACACTAACCAGCGCCCTCACACGCACGCTCCCCCTAAAGCGTTGCCGTACCCTCACCTCGACCCTAAACCGTCCCCGTCCCCTAACCCTAACCCTAGCCCGAACCCTAACCCTAACCCTTCCCCGAAGCCTGACCCTCACCCGTCTCCTAATCCTAACCCGTACGCTAACACTAACCCGCACCCTCACACCTACGCTCCCCCTAAAGCGTTGTCGTACCCTCACCTGGACCCTAAACCATCCCCATCCCCTAACCCTAACCCTAGCCCGAACCCTAACCCTGACACTTCCCCGAAGCCTGACCCTCACCCGTCCCCTATTCCTAACCCGTACGCTAACACTAACCCACGCCCTCACACGCACGCTCCTTCTAAAGCGTTGCCGTACCCTCACCTGGACCCTAAACCGTCCCCGTCCCCTAACCCTAACCCTAGCCCGAACCATAACCCTAACCTTTCCCCGAAGGCTAACCCTCACCCGTCCCCTAATCCTAACCCGTACGCTAACACTAACCCGCGTCATCACACGCACGCTCCCCCTAAAACGTTGCCGTACCCTCACCTGGACCCTAAACCGTCCCCGTCCCCTAACCCTAACCCTAGCCCGAACCCTAACCCTAACCCTTCCCCGAAGCCTGACCCTCACCCGTCCCCTAATCCTAAGCCGTATGCTAACACTAACCCGCGCCCTCACACGCACGCTCCCCCTAAAGCGTTGCCGTACCCTCACCTGGACCCTAAACCGTCCCCGTCCCCTAAACCTAACCCTATCCGAACCATAACCGTAACCTTTCCCCGAAGGCTGACCCTCACCCGTCCCCTAATCCTAACCCGTACGCTAACACTAACCCACGTCCTCACACGCACGCTCCCCCTAAAGCGTTGCCGTACCCTCACCTGGACCCTAAACCGTCCCCGTCCCCTAACACTAACCCTAGTCCGAACCCTAACCCTAACCCTTCCCCGAAGCCTGACCCTCACCCGTCCCCTAATCCTAACCCGTACGCTAACACTAACCCGCGCCCTCACACACACGCTCCCCCTAAAGCGTTGCCGTACCCTCACCTGGACCCTAAACCGTCCCCGTCCCCTAACCCTAACCCTAGCCCGAACCCTAACCCTAACCCTTCCCCGAAGCCTGACCCTCACCCGTCCCCTAATCCTAACCCGTACGCTAACACTAACCCGCGCCCTCACACGCACGCTCCCCCTAAAGCATTGCCATACCCTCACCTGGACCCTAAACCGTCCCCGTCCCCTAACCCTAACTCTAGCCCGAACCCTAACCCTAACACTTCCCCGAAGCCTGACCCTCAACCGTCGCCTAATCCTAACCCGTACGCTAACACTAACCCGCGCGCTCACACGCACGCTCCCCCTAAAGCGTTGTCGTACCCTCATCTGGACCCTAAACCGTCCCCGTCCCCTAACCCTAACCCTAGTCCGAACCCTAACCCTAATCCTTCCCCGAAGCCTGACCCTCACCCGTCCCCTAATCCTAACCCGTACGCTAACACTAACCCGTGCCCTCACACGCACGCTCCCCCTAAAGCGTTGCCGTACCCTCACCTGGACCCTAAACCGTCCCCATTCCCTAACCCTAACCCTAGCCCGAACCCTAACCCTGGCCCTTCCCCGAAGCCTGACCCTCACCCGTCCCCTAATCCTAACCCGTACGGTGACACTAACCCGCGCCCTCACACGCACGCTCCCCCTAAAGCGTTGCCGTACCCTCACCTGAACCCTAAACCGTCCCCGTCCCCTAACCCTAACCCTAGCCCGAACCCTAACCCTAACCCTTCCCCGAAGCCTGACCCTAACCCGTCCCCTATCCTAACCCGTACACTAACACTAACCCGCGCCCTCACACGCACGCTCCCCCTAAAGCGTTGCCGTACCCTCACCTGGACCCTAAACCATCCACGTCCCCTAACCCTAACCCTAGCCCGAACCCTAACCCTAACCCTTCCCCGAAGCCTGACCCTCACCCGTCCCCTAATCCTAACCCGTACACTAACACTAACCCACGTGCTCACACGCACGCTCCCCCTAAAGCATTGCCATACCCTCACCTGGACCCTAAAACGTCCCCGTCCCCTAACCCTAACCCTAGCCCGAACCCTAACCCTAACCCTTCCCCGAAGCCTGACCCTCAACCGTCGCCTAATCCTAACCCGTACGCTAACACTAACCCGCGCCCTCACACGCACGCTCCCCCTAAAGTGTTGCCATACCCTCACCTGGACCCTAAACCGTCCCCGTCCACTAACCCTAACCCTAGCCCGAACCCTAACCCTAACCCTTCCCCGAAGCCTGACCCTCACCCGTCCCCTAATCCTAACCCGTACGCTAACACTAACCCGCGCCCTCACACGCACGCTCCTCCTAAAGCGTTGCCGTACCCACACCTGGACCCTAAGCCGTCCCCGTCCCCTAACCCTAACCCTAGCCCGAACCCTAACCCTGACCCTTCCCCGAAGCCTGACCCTCACCCGTCCCCTAATCCTAACCCATACGCTAACACTAACCCACGCCCTCACACGCACGCTCCCTCTAAAGCGTTGCCGTACCCTCCCCGGACCCTAAACCGTCCCCGTTCCCTAACCCTAACCCTAGCCCGAACCATAACCCTAACCTTTCCCCGAAGGCTGACCCTCACCCGTCCCCTAATCCTAACCCGTACGCTAACACTAACCCGCGTCCTCACACTCACGCTCCCCCTAAAGCGTTGCCGTACCCTCACCTGGACCCTAAACCATCCCCGTCCCGTAACCCTAGCCCGAACCCTAACCCTAACCCTTCCCCGAAGCCTGACCCTCACCTGTCCCCTAATCCTAACCCGTACACTAACACTAACCCGCACCCTCACACGCACGCTCCCCCTAAAGCATTACCATACACTCACCTGGACCCTAAACCGTCCCCGTCCCCTAACCCTAACCCTAGCCCGAACCGTAACCCTAACCCTTCCCCGAAGCCTGACCCTCAACCGTCGCCTAATCCTAACCCGTACGCTAACACTAACCCGCGCCCTCACACGCACGCTCCCCCTAAAGCGTTGCCGTACCCTCACCTGGACCCTAAACCGTCCCCGTCCACTAACCCTAACCCTAGCCCGAACCCTAACCCTAACCCTTCCCCGAAGCCTGACCCTCACCCGTCCCCTAATCCTAACCCGTACGCTAACACTAACCCGCGCCCTCACACGCACGCTCCCCCTAAAGCGTTGCCGTACCCTCACCTGGACCCTAAACTGTCCCCGTCCCCTAACCCTAACCCTAGCCCGAACCCTAACCCTGACCCTTCCCCGAAGCCTGACCCTCACCCATCCCCTAATCCTAACCCGTACGCTAACACTAACCCGCGCCCTCACACGCACGCTCCCCATAAAGCGTTGCCGTACCCTCACCTGGACCCTAAACCGTCCCCGTCCCCTAACCCTAACCCTAGTCCGAACCCTAACCCTGACCCTTCCCCGAAGCCTGACCCTCACCCGTCGCCTAATCCTAACCCGTACGCTAACACTAACCCGCGCCCTCACACGCACGCTCCCCCTAAAGCGTTGCCGTACCCTCACCTGGACCCTAAACCGTCCCCGTCCCTTATCCCTAACCCTAGCCCGAACCCTAACCCTAACCCTTCCCCAATACCTGACCCTCACCCGTCCCTTAATCCTAACCCGTATGCTAACACTATCCCGCGCCCTCACACGCACGCTCCCCCTAAAGCGTTGCCGTACCCTCACCTGGACCCTAAACCGTCCCCGTCCCCTAACCCTAACCCTAGCCCGAACCCTGACCCTGACCCTTCCCCGAAGCCTGACCCTCACCCGTCCCCTAATCCTAACCCGTACGCTAACACTAACCCGTGCCCTCACACGCACGGTCCCCCTAAAGCGTTGCCGTACCCTCACCTGGACCCTAAACTGTCCCCGTCACCTAACCCTAACCCTAGCCCGAACCCTAACCCTGACCCTTCCCCGAAGCCTGACCCTCACCCGTGCCCTAATCCTAACCCGTACGCTAACACTAACCGGCACCCTCACACGCACGCTCCCCCTAAAGCGTTGCCGTACCCTCACCTGGATCCTAAACCGTCCCCGTCCCCTAACCCTAACCCTAGCCCGAACCCTAACCCTAACCCTTCCCCGAAGCCTGACCCTCACCCGTCCCCTAATCCTAACCCGTACGCTAACACAAACCCGCGTCCTCACACGCACGCTCCCCCTAAAGCGTTGCCGTACCCTCACCTGGACCCTAAACCGTCACCGTCCCCTAACCCTAACCCTAGCCCGAACCCTAACCCTGACCCTTCCCCGAAGCCTGACCCTCACCCGTCCCCTAATCCTAACCCGTACACTAACACTAACCCGCGCTCTCACACGCACGCTACCCCTAAATCATTGCCATACACTCACCTAGACCCTAAACCGTCCCCGTCCCCTAACCCTAACCCTAGCCCGAACCGTAACCCTAACCCTTCCCCGAAGCCTGACCCTCACCCATCCCCTAATCCTAACCCGTACGCTAACACTAACCCGCGCCCTCACACGCACGCTCCCCATAAAGCGTTGCCGTACCCTCACCTGGACCCTAAACCGTCCCCGTCCCCTAACCCTAACCCTAGTCCGAACCCTAACCCTAACCTTCCCCGAAGCCTGACGTTCACCCGTCCCCTAATCCTAACCCGTACGCTAACACTAACCCGCACCCTCACACGCACACTCCCCCTAAAGCGTTGCCGTACCCTCACCTGGACCCTAAACCGTCCCCGTCCCCTAACCCTAACCCTAGCCCGAACCCTAACCCTAACCCTTCCCCGAAGCCTGACACTCACCCGTCCCCTAATCCTAACCCGTACGCTAACAATAACCCGCGCCCTCACACGCACGCTCCCCCTAAAGCGTTGCCGTACCCTCACCTGGACCCTAAACCGTCCCCGTCCCCTAACCCTAACCCTAGCCTGAACCCTAACCCTAACCCTTCCCCGAAGCCTGACCCTCACCCGTCCCCTAATCCTAACCCGTACGCTAACACTAACCCGCGCCCTCACACGCACGCTCCCCCTAAAGCATTGCCATACCCTCACCTGGACCCTAAACCGTCCCCGTCCCCTAACCCTAACCCTAGCCCGAACCCTAACCCTAACCCTTCCCCGAAGCCTGACCCTCAACCGTCGCCTAATCCTAACCCGTACGCTAACACTAACCCGCGCCCTCACACGCACGCTCCCCCTAAAGCGTTGCCGTACCCTCACCTGGACCCCAAACCGTCCCCGTCCACTAACACTAACCCTAGCCCAAACCCTAAACCTAACCCTTCCCCAAAGCCTGACCCTCACCCCTCCCCTAATCCTAACCCGTACGCTAACACTAACCCGCGCCCTCACACGCACGCTCCCCCTAAAGCGTTGCCGTACCCTCACCTGGACCCTAAACCGTCCCCGTCCCCTAACCCTAACCCTAGCCCGAACCCTAACCCTGACCCTTCCCCGAAGCCTGACCCTCACACGTCCCCTAATCCTAACCCGTACGCTAACACTAACCCGCGCCCTCACACGCACGCTCCCCCTAAAGCGTTGCCGTATCCTCACCTGGACCCTAAACCGTCCCCATTCCCTAACCCTAACCCTAGCCCGAACCCTAACCCTGGCCCTTCCCCGAAGCCTGACCCTCACCCGTCCCCTAATCCTAACCCGTACGGTGACACTAACCCGCGCCCTCACACGCACGCTCCCCCTAAAGCATTGCCGTACCCTCACCTGGACCCTAAACCGTCCCCGTCCCCTAACCCTAACCCTAGCCCGAACCCTAACCCTAACCCTTCCCCGAAGCCTGACCCTAACCCGTCCCCTAATCCTAACCCGTACGCTAACACTAACCCGCGCCCTCACACGCACGCTCCCCCTAAAGCGTTGCCGTACCCTCACCTGGACTCTAAACCATCCCCGTCCCCTAACCCTAACCCTAGCCCGAACCCTAACCCTAACCCTTCCCCGAAGCCTGACCCTCACCCGTCCCCTAATCCTAACCCGTACGCTAACACTAACCCGTGCCCTCACACCTACTCTCCCCCTAAAGCGTTGTCGTACCCTCCCCTGGACCCTAAACCGTCCCCGTCCCCTAACCCTAACCCTAGCCTGAACCCTAACCCTAACCCTTCCCCGTAGCCTGACCCTCACCCGTCCCCTAATGCTAACCCGTACGCTAACAGTAACCCGCACCCTCACACCTACGCTCCCCCTAAAGCGTTTTCGTACCCTCACCTGGACCCTAAACCGTCCCCATCCCCTAACCCTAACCCTAGCCCGAACCCTAACCCTGACCCTTCCCCGAAGCCTGACCCTCACCCGTCCCCTAATCCTAACCCATACGCTAACACTAACCCACGCCCTCACACGCACGCTCCCTCTAAAGCGTTGCCGTACCCTCACCTGGACCCTAAATCGTCCCCGTTCCCTAACCCTAACCCTAGCCCGAACCATAACCCTAACCTTTCCCCGAAGGCTGACCCTCACCCGTCCCCTAATCCTAACCCGTACGCTAAAACTAACCCGCGTCCTCACACGCACGCTCCCCCTAAAGCGTTGCCGTACCCTCACCTGGACCCTAAACCGTCCCCGTCCCGTAACCCTAACCCTAGCCCGAACCCTAACCCTAACCCTTCCCCGAAGCCTGACCCTCACCCGTCCCCTAATCCTAACCCGTACACTAACACTAACCCGCGCCCTCACACGCACGCTCCCCCTAAAGCATTGCCATACACTCACCTGGACCCTAAACCGTCCCCTTCCCCTAACCCTAACCCTAGCCCGAACCCTAACCCTAACCCTTCCCCGAAGCCTGACACTCAACCGTCGCCTAATCCTAACCCGTACGCTAACACTAACCCGCGCCCTCACACGCACGCTCCCCCTAAAGCGTTGCCGTACCCTCACCTGGACCCTAAACCGTCCCCGTCCACTAACCCTAACCCTAGCCCGAACCCTAACCCTTCCCCGAAGCCTGACCCTCACCCGTCCCCTAATCCTAACCCGTACGCTAACACTAACCCGCGCCCTCACACGCACGCTCCCCCTAAAGCGTTGCCGTACCCTCACCTGGACCCTAAACCGTCCCCGTCCCCTAACCCTAACCCTAGCCCGAACCCTAACCCTGACCCTTCCCCGAAGCCTGACCCTCACCCATCCCCTAATCCTAACCCGTACGCTAACACTAACCCGCGCCCTCACACGCACGCTCCCCATAAAGCGTTGCCGTACGCTCACCTGGACCCTAAATCGTCCCCGTCCCCTAACCCTAACCCTAGCCCGAACCCTAACCCTAACCCTTCCCCGAAGCCTGACCCTAACCCGTCCCCTATTCCTAACCCGTACGCTAACAATAACCCGCTCCCTCACACGCACGCTCCCCCTAAAGCGTTGCCGTACCCTCACCTGGACCCTAAACCATCCCCGTCCCCTAACCCTAACCCTAGCCCGAACCCTAACCCTAACCCTTCCCCGAAGCCTGACCCTCACCCGTCCCCTAATCCTAACCCGTACGCTAACAATAACCCGTGCCCTCACACCTACTCTCCCCCTAAAGCTTTGTCGTACCCTCCCCTGGACCCTAAACCGTCCCCGTCCCCTAACCCTAACCCTAGCCTGAACCCTAACCCTAACCCTTCCCCGAAGCCTGACCCTCACCCGTCCCCTAATGCTAACCCGTACGCTAACAGTAACCCGCACCCTCACACCTACGCTCCCCCTAAAGCGTTGTCGTACCCTCACCTGGACCCTAAACCGTCCCCATCCCCTAACCCTAACCCTAGCCCGAACCCTAACCCTGACCCTTCCCCGAAGCCTGACCCTCACCCGTCCCCTATTCCTAACCCGTACGCTAACACTAACCCACGCCCTCACACGCACGCTCCTTCTAAAGCGTTGCCGTACCCTCACCTGGACCCTAAACCGTCCCCGTCCCCTAACCCTAACCCTAGCCCGAACCATAACCCTAACCTTTCCCCGAAGGCTAACCCTCACCCGTCCCCTAATCCTAACCCGTACGCTAACACTAACCCGCGTCCTCACACGCACGCTCCCCCTAAAACGTTGCCGTACCCTCACCTGGACCCTAAACCGTCCCCGTCCCCTAACCCTAACCCTAGCCCGAACCCTAACCCTAACCCTTCCCCGAAGCCTGACCCTCACCCGTCCCCTAATCCTAAGCCGTATGCTAACACTAACCCGCGCCCTCACACGCACGCTCCCCCTAAAGCGTTGCCGTACCCTCACCTGGACCCTAAACCGTCCCCGTCCCCTAAACCTAACCCTAGCCCGAACCATAACCGTAACCTTTCCCCGAAGGCTGACCCTCACCCGTCCCCTAATCCTAACCCGTACGCTAACACTAACCCACGTCCTCACACGCACGCTCCCCCTAAAGCGTTGCCGTACCCTCACCTGGACCCTAAACCGTCCCCGTCCCCTAACACTAACCCTAGCCCGAACCCTAACCCTAACCCTTCCCCGAAGCCTGACCCTCACCCGTCCCCTAATCCTAACCCGTACGCTAACACTAACCCGCGCCCTCACACGCACGCTCCCCCTAAAGCGTTGCCGTACCCTCACCTGGACCCTAAACCGTCCCCGTCCACTAACCCTAACCCTAGCCCGAACCCTAACCCTTCCCCGAAGCCTGACCCTCACCCGTCCCCTAATCCTAACCCGTACGCTAACACTAACCCGCGCCCTCACACGCACGCTCCCCCTAAAGCGTTGCCGTACCCTCACCTGGACCCTAAATCGTCCCCGTCCCCTAACCCTAACCCTAGCCCGAACCCTAACCCTAACCCTTCCCCGAAGCCTGACCCTAACCCGTCCCCTATTCCTAACCCGTACGCTAACAATAACCCGCTCCCTCACACGCACGCTCCCCCTAAAGCGTTGCCGTACCCTCACCTGGACCCTAAACCATCCCCGTCCCCTAACCCTAACCCTAGCCCGAACCCTAACCCTAACCCTTCCCCGAAGCCTGACCCTCACCCGTCCCCTAATCCTAACCCGTACGCTAACAATAACCCGTGCCCTCACACCTACTCTCCCCCTAAAGCTTTGTCGTACCCTCCCCTGGACCCTAAACCGTCCCCGTCCCCTAACCCTAACCCTAGCCTGAACCCTAACCCTAACCCTTCCCCGAAGCCTGACCCTCACCCGTCCCCTAATGCTAACCCGTACGCTAACAGTAACCCGCACCCTCACACCTACGCTCCCCCTAAAGCGTTGTCGTACCCTCACCTGGACCCTAAACCGTCCCCATCCCCTAACCCTAACCCTAGCCCGAACCCTAACCCTGACCCTTCCCCGAAGCCTGACCCTCACCCGTCCCCTATTCCTAACCCGTACGCTAACACTAACCCACGCCCTCACACGCACGCTCCTTCTAAAGCGTTGCCGTACCCTCACCTGGACCCTAAACCGTCCCCGTCCCCTAACCCTAACCCTAGCCCGAACCATAACCCTAACCTTTCCCCGAAGGCTAACCCTCACCCGTCCCCTAATCCTAACCCGTACGCTAACACTAACCCGCGTCCTCACACGCACGCTCCCCCTAAAACGTTGCCGTACCCTCACCTGGACCCTAAACCGTCCCCGTCCCCTAACCCTAACCCTAGCCCGAACCCTAACCCTAACCCTTCCCCGAAGCCTGACCCTCACCCGTCCCCTAATCCTAAGCCGTATGCTAACACTAACCCGCGCCCTCACACGCACGCTCCCCCTAAAGCGTTGCCGTACCCTCACCTGGACCCTAAACCGTCCCCGTCCCCTAAACCTAACCCTAGCCCGAACCATAACCGTAACCTTTCCCCGAAGGCTGACCCTCACCCGTCCCCTAATCCTAACCCGTACGCTAACACTAACCCACGTCCTCACACGCACGCTCCCCCTAAAGCGTTGCCGTACCCTCACCTGGACCCTAAACCGTCCCCGTCCCCTAACACTAACCCTAGCCCGAACCCTAACCCTAACCCTTCCCCGAAGCCTGACCCTCACCCGTCCCCTAATCCTAACCCGTACGCTAACACTAACCCGCGCCCTCACACACACGCTCCCCCTAAAGCGTTGCCGTACCCTCACCTGGACCCTAAACCGTCACCGTCCCCTAACCCTAACCCTAGCCTGAACCCTAACCCTAACCCTTCCCCGAAGCCTGACCCTCACCCGTCCCCTAATCGTAACCCGTACGCTAACAGTAACCCGCGCCCTCACACGCACGCTCCCCCAAAGCGTTGCCGTACCCTCACCTGGACCCTAAACCGTCCCCGTTCCGTAACCCTAACCCTAGCCCGAACCCTAACCCTGACCCTTCCCCGAAGCCTGACCCTCACCCGTCCCCTAATCCTAACCCGTACGCTGACACTAACCAGCGCCCTCACACGCACGCTCCCCCTAAAGCGTTGCCGTACCCTCACCTGGACCCTAAACTGTCCCCGTCCCCTAACCCTAACCCTAGCCCGAACCCTAACCCTAACCCTTCCCCGAAGCCTGACCCTCACCCGTCTCCCAATCCTAACCCGTACGCTAACACTAACCCGCGCCCTCACACTCACGCTCCCCCTAAAGCGTTGCCGTACCCTCACCTGGACCATAAACCGTCCCCGTCCCCTAACCCTAACGCTAGCCCGAAACCTAACCCTGACCCTTTCCCGAAGGCTGACCCTCACCCGTCCCCTAATCCTAACCCGTACGCTAACACTAACCCGCGTCCTCACACGCACGCTCCCCCTAAAGCGTTGCCGTACCCTCACCTGGACCCTAAACCGTCCCCGTCACCTAACCCTAACCCTAGCCCGAACCCTAACCCTAACCCTTCCCCGAAGCCTGACCCTCACCCGTCCCTTAATCCTAACCCTTACGCTAACACTAACCCGCGCCCTCACACGCACGCTCCCCCTAAAGCGTTGCCTTACCCTCACCTGGACCCTAAACCGTCCCCGTCCCCTAACCCTAACCCTAGTCCGAACCCTAACCCTAACCATTCCCCGAAGCCTGACCCTCACCCGTGCCCTAATCCTAACCCGTACGCTAACACTAACCCGCGCCCTCACACGCACGCTCCCCCTAAAGCGTTGCCGTACCCTCACCTGGACCCTAAACCGTCCCCGTCCCCTAACCCTAACCCTAGCCCGAACCCTAACCCTGACCCTTCCCCGAAGCCTGACCCTCACCCGTCCCCTAATCCTAACCCGTACGCTAACACTAACACGCGCCCTCACACGCACGCTCCCCCTAAAGCGTTGCCGTACCCTCACCTGGACCCTAAACCGTCCCCGTCCCCTAACCCTAACCCTAGCCCGAACCCTAACCCTGACCCTTCCCCGAAGCCTGACCCTCACCCGTCGCCTAATCCTAACCCGTACGCTAACACTAACCCGCGCCCTCACACGCACGCTCCCCCTAAAGCGTTGCCGTACCCTCACCTGGACCCTAAACCGTCCCCGTCCCTTAACCCTAACCCTAGCCCGAACCCTAACCCTAACCCTTCCCCGATACCTGACCCTCACCCGTCCCCTAATCCTAACCCGTACGCTAACACTAACCCGCGCCCTCACACGCACGCTCCCCCTAAAGCGTTGTCGTACCCTCACCTGGACCCTAAACCGTCCCCGTCCCCTAACCCTAACGCTAGCCCGAACCCTAACCCTGACCCTTTCCCGAAGCCTGACGCTCACCCGTCCCCTAATCCTAACCCGTACGCTAACACTAACCCGCGTCCTCACACGCACGCTCCCCCTAAAGCGTTGCCGTACCCTCACCTGGACCCTAAACCGTCCCCGTCACCTAACCCTAACCCTAGCCCGAACCCTAACCCTAACCCTTCCCCGAAGCCTGACCCTCACCCGTCCCCTAATCCTAACCCGTACACTAACACTAACCCGCGCTCTCACACGCACGCTCCCCCTAAATCATTGCCATACACTCACCTAGACCCTAAACCGTCCCCGTCCCCTAACCCTAACCCTAGCCCGAACCGTAACCCTAACCCTTCCCCGAAGCCTGACCCTCAACCGTCGCCTAATCCTAACCCGTACGCTAACACTAACCCGCGCCCTCACACGCACGCTCCCCCTAAAGCGTTGCCGTACCCTCACCTGGACCCTAAACCGTCCCCGTCCACTAACCCTAACCCTAGCCCGAACCCTAACCCTAACCCTTCCCCGAAGCCTGACCCTCACCCGTCCCCTAATCCTAACCCGTACGCTAACACTAACCCGCGCCCTCACACGCACGCTCCCCCTAAAGCGTTGCCGTACCCTCACCTGGACCCTAAACCGTCCCCGTCCCCTAACCCTAACCCTAGCCCGAACCCTAACCCTGACCCTTCCCCGAAGCCTGACCCTCACCCATCCCCTAATCCTAACCCGTACGCTAACACTAACCCGCGCCCTCACACGCACGCTCCCCATAAAGCGTTGCCGTACCCTCACCTGGACCCTAAACCGTCCCCGTCCCCTAACCCTAACCCTAGTCCGAACCCTAACCCTAAACCTTCCCCGAAGCCTGACGTTCACCCGTCCCCTAATCCTAACCCGTACGCTAACACTAACCCGCACCCTCACACGCACACTCCCCCTAAAGCGTTGCCGTACCCTCACCTGGACCCTAAACCGTCCCCGTCCCCTAACCCTAACCCTAGCCCGAACCCTAACCCTAACCCTTCCCCGAAGCCTGACACTCACCCGTCCCCTAATCCTAACCCGTACGCTAACAATAACCCGCGCCCTCACATGCACGCTCCCCCTAAAGCGTTGCCGTACCCTCACCTGGACCCTAAACCGTCCCCGTCCCCTAACCCTAACCCTAGCCTGAACTCTAACCCTAACCCTTCCCCGAAGCCTGACCCTCACCCGTCCCCTAATCCTAACCCGTACGCTAACACTAACCCGCGCCCTCACACGCACGCTCCCCCTAAAGCGTTGCCGTACCCTCACCTGGACTCTAAACCATCCCCGTCCCCTAACCCTAACCCTAGCCCGAACCCTAAACCTAACCCTTCCCCGAAGCCTGACCCTCACCCGTCCCCTAATCCTAACCCGTACGCTAACACTAACCCGCGCCCTCACACGCACGCTCCCCCTAAAGCACTGCCATACCCTCACCTGGACCCTAAACCGTCCCCGTCCCCTAACCCTAACCCTAGCCCGAACCCTAACCCTAACCCTTCCCCGAAGCCTGACGTTCACCCGTCCCCTAATCCTAACCCGTACGCTAACACTAACCCGCAGCCTCACACGCACACTCCCAATAAAGCGTTGCCGTACCCTCACCTGGACCCTAAACCGTCCCCGTCCCCTAACCCTAACCCTAGCCCGAATCCTAACCCTAACCCTTCCCCGAAGCCTGACACTCACCCGTCCCCTAATCCTAACCCGTACGCTAACACTAACCCGCGCCCTCACACGCACGCTCCCCCTAAAGC
This sequence comes from Delphinus delphis, assembly GCF_949987515.2. Classification (NCBI taxonomy): domain Eukaryota; kingdom Metazoa; phylum Chordata; class Mammalia; order Artiodactyla; family Delphinidae; genus Delphinus; species Delphinus delphis. The sequence goes on from NW_027192650.1 coordinate 1,085,949, forward strand.
GTTGCCGTACCCTCACCTGGACCCTAAACCGTCCCCGTCCCCTAACCCTAACCCTAGCCCGAACCCTAACCCTGACCCTTCCCCGAAGCCTGACCCTCACACGTCCCCTAATCCTAACCCGTACGCTAACACTAACCCGCGCCCTCACACGCACGCTCCCCCTAAAGCGTTGCCGTATCCTCACCTGGACCCTAAACCGTCCCCATTCCCTAACCCTAACCCTAGCCCGAACCCTAACCCTGGCCCTTCCCCGAAGCCTGACCCTCACCCGTCCCCTAATCCTAACCCGTACGGTGACACTAACCCGCGCCCTCACACGCACGCTCCCCCTAAAGCATTGCCGTACCCTCACCTGGACCCTAAACCGTCCCCGTCCCCTAACCCTAACCCTAGCCCGAACCCTAACCCTAACCCTTCCCCGAAGCCTGACCCTAACCCGTCCCCTAATCCTAACCCGTACGCTAACACTAACCCGCGCCCTCACACGCACGCTCCCCCTAAAGCGTTGCCGTACCCTCACCTGGACTCTAAACCATCCCCGTCCCCTAACCCTAACCCTAGCCCGAACCCTAAACCTAACCCTTCCCCGAAGCCTGACCCTCACCCGTCCCCTAATCCTAACCCGTACGCTAACACTAACCCGTGCCCTCACACCTACTCTCCCCCTAAAGCGTTGTCGTACCCTCCCCTGGACCCTAAACCGTCCCCGTCCCCTAACCCTAACCCTAGCCTGAACCCTAACCCTAACCCTTCCCCGTAGTCTGACCCTCACCCGTCCCCTAATGCTAACCCGTACGCTAACAGTAACCCGCACCCTCACACCTACGCTCTCCCTAAAGCGTTTTCGTACCCTCACCTGGACCCTAAACCGTCCCCATCCCCTAACCCTAACCCTAGCCCGAACCCTAACCCTGACCCTTCCCCGAAGCCTGACCCTCACCCGTCCCCTAATCCTAACCCATACGCTAACACTAACCCACGCCCTCACACGCACGCTCCCTCTAAAGCGTTGCCGTACCCTCACCTGGACCCTAAACCGTCCCCGTTCCCTAACCCTAACCCTAGCCCGAACCATAACCCTAACCTTTCCCCGAAGGCTGACCCTCACCCGTCCCCTAATCCTAACCCGTACGCTAACACTAACCCGCGTCCTCACACGCACGCTCCCCCTAAAGCGTTGCCGTACCCTCACCTGGACCCTAAACCGTCCCCGTCCCGTAACCCTAACCCTAGCCCGAACCCTAACCCTAACCCTTCCCCGAAGCCTGACCCTCACCCGTCCCCTAATCCTAACCCGTACACTAACACTAACCCGCGCCCTCACACGCACGCTCCCCCTAAAGCATTGCCATACACTCACCTGGACCCTAAACCGTCCCCGTCCCCTAACCCTAACCCTAGCCCGAACCCTAACCCTAACCCTTCCCCGAAGCCTGACACTCAACCGTCGCCTAATCCTAACCCGTACGCTAACACTAACCCGCGCCCTCACACGCACGCTCCCCCTAAAGCGTTGCCGTACCCTCACCTGGACCCTAAACCGTCCCCGTCCACTAACCCTAACCCTAGCCCGAACCCTAACCCTAACCCTTCCCCGAAGCCTGACCCTCACCCGTCCCCTAATCCTAACCCGTACGCTAACACTAACCCGCGCCCTCACACGCACGCTCCCCCTAAAGCGTTGCCGTACCCTCACCTGGACCCTAAACCGTCCCCGTCCCCTAACCCTAACCCTAGCCCGAACCCTAACCCTGACCCTTCCCCGAAGCCTGACCCTCACCCATCCCCTAATCCTAACCCGTACGCTAACACTAACCCGCGCCCTCACACGCACGCTCCCCATAAAGCGTTGCCGTACCCTCACCTGGACCCTAAACCGTCCCCGTCCCCTAACCCTAACCCTAGCCCGAACCCTAACCCTAACCCTTCCCCGAAGCCTGACCCTAACCCGTCCCCTATTCCTAACCCGTACGCTAACAATAACCCGCTCCCTCACACACACGCTCCCCCTAAAGCGTTGCCGTACCCTCACCTGGACCCTAAACCATCCCCGTCCCCTAACCCTAACCCTAGCCCGAACCCTAACCCTAACCCTTCCCCGAAGCCTGACCCTCACCCGTCCCCTAATCCTAACCCGTACGCTAACAATAACCCGTGCCCTCACACCTACTCTCCCCCTAAAGCTTTGTCGTACCCTCCCCTGGACCCTAAACCGTCCCCGTCCCCTAACCCTAACCCTAGCCTGAACCCTAACCCTAACCCTTCCCCGAAGCCTGACCCTCACCCGTCCCCTAATGCTAACCCGTACGCTAACAGTAACCCGCACCCTCACACCTACGCTCCCCCTAAAGCGTTGTCGTACCCTCACCTGGACCCTAAACCGTCCCCATCCCATAACCCTAACCCTAGCCCGAACCCTAACCCTGACCCTTCCCCGAAGCCTGACCCTCACCCGTCCCCTATTCCTAACCCGTACGCTAACACTAACCCACGCCCTCACACGCACGCTCCTTCTAAAGCGTTGCCGTACCCTCACCTGGACCCTAAACCGTCCCCGTCCCCTAACCCTAACCCTAGCCCGAACCATAACCCTAACCTTTCCCCGAAGGCTAACCCTCACCCGTCCCCTAATCCTAACCCGTACGCTAACACTAACCCGCGTCCTCACACGCACGCTCCCCCTAAAACGTTGCCGTACCCTCACCTGGACCCTAAACCGTCCCCGTCCCCTAACCCTAACCCTAGCCCGAACCCTAACCCTAACCCTTCCCCGAAGCCTGACCCTCACCCGTCCCCTAATCCTAAGCCGTATGCTAACACTAACCCGCGCCCTCACACGCACGCTCCCCCTAAAGCGTTGCCGTACCCTCACCTGGACCCTAAACCGTCCCCGTCCCCTAAACCTAACCCTAGCCCGAACCATAACCGTAACCTTTCCCCGAAGGCTGACCCTCACCCGTCCCCTAATCCTAACCCGTACGCTAACACTAACCCACGTCCTCACACGCACGCTCCCCCTAAAGCGTTGCCGTACCCTCACCTGGACCCTAAACCGTCCCCGTCCCCTAACACTAACCCTAGCCCGAACCCTAACCCTAACCCTTCCCCGAAGCCTGACCCTCACCCGTCCCCTAATCCTAACCCGTACGCTAACACTAACCCACGCCCTCACACACACGCTCCCCCTAAAGCGTTGCCGTACCCTCACCTGGACCCTAAACCGTCCCCGTCCCCTAACCCTAACCCTAGCCTGAACCCTAACCCTAACCCTTCCCCGAAGCCTGACCCTCACCCGTCCCCTAATCGTAACCCGTACGCTAACACTAACCCGCGCCCTCACACGCACGCTCCCCCAAAGCGTTGCCGTACCCTCACCTGGACCCTAAACCGTCCCCGTTCCGTAACCCTAACCCTAGCCCGAACCCTAACCCTGACCCTTCCCCGAAGCCTGACCCTCACCCGTCCCCTAATCCTAACCCGTACGCTGACACTAACCAGCGCCCTCACACGCACGCTCCCCCTAAAGCGTTGCCGTACCCTCACCTGGACCCTAAACCGTCCCCGTCCCCTAACCCTAACCCTAGCCCGAACCCTAACCCTAACCCTTCCCCGAAGCCTGACCCTCACCCGTCTCCCAATCCTAACCCGTACGCTAACACTAACCCGCGCCCTCACACTCACGCTCCCCCTAAAGCGTTGCCGTACCCTCACCTGGACCATAAACCGTCCCCGTCCCCTAACCCTAACGCTAGCCCGAACCCTAACCCTGACCCTTTCCCGAAGGCTGACCCTCACCCGTCCCCTAATCCTAACCCGTACGCTAACACTAACCCGCGTCCTCACACGCACGCTCCCCCTAAAGCGTTGCCGTACCCTCACCTGGACCCTAAACCGTCCCCGTCACCTAACCCTAACCCTAGCCCGAACCCTAACCCTAACCCTTCCCCGAAGCCTGACCCTCACCCGTCCCTTAATCCTAACCCTTACGCTAACACTAACCCGCGCCCTCACACGCACGCTCCCCCTAAAGCGTTGCCGTACCCTCACCTGGACCCTAAACCGTCCCCGTCCCCTAACCCTAACCCTAGTCCGAACCCTAACCCTAACCCTTCCCCGAAGCCTGACCCTCACCCGTCCCCTAATCCTAACCCGTACGCTAACACTAACCCGCGCCCTCACACGCACGCTCCCCCTAAAGCGTTGCCGTACCCTCACCTGGACCCTAAACCGTCCCCGTCCCCTAACCCTAACCCTAGCCCGAACCCTAACCCTGACCCTTCCCCGAAGCCTGACCCTCACACGTCCCCTAATCCTAACCCGTACGCTAACACTAACCCGCGCCCTCACACGCACGCTCCCCCTAAAGCGTTGCCGTACCCTCACCTGGACCCTAAACCGTCCCCGTCCCCTAACCCTAACCCTAGCCCGAACCCTAACCCTGACCCTTCCCCGAAGCCTGACCCTCACCCGTCGCCTAATCCTAACCCGTACGCTAACACTAACCCGCACCCTCACACGCACGCTCCCCCTAAAGCGTTGCCGTACCCTCACCTGGACCCTAAACCGTCCCCGTCCCTTAACCCTAACCCTAGCCCGAACCCTAACCCTAACCCTTCCCCGATACCTGACCCTCACCCGTCCCCTAATCCTAACCCGTACGCTAACACTAACCCGCGCCCTCACACGCACGCTCCCCCTAAAGCGTTGCCGTACCCTCACCTGGACCCTAAACCGTCCCCGTCGCCTAACCCTAACCCTAGCCCGAACCCTAACCCTAACCCTTCCCCGAAGCCTGACCCTCACCCGTCCCTTAATCCTAACCCGTACGCTAACAATAACCCGCGCCCTCACACGCACGCTCCCCCTAAAGCGTTGCCGTACCCTCACCTGGACCCTAAACCGTCCCCGTCCCCTAACCCTAACCCTAGCCCGAACCCTAACCCTAACCCTTCCCCGAAGCCTGACCCTCACCCGTCCCCTAATCCTAACCCGTACGCTAACACTAACCCGCGCCCTCACACGCACGCTCCCCCTAAAGCATTGCCATACCCTCACCTGGACCCTAAACCGTCCCCGTCCCCTAACCCTAACTCTAGCCCGAACCCTAACCTTAACCCTTCCCCGAATCCTGACCCTCAACCGTCGCCTAATCCTAACCCGTACGCTAACACTAACCCGCGCGCTCACACGCACGCTCCCCCTAAAGCGTTGTCGTACCCTCACCTGGACCCTAAACCGTCCCCGTCCCCTAACCCTAACGCTAGCCCGAACCCTAACCCTGACCCTTTCCCGAAGCCTGACGCTCACCCGTCCCCTAATCCTAACCCGTACGCTAACACTAACCCGCGCCCTCACACGCACGCTCCCCCTAAAGCGTTGCCGTACCCTCACCTGGACCCTAAACCGTCCCCGTCACCTAACCCTAACCCTAGCCCGAACCCTAACCCTGACCCTTCCCCGAAGCCTGACCCTCACCCGTCCCCTAATCCTAACCCGTACGCTAACACTAACCCACGCCCTCACACGCACGCTCCCCCTAAAGCGTTGCCGTACCCTCACCTGGACCCTAAACCGTCCCCGTCCCCTAACCCTAACCCTAGCCCGAACCCTAACCCTGACCCTTCCCCGAAGCCTGACCCTCACCCGTCGCCTAATCCTAACCCGTACGCTAACACTAACCCGCGCCCTCACACGCACGCTCCCCCTAAAGCGTTGCCGTACCCTCACCTGGACCCTAAACCGTCCCCGTCCCTTAACCCTAACCCTAGCCCGAACCCTAACCCTAACCCTTCCCCGATACCTGACCCTCACCCGTCCCCTAATCCTAACCCGTACGCTAACACTAACCCGCGCCCTCACACGCACGCTCCCCCTAAAGCGTTGCCGTACCCTCACCTGGACCCTAAACCGTCCCCGTCGCCTAACCCTAACCCTAGCCCGAACCCTAACCCTAACCCTTCCCCGAAGCCTGACCCTCACCCGTCCCTTAATCCTAACCCGTACGCTAACAATAACCCGCGCCCTCACACGCACGCTCCCCCTAAAGCGTTGCCGTACCCTCACCTGGACCCTAAACCGTCCCCGTCCCCTAACCCTAACCCTAGCCCGAACCCTAACCCTAACCCTTCCCCGAAGCCTGACCCTCACCCGTCCCCTAATCCTAACCCGTACGCTAACACTAACCCGCGCCCTCACACGCACGCTCCCCCTAATGCATTGCCATACCCTCACCTGGACCCTAAACCGTCCCCGTCCCCTAACCCTAACTCTAGCCCGAACCCTAACCTTAACCCTTCCCCGAAGCCTGACCCTCAACCGTCGCCTAATCCTAACCCGTACGCTAACACTAACCCGCGCGCTCACACGCACGCTCCCCCTAAAGCGTTGTCGTACCCTCACCTGGACCCTAAACCGTCCCCGTCCCCTAACCCTAACGCTAGCCCGAACCCTAACCCTGACCCTTTCCCGAAGCCTGACGCTCACCCGTCCCCTAATCCTAACCCGTACGCTAACACTAACCCGCGCCCTCACACGCACGCTCCCCCTAAAGCGTTGCCGTAACCTCACCTGGACCCTAAACCGTCCCCGTCACCTAACCCTAACCCTAGCCCAAACCCTAACCCTAACCCTTCCCCGAAGCCTGACCCTCACCCGTCCCTTAATCCTAACCCTTACGCTAACACTAACCCGCGCCCTCACACGCACGCTCCCCCTAAAGCGTTGCCGTACCCTCACCTGGACCCTAAACCGTCCCCGTCCCCTAACCCTAACCCTAGTCCGAACCCTAACCCTAACCATTCCCCGAAGCCTGACCCTCACCCGTCCCCTAATCCTAACCCGTACGCTAACACTAACCCGTGCACTCACACGCACGCTCCCCCTAAAGCGTTGCCGTACCCTCACCTGGACCCTAAACCGTCCCCATTCCCTAACCCTAACCCTAGCCCGAACCCTAACCCTGGCCCTTCCCCGAAGCCTGACCCTCACCCGTCCCCTAATCCTAACCCGTACGGTGACACTAACCCGCGCCCTCACACGCACGCTCCCCCTAAAGCGTTGCCGTACCCTCACCTGAACCCTAAACCGTCCCCGTCCCCTAACCCTAACCCTAGCCCGAACCCTAACCCTAACCCTTCCCCGAAGCCTGACCCTAACCCGTCCCCTATCCTAACCCGTACACTAACACTAACCCGCGCCCTCACACGCACGCTCCCCCTAAAGCGTTGCCGTACCCTCACCTGGACCCTAAACCATCCCTGTCCCCTAACCCTAACCCTAGCCCGAACCCTAACCCTAACCCTTCCCCGAAGCCTGACCCTCACCCGTCCCCTAATCCTAACCCGTACGCTAACACTAACCCGTGCCCTCACACCTACTCTCCCCCTAAAGCGTTGTCGTACCCTCCCCTGGACCCTAAACCGTCCCCGTCCCCTAACCCTAACCCTAGCCTGAACCCTAACCCTAACCCTTCCCCGTAGCCTGACCCTCACCCGTCCCCTAATGCTAACCCGTACGCTAACAGTAACCCGCACCCTCACACCTACGCTCCCCCTAAAGCGTTGTCGTACCCTCACCTGGACCCTAAACCGTCCCCATCCCCTAACCCTAACCCTAGCCCGAACCCTAACCCTGACCCTTCCCCGAAGCCTGACCCTCACCCGTCCCCTAATTCTAACCCGTACGCTAACACTAACCCACGCCCTCACACGTACGCTCCCTCTAAAGCGTTGCCGTACCCTCACCTGGACCCTAAACCGTCCCCGTTCCCTAACCCTAACCCTAGCCCGAACCATAACCCTAACCTTTCCCCGAAGGCTGACCCTCACCCGTCCCCTAATCCTAACCCATACGCTAACACTAACCCGCGTCCTCACACGCACGCTCCCCCTAAAGCGTTGCCGTACCCTCACCTGGACCCTAAACCTTCCCCGTCCCGTAACCGTAACCCTAGCCCGAACCCTAAACCTAACCCTTCCCCTAAGCCTGACCCTCACCCGTCCCCTAATCCTAACCCGTACACTAACACTAACCCGCGCGCTCACACGCACGCTCCCCCTAAAGCATTGCCATACCCTCACCTGGACCCTAAAACGTCCCCGTCCCCTAACCCTAACCCTAGCCCGAACCCTAACCCTAACCCTTCCCCGAAGCCTGACCCTCAACCGTCGCCTAATCCTAACCCGTACGCTAACACTAACCCACGCCCTCACACGCACGCTCCCCCTAAAGTGTTGCCATACCCTCACCTGGACCCTAAACCGTCCCCGTCCACGAACCCTAACCCTAGCCCGAACCCTAACCCTAACCCTTCCCCGAAGCCTGACCCTCACCCGTCCCCTAATCCTAACCCGTACGCTAACACTAACCCGCACCCTCACACGCACGCTCCTCCTAAAGCGTTGCCGTACCCTCACCTGGACCCTAAACCGTCCCCGTCCCCTAACCCTAACCCTAGCCCGAACCCTAACCCTGACCCTTCCCCGAAGCCTGACCCTCACCCGTCCCCTAATCCTAACCCATACGCTAACACTAACCCACGCCCTCACACGCACGCTCCCTCTAAAGCGTTGCCGTACCCTCCCCGGACCCTAAACCGTCCCCGTTCCCTAACCCTAACCCTAGCCCGAACCATAACCCTAACCTTTCCCCGAAGGCTGACCCTCACCCGTCCCCTATTCCTAACCCGTACGCTAACACTAACCCGCGTCCTCACACTCACGCTCCCCCTAAAGCGTTGCCGTACCCTCACCTGGACCCTAAACCGTCCCCGTCCCGTAACCCTAACCCTAGCCCGAACCCTAACCCTAACCCTTCCCCGAAGCCTGACCCTCACCCGTCCCCTAATCCTAACCCGTACACTAACACTAACCCGCACCCTCACACGCACGCTCCCCCTAAAGCATTGCCATACACTCACCTGGACCCTAAACCGTCCCCGTCCCCTAACCCTAACCCTAGCCCGAACCGTAACCCTAACCCTTCCCCGAAGCCTGACCCTCAACCGTCGCCTAATCCTAACCCGTACGCTAACACTAACCCGCGCCCTCACACGCACGCTCCCCCTAAAGCGTTGCCGTACCCTCACCTGGACCCTAAACCGTCCCCGTCCACTAACCCTAACCCTAGCCCGAACCCTAACCCTAACCCTTCCCCGAAGCCTGACCCTCACCCGTCCCCTAATCCTAACCCGTACGCTAACACTAACCCGCGCCCTCACACGCACGCTCCCCCTAAAGCGTTGCCGTACCCTCACCTGGACCCTAAACCGTCCCCGTCCCCTAACCCTAACCCTAGCCCGAACCCTAACCCTGACCCTTCCCCGAAGCCTGACCCTCACCCATCCCCTAATCCTAACCCGTACGCTAACACTAACCCGCGCCCTCACATGCACGCTCCCCATAAAGCGTTGCCGTACCCTCACCTGGACCCTAAACCGTCCCCGTCCCCTAACCCTAACCCTAGCCCGAACCCTAACCCTAACCCTTCCCCGAAGCCTGACCCTCACCCGTCCCCTAATCCTAACCCGTACGCTAACACTAACCCGCGCCCTCACACACACGCTCCCCCTAAAGCGTTGCCGTACCCTCACCTGGACCCTAAACCGTCCCCGTTCCCTAACCCTAACCCTAGCCCGAACCCTAACCCTGACCCTTCCCCGAAGCCTGACCCTCACCCTTCCCCTAATCCTAACCCGTACGGTGACACTAACCCGCGCCCTCACACGCACACTCCCCCTAAAGCGTTGCCGTACCCTCCCCTGGACCCTAAACCGTCCCCGTCCCCTAACCCTAACCCTAGCCCGAACCCTAACCCTAACCCTTCCCCGAAGCCTGACCCTAACCCGTCCCCTATTCCTAACCCGTACGCTAACAATAACCCGCGCCCTCACACGCACGCTCCCCCTAAAGCGTTGCCGTACCCTCACCTGGACCCTAAACCATCCCCGTCCCCTAACCCTAACCCTAGCCCGAACCCTAACCCTAACCCTTCCCCGAAGCCTGACCCTCACCCGTCCCCTAATCCTAACCCGTACGCTAACAATAACCCGTGCCCTCACACCTACTCTCCCCCTAAAGCGTTGTCGTACACTCCCCTGGACCCTAAACCGTCCCCGTCCCCTAACCCTAACCCTAGCCTGAACCCTAACCCTACCCCTTCCCCGAAGCCTGACCCTCACCCGTCCCCTAATGCTAACCCGTACGCTAACAGTAACCCGCACCCTCACACCTACGCTCCCCCTAAAGCGTTGTCGTACCCTCACCTGGACCCTAAACCGTCCCCATCCCCTAACCCTAACCCTAGCCCGAACCGTAACCCTGACCCTTCCCCGAAGCCTGACCCTCACCCGTCCCCTAATCCTAACCCGTACGCTAACACTAACCCACGCCCTCACACGCACGCTCCCTCTAAAGCGTTGCCGTACCCTCACCTGGACCCTAAACCGTCCCCGTCCCCTAACCCTAACCCTAGCCCGAACCATAACCCTAACCTTTCCCCGAAGGCTAACCCTCACCCGTCCCCTAATCCTAACCCGTACGCTAACACTAACCCGCGTCCTCACACGCACGCTCCCCCTAAAACGTTGCCGTACCCTCACCTGGACCCTAAACCGTCCCCGTCCCCTAACCCTAACCCTAGCCCGAACCCTAACCCTAACCCTTCCCCGAAGCCTGACCCTCACCCGTCCCCTAATCCTAACCCGTATGCTAACACTAACCCGCGCCCTCACACGCACGCTCCCCCTAAAGCGTTGCCGTACCCTCACCTGGACCCTAAACCGTCCCCGTCCCCTAACCCTAACCCTAGCCCGAACCATAACCGTAACCTTTCCCCGAAGCCTGACCCTCACCCGTCCCCTAATCCTAACCCGTACGCTAACACTAACCCGCGCCCTCACACGCACGCTCCCCCTAAAGCGTTGCCGTACCCTCTCCTGGACCCTAAACCGTCCCCGTCCCCTACCCTAACCCTAGCCTGAACCCTAACCCTAACACTTCCCCGAAGCCTGACCCTCACCCGTCCCCTAATCCTAACCCGTACGCTCACACTAACCCGCGCCCTCACACGCACTCTCCCCCTAAAGCGTGCCATACCCTCACCTGGACCCTAAACCGTCCCCGTTCCCTAACCCTAACCCTAGCCCGAACCCTAACCCTAACCCTTCCCCGAAGCCTGACCCTCACCCGTCCCCTAATCCTAACCCGTACGCTAACACTAACCCGCGCCCTCACACGCACGCTCCCCCTAAAGCTTCGCCGTACACTCACCTGGACCCTAAACCGTCCCCGTCCCCTAACCTTAAACCTAGCCTGAACCCTAACCCTAACCCTTCCCCGAAGCCTGACACTCACCCGTCCCCTAGTCCTAACCCGTACGCTAACACTAACCCGCACGCTCACACGCACACTCCCCCTAAAGCGTTGCCGTACCCTCACCTGGACCCTAAACCGTCCCCGTCCCCTAACCCTAACCCTAGTCCGAACCCTAACCCTAACCCTTCCCCGAAGCCTGACGTTCACCCGTCCCCTAATCCTAACCCGTACGCTAACACTAACCCGCACCCTCACACGCACACTCCCCCTAAAGCGTTGCCGTACCCTCACCTGGACCCTAAACCGTCCCCGTCCCCTAACCCTAACCCTAGCCCGAACCCTAACCCTAACCCTTCCCCGAAGCCTGACACTCACCCGTCCCCTAATCCTAGCCCGTACGCTAACAATAACCCGCGCCCTCACATGCACGCTCCCCCTAAAGCGTTGCCGTACCCTCACCTGGACCCTAAACCGTCCCCGTCCCCTAACCCTAACCCTAGCCTGAACCCTAACCCTAACCCTTCCCCGAAGCCTGACCCTCACCCGTCCCCTAATCCTAACCCGTACGCTAACACTAGCCCGCGCCCTCACACGCACGCTCCCCCTAAAGCATTGCCATACCCTCACCTGGACCCTAAACCGTCCCCGTCCCCTAACCCTAACCCTAGCCCGAACCCTAACCCTAACCCTTCCCCGAAGCCTGACCCTCAACCGTCGCCTAATCCTAACCCGTACGCTAACACTAACCCGCGCCCTCACATGCACGCTCCCCCTAAAGCGTTGCCGTACCCTCACCTGGACCCTAAACCGTCCCCGTCCACTAACACTAACCCTAGACCGAACCGTAACCCTAAACCTTCCCTGAAGCCTGACCCTCACCCCTCCCCTAATCCTAACCCGTACGCTAACACTAACCCGCGCCCTCACACGCACGCTCCCCCTAAAGCGTTGCCGTACCCTCACCTGGACCCTAAACCGTCCCCATTCCCTAACCCTAACCCTAGCCCGAACCCTAACCCTGGCCCTTCCCCGAAGCCTGACCCTCACCCGTCCCCTAATCCTAACCCGTACGGTGACACTAACCCGCGCCCTCACACGCACGCTCCCCCTAAAGCGTTGCCGTACCCTCACCTGGACCCTAAACCGTCCCCGTCCCCTAACCCTAACCCTAGCCCGAACCCTAACCCTAACCCTTCCCCGAAGCCTGACCCTAACCCGTCCCCTAATCCTAACCCGTACGCTAACACTAACCCGCGCCCTCACACGCACGCTCCCCCTAAAGCGTTGCCGTACCCTCACCTGGACTCTAAACCATCCCCGTCCCCTAAACCTAACCCTAGCCCGAACCCTAACCCTAACCCTTCCCCGAAGCCTGACCCTCACCCGTCCCCTAATCCTAACCCGTACGCTAACACTAACCCGTGCCCTCACACCTACTCTCCCCCTAAAGCGTTGTCGTACCCTCCCCTGGACCCTAAACCGTCCCCGTCCCCTAACCCTAACCCTAGCCTGAACCCTAACCCTAACCCTTCCCCGTAGCCTGACCCTCACCCGTCCCCTAATGCTAACCCGTACGCTAACAGTAACCCGCACCCTCACACCTACGCTCCCCCTAAAGCATTTTCGTACCCTCACCTGGACCCTAAACCGTCCCCATCCCCTAACCCTAACCCTAGCCCGAACCCTAACCCTGACCCTTCCCCGAAGCCTGACCCTCACCCGTCCCCTAATCCTAACCCATACACTAACACTAACCCACGCCCTCACACGCACGCTCCCTCTAAAGCGTTGCCGTACCCTCTCCTGGACCCTAAACCGTCCCCGTTCCCTAACCCTAACCCTAGCCCGAACCATAACCCTAACCTTTCCCCGAAGGCTGACCCTCACCCGTCCCCTAATCCTAACCCGTACGCTAACACTAACCCGCGTCCTCACACGCACGCTCCCCCTAAAGCGTTGCCGTACCCTCACCTGGACCCTAAACCGTCCCCGTCCCGTAACCCTAACCCTAGCCCGAACCCTAACCCTAACCCTTCCCCGAAGCCTGACCCTCACCCGTCCCCTAATCCTAACCCGTACACTAACACTAACCCGCGCCCTCACACGCACGCTCCCCCTAAAGCATTGCCATACACTCACCTGGACCCTAAACCGTCCCCGTCCCCTAACCCTAACCCTAGCCCGAACCCTAACCCTAACCCTTCCCCGAAGCCTGACACTCAACCGTCGCCTAATCCTAACCCGTACGCTAACACTAACCCGCGCCCTCACACGCACGCTCCCCCTAAAGCGTTGCCGTACCCTCACCTGGACCCTAAACCGTCCCCGTCCACTAACCCTAACCCTAGCCCGAACACTAACCCTAACCCTTCCCCGAAGCCTGACCCTCACCCGTCCCCTAATCCTAACCCGTACGCTAACACTAACCCGCGCCCTCACACGCACGCTCCCCCTAAAGCGTTGCCGTACCCTCACCTGGACCCTAAACCGTCCCCGTCCCCTAACCCTAACCCTAGCCCGAACCCTAACCCTGACCCTTCCCCGAAGCCTGACCCTCACCCATCCCCTAATCCTAACCCGTACGCTAACACTAACCCGCGCCCTCACACGCACGCTCCCCATAAAGCGTTGCCGTACCCTCACCTGGACCCTAAACCGTCCCCGTCCCCTAACCCTAACCCTAGCCCGAACCCTAACCCTAACCCTTCCCCGAAGCCTGACCCTAACCCGTCCCCTATTCCTAACCCGTACGCTAACAATAACCCGCGCCCTCACACGCACGCTCCCCCTAAAGCGTTGCCGTACCCTCACCTGGACCCTAAACCATCCCCGTCCCCTAACCCTAACCCTAGCCCGAACCCTAACCCTAACCCTTCCCCGAAGCCTGACCCTCACCCGTCCCCTAATCCTAACCCGTACGCTAACAATAACCCGTGCCCTCACACCTACTCTCCCCCTAAAGCTTTGTCGTACCCTCCCCTGGACCCTAAACCGTCCCCGTCCCCTAACCCTAACCCTAGCCTGAACCCTAACCCTAACCCTTCCCCGAAGCCTGACCCTCACCCGTCCCCTAATGCTAACCAGTACGCTAACAGTAACCCGCACCCTCACACCTACGCTCCCCCTAAAGCGTTGTCGTACCCTCACCTGGACCCTAAACCGTCCCCATCCCCTAACCCTAACCCTAGCCCGAACCCTAACCCTGACCCTTCCCCGAAGCCTGACCCTCACCCGTCCCCTATTCCTAACCCGTACGCTAACACTAACCCACGCCCTCACACGCACGCTCCCTCTAAAGCGTTGCCGTACCCTCACCTGGACCCTAAACCGTCCCCGTCCCCTAACCCTAACCCTAGCCCGAACCATAACCCTAACCTTTCCCCGAAGGCTAACCCTCACCCGTCCCCTAATCCTAACCCGTACGCTAACACTAACCCGCGTCCTCACACGCACGCTCCCCCTAAAACGTTGCCGTACCCTCACCTGGACCCTAAACCGTCCCCGTCCCCTAACCCTAACCCTAGCCCGAACCCTAACCCTAACCCTTCCCCGAAGCCTGACCCTCACCCGTCCCCTAATCCTAAGCCGTATGCTAACACTAACCCGCGCCCTCACACGCACGCTCCCCCTAAAGCGTTGCCGTACCCTCACCTGGACCCTAAACCGTCCCCGTCCCCTAAACCTAACCCTAGCCCAAACCATAACCGTAACCTTTCCCCGAAGGCTGACCCTCACCCGTCCCCTAATCCTAACCCGTACGCTAACACTAACCCGCGTCCTCACACGCACGCTCCCCCTAAAGCGTTGCCGTACCCTCACCTGGACCCTAAACCGTCCCCGTCCCCTAACACTAACCCTAGCCTGAACCCTAACCCTAACCCTTCCCCGAAGCCTGACCCTCACCCGTCCCCTAATCCTAACCCGTACGCTAACACTAACCCACGCCCTCACACACACGCTCCCCCTAAAGCGTTGCCGTACCCTCACCTGGACCCTAAACCGTCCCCGTCCCCTAACCCTAACCCTAGCCTGAACCCTAACCCTAACGCTTCCCCGAAGCCTGACCCTCACCCGTCCCCTAATCGTAACCCGTACGCTAACACTAACCCGCGCCCTCACACGCACGCTCCCCCTAAAGCGTTGCCGTACCCTCACCTGGACCCTAAACCGTCCCCGTTCCGTAACCCTAACCCTAGCCCGAACCCTAACCCTGACCCTTCCCCGAAGCCTGACCCTCACCCGTCCCCTAATCCTAACCCGTACGCTGACACTAACCAGCGCCCTCACACGCACGCTCCCCCTAAAGCGTTGCCGTACCCTCACCTGGACCCTAAACCGTCCCCGTCCCCTAACCCTAACCCTAGCCCGAACCCTAACCCTAACCCTTCCCCGAAGCCTGACCCTCACCCGTCTCCCAATCCTAACCCGTACGCTAACACTAACCCGCGCCCTCACACGCACGCTCCCCCTAAAGCGTTGCCGTACCCTCACCTGGACCCTAAACCGTCCCCGTCCCCTAACCCTAACGCTAGCCCGAACCCTAACCCTGACCCTTTCCCGAAGGCTGACCCTCACCCGTCCCCTAATCCTAACCCGTACGCTAACACTAACCCGCGTCCTCACACGCACGCTCCCCCTAAAGCGTTGCCGTACCCTCACCTGGACCCTAAACCGTCCCCGTCCCCTAACCCTAACCCTAGCCCGAACCCTAACCCTAACCCTTCCCCGAAGCCTGACCCTCACCCGTCCCTTAATCCTAACCCTTACGCTAACACTAAACCGCGCCCTCACACGCACGCTCCCCCTAAAGCGTTGCCGTACCCTCACCTGGACCCTAAACCATCCCCGTCCCCTAACCCTAACCCTAGTCCGAACCCTAACCCTAACCCTTCCCCGAAGCCTGACCCTCACCCATCCCCTAATCCTAACCCGTACGCTAACACTAACCCGCGCCCTCACACGCACGCTCCCCCTAAAGCGTTGCCGTACCCTCACCTGGACTCTAAACCGTCCCCGTCCCCTAACCCTAACCCTAGCCCGAACCCTAACCCTGACCCTTCCCCGAAGCCTGACCCTCACCCGTCCCCTAATCCTAACCCGTACGCTAACACTAACCCGCGCCCTCACACGCACGCTCCCCCTAAAGCGTTGCCGTACCCTCACCTGGACCCTAAACCGTCCCCGTCCCCTAACCCTAACCCTAGCCCGAACCCTAACGCTGACCCTTCCCCGAAGCCTGACCCTCACCCGTCCCCTAATCCTAACCCGTACGCTAACACTAACCCGCGCCCTCACACGCACGCTCCCCCTAAAGCGTTGCCGTACCCTCACCTGGACCCTAAACCGTCCCCGTCCCCTAACCCTAACCCTAGCCCGAACCCTAACCCTGACCCTTCCCCGAAGCCTGACCCTCACCCGTCGCCTAATCCTAACCCGTACGCTAACACTAACCCGCGCCCTCACACGCACGCTCCCCCTAAAGCGTTGCCGTACCCTCACCTGGACCCTAAACCGTCCCCGTCCCTTATCCCTAACCCTAGCCCGAACCCTAACCCTAACCCTTCCCCGATACCTGACCCTCACCCGTCCCCTAATCCTAACCCGTACGCTAACACTATCCCGCGCCCTCACACGCACGCTCCCCCTAAAGCGTTGCCGTACCCTCACCTGGACCCTAAACCGTCCCCGTCCCCTAACCCTAACCCTAGCCCGAACCCTGACCCTGACCCTTCCCCGAAGCCTGACCCTCACCCGTCCCCTAATCCTAACCCGTACGCTAACACTAACCCGTGCCCTCACACGCACGGTCCCCCTAAAGCGTTGCCGTACCCTCACCTGGACCCTAAACTGTCCCCGTCACCTACCCTAACCCTAGCCCGAACCCTAACCCTGACCCTTCACCGAAGCCTGACCCTCACCCGTGCCCTAATCCTAACCCGTTCACTAACACTAACCGGGACCCTCACACGCACGCTCCCCCTAAAGCGTTGCCGTACCCTCACCTGGACCCTAAACCGTCCCCGTCCCCTAACCCTAACCCTAGCACGAACCCTAACCCTAACCCTTCCCCGAAGCCTGACCCTCACCCGTCCCCTAATCCTAACCCGTACGCTAACACAAACCCGCGTCCTCACACGCACGCTCCCCCTAAAGCGTTGCCGTACCCTCACCTGGACCCTAAACCGTCACCGTCCCCTAACCCTAACCCTAGTCCGAATCCTAACCCTGACCCTTCCCCGAAGCCTGACCCTCACCCGTCCCCTAATCCTAACCCGTACGCTAACACTAACCCGCGCCCTCACACGCACGCTCCCCCTAAAGCGTTGCCGTACCCTCACCTGGACCCTAAACCGTCCCCGTCCCCGAAACCGAACCCTAGCCCGAACCCTAACCCTGACACTTCCGCGAAGCCTGACCCTCACCCGTCCCCTATTCCTAACCCGTACGTTAACACTAACCCGCGCCCTCACACGCACGCTCCCCGTAAAGCGTTGTCGTACCCTCACCTGGACCCTAAACCGTCCCCGTCCCCTAACCCTAACCCTAGCCCGAACCCTAACCCTGACCCTTCCCCGAAGCCTGACCCTCACCCGTCCCCTAATCCTAACTCGTACGCTAACACTAACCCACGGCCTCACACGCACGCTCCCCCTAAAGCTTTGCCGTACCCTCACCTGGACCCTAAACCGTCCCCGTCCCCTAACCCTAACCCTAGCCCGAACCCGAACCCTAACCCTTCCCCGAAGCCTGACCCTCACCCGTGCCCTAATCCTAACCCGTACGCTAACACTAACCCGCGCCCTGACACGCACGCTCCCCCTAAAGCGTTGCCGTACCCTCACCTGGACCCTAAACCGTCCCCGTCCCCTAACCCTAACCCTAGCCCGAACCCTAACCCTAACCCTTCCCCGAAGCCTGATCCTCACCCATCCCCTAATCCTAACCCGTACGCTAACACTAACCCGCGCACTCACACGCACGCTCCCCCTAAAACGTTGCCGTACCCTCACCTGGACCCTAAACCGTCCCCGTCCCCTAACCTTAACCCTAGCCCGAACCCTAACCCTGACACTTCCCCGAAGCCTGACCCTCACCCGTCCCCTAATCCTAACCCGTACGCTAACACTAACCCGCGCCCTCACACGCACGTTCCCCCTAAAGCGTTGCCGTACCCTCACCTGGACCCTAAACCGTCCCCGTCCCCTAACCCTAACCCTAGCCCGAACCCTAACCCTGACCCTTCCCCGAAGCCTGACACACACCCGTCCCCTAATCCTAACCCGTACGCTAACACTAACCCGCGCCCTCACACGCACGCTCCCCCTAAAGCGTTGCCGTACCCTCACCTGGACCCTAAACCGTCCCCGTCCCCTAACCCTAACCCTAGCCCGAATCCTAACCCTAACCCTTCCCCGAAGCCTGACCCTCACCCGTCCCCTAATCCTAACCCGTACGCTAACACTAACCCGCGCCCTCACACGCACGCTCCCCCTAAAGCGTTGCCGTACCCTCACCTGGACCCTAAACCGTCCCCGTCCACTAACCCTAACCCTAGCCCGAACACTAACCCTAACCCTTCCCCGAAGCATGACCCTCACACGTCCCCTAATCCTAACCCGTACGCTAACACTAACCCGCGCCCTCACACGCACGCTCCCCCTAAAGCGTTGCCGTACCCTCAACTGGACCCTAAACCGTCCCCGTCCACTAACCCTAACCCTAGCCCGAACCCTAACCCTAACCCTTCCCCGAAGCCTGACCCTCACCCGTGCCCTAATCCTAACCCGTACGCTAACACTAACCCGCGCCCTCACACACACGCTCCCCCTAAATCGTTGCCGTACCCTCACCTGGACCCTAAACCGTCCCCGTTCCCTAACCCTAACCCTAGCCCGAACCCTAACCCTGACACTTCCCCGAAGCGTGACCCTCACCCGTCCCCTAATCCTAACCCGTACGCTGACACTAACCCGCGCCCTCACACGCACGCTCCCCCTAAAGCGTTGCCGTACCCTCACCTGGACCCTAAACCGTCCCCGTCCCCTAACCCTAACCCTAGCCCGAAACCCTAACCCTAACACTTCCCCGAAGCCTGATCCTCACCCGTCCCCTAATCCTAACCCGTACGCTAACACTAACCCGCGCCCTCACACGCACGCTCCCCCTAAAGCGTTGCCTTACCCTCACCTGGACCCTAAACCGTCCCCGTCCCCTAACCCTAACCCTAGCCCGAATCCTAACCCTGACACTTCCCCGAAGCCTGACCCTCACCCGTCCCATAATCCTAACCCGTACGCTAACACTAACCCACGCCCTCACACGTACGCTCCCCCTAAAGCGTTGTCGTACCCTCACCTGGACCCTAAACCGTCCCCGTCCCCTAACCCTAACCCTAGCCCGAACCCTAACCCTAACACTTCTCCAAAGCCTGACCCTCACCCATCCCCTAATCCTAACCCGTACACTAACACTAACCCTCGCCCTCACACGTACGCTCCCCCTAAAGCGTTGTCGTACCCTCACCTGGACCCTAAACCGTCCCCGTCCCCTAACCCTAACCCTAGCCCGAAACCTAACCCTAACCCTTCCCCGAAGCCTGACCCTCACCCGTCCCCTAATCCTAACCCGTACGCTAACACTAACCCTCGCCCTCACACGTACGCTCCCCCTAAAGCGTTGTCGTACCCTCACCTGGACCCTAAACCGTCCCCGTCCCCTAACCCTAACCCTAGCCCGAACCCTAACCCTAACCCTTCCCCGAAGCCTGACCCTCACCCGTCCCCTAATCCTAACCCGTACGCTAACACTAACCCGCGCCCTCACACGCACGCTCCCCCTAAAGCGTTGCCGTACCCTCACCTGGACCCTAAACCGTCCCTGTCCCCTAACCCTAACCCTAGCCCGAACCCTAACCCTGACCCTTCCCCGAAGCCTGACCCTCACCCGTCCCCTAATCCTAACCCGTACGCTAACACTAACCCGCGCCCTCACACGCACGCTCCCCCTAAAGCGTTGCCGTACCCTCACCTGGACCCTAAACCGTCCCTGTCCCCTAACCCTAACCCTAGCCCGAAACCGAACCCTGACCCTTCCGCGAAGCCTGACCCTCACCCGTGCCCTAATCCTAACCCGTACGCTAACACTAACCCGCGCCCTCACACGCACGCTCCCCCTAAAGTGTTGCCGTACCCTCACCTGGACCCTAAACCGTCCCCGTCACCTAACCCTAACCATAGCCCGAACCCTAACCCTAACCCTTCCCCGATACCTGACCCTCACCCGTCCCCTAATCCTAACCCGTACGCTAACACTAACCCGCGCCCTCACACGCACGCTCCCCCAAAAGCGTTGCCGTACCCTCACCTGGACCCGAAACCGTCCCCGTCCTCTAACCCTAACCATAGCCCGAACCCTAACCCTGACCCTTCCCCGAAGCCTGACACACACCCGTCCCCTAATCCTAACCCGTACGCTAACACTAACCCGCGCCCTCACACGCACGCTCCCCCTAAAGCGTTGCCGTACCCTCACCTGGACCCTAAACCGTCCCCGTCCCCTAACCCTAACCCTAGCCCGAATCCTAACCCTAACCCTTCCCCGAAGCCTGACCCTCACCCGTCCCCTAATCCTAACCCGTACGCTAACACTAACCCGCGCCCTCACACGCACGCTCCCCCTAAAGCGTTGCCGTACCCTCACCTGGACCCTAAACCGTCCCCGTCCCCTAACCCTAACCCTAGCCCGAACCCTAACCCTAACCCTTCCCCGAAGCCTGATCCTCACCCGTCCCCTAATCCTAACCCGTACGCTAACACTAACCCGTGCCCTCACACGCACGCTCCCCCTAAAGCGTTGCCGTACCCTCACCTGGACCCTAAACCGTCCCCGTCCCCTAACCCTAACCCTAGCCCGAACCCTAACCGTAACCCTTCCCCGAAGCCTGATCCTCACCCGTCCCCTAATCCTAACCCGTACGCTAACACTAACCCGCGCCCTCACACGCACGCTCCCCCTAAAGCGTTGCCGTACCCTCACCTGGACCCTAAACCGTCCCCGTCCCCTAACCCTAACCCTACCCCGAACCCTAACCCTGACACTTCCCCGAAGCCTGACCCTCACCCGTCCCATAATCCTAACCCGTACGCTAACACTAACCCACGCCCTCACACGCACGCTCCCCCTAAAGCGTTGTCGTACCCTCACCTGGACCCTAAACCGTCCCCGTCCCCTAACCCTAACCCTAGCCCGAACCCTAACCCTAACACTTCTCCGAAGCCTGACCCTCACCCATCCCCTAATCCTAACCCGTACACTAACACTAACCCTCGCCCTCACACGTACGCTCCCCCTAAAGCGTTGTCGTACCCTCACCTGGACCCTAAACCGTCCCCGTCCCCTAACCCTAACCCTAGCCCGAACCCTAACCCTAACCCTTCCCCGAAGCCTGACCCTCACCCGTCCCCTAATCCTAACCCGTACGCTAACACTAACCCTCGCCCTCACACGTACGCTCCCCCTAAAGCGTTGTCGTACCCTCACCTGGACCCTAAACCGTCCCCGTCCCCTAACCCTAACCCTAGCCCGAACCCTAACCCTAACCCTTCCCCGAAGCCTGACCCTCACCCGTCCCCTAATCCTAACCCGTACGCTAACACTAACCCGCGCCCTCACACGCACGCTCCCCCTAAAGCGTTGCCGTACCCTCACCTGGACCCTAAACCGTCCCTGTCCCCTAACCCTAACCCTAGCCCGAACCCTAACCCTGACCCTTCCCCGAAGCCTGACCCTCACCCGTCGCCTAATCCTAACCCGTACGCTAACACTAACCCGCGCCCTCACACGCACGCTCCCCCTAAAGCGTTGCTGTACCCTCACCTGGACCCTAAACCGTCCCTGTCCCCTAACCCTAACCCTAGCCCGAAACCGAACCCTGACCCTTCCGCGAAGCCTGACCCTCACCCGTGCCCTAATCCTAACCCGTACGCTAACACTAACCCGCGCCCTCACACGCACGCTCCCCCTAAAGTGTTGCCGTACCCTCACCTGGACCCTAAACCGTCCCCGTCACCTAACCCTAACCATAGCCCGAACCCTAACCCTAACCCTTCCCCGATACCTGACCCTCACCCGTCCCCTAATCCTAACCCGTACGCTAACACTAACCCGCGCCCTCACACGCACGCTCCCCCTAAAGCGTTGCCGTACCCTCACCTGGACCCTAAACCGTCCCCGTCCTCTAACCCTAACCATAGCCCGAACCCTAACCCTGACCCTTCCCCGAAGCCTGACACACACCCGTCCCCTAATCCTAACCCGTACGCTAACACTAACCCGCGCCCTCACACGCACGCTCCCCCTAAAGCGTTGCCGTACCCTCACCTGGACCCTAAACCGTCCCCGTCCCCTAACCCTAACCCTAGCCCGAACCCTAAACCTAACACTTCCCCGAAGCCTGACCCTCACCCGTCCCCTAATGCTAACCCGTACGCTAACAGTAACCCCCACCCTCACACCTACGCTCCCCCTAAAGCGTTGCCGTACCCTCACCTGGACCCTAAACCCTCCCCGTCCCATAACCCTAACCCTAGCCCGAACCCTAACCCTGACCCTTCCCCGAAGCCTGACCCTAACCCGTCCCCTAATCCTAACCCGTACGCTAACACTAACCCGCGCCCTCACACGCACGCTCCCCCTAAAGCGTTGCCGTACCCTCACCTGGACCCTAAACCGTCCCCGTCCCCTAACCCTAACCCTAGCCCGAACCCTAACCCTAACCCTTCCCCGAAGCCTGACCCTCACCCGTCCCCTAATCCTAACCCGTACGCTAACACTAACCCTCGCCCTCACACGTACGCTCCCCCTAAAGCGTTGTCGTACCCTCACCTGGACCCTAAACCGTCCCCGTCCCCTAACCCTAACCCTAGCCCGAACCCTAACCCTAACCCTTCCCCGAAGCCTGACCCTCACCCGTCCCCTAATCCTAACCCGTACGCTAACACTAACCCGCGCCCTCACACGCACGCTCCCCCTAAAGCGTTGCCGTACCCTCACCTGGACCCTAAACCGTCCCTGTCCCCTAACCCTAACCCTAGCCCGAACCCTAACCCTGACCCTTCCCCGAAGCCTGACCCTCACCCGTCCCCTAATCCTAACCCGTACGCTAACACTAACCCGCGCCCTCACACGCACGCTCCCCCTAAAGCGTTGCTGTACCCTCACCTGGACCCTAAACCGTCCCTGTCCCCTAACCCTAACCCTAGCCCGAAACCGAACCCTGACCCTTCCGCGAAGCCTGACCCTCACCCGTGCCCTAATCCTAACCCGTACGCTAACACTAACCCGCGCCCTCACACGCACGCTCCCCCTAAAGTGTTGCCGTACCCTCACCTGGACCCTAAACCGTCCCCGTCACCTAACCCTAACCATAGCCCGAACCCTAACCCTAACCCTTCCCCGATACCTGACCCTCACCCGTCCCCTAATCCTAACCCGTACGCTAACACTAACCCGCGCCCTCACACGCACGCTCCCCCTAAAGCGTTGCCGTACCCTCACCTGGACCCTAAACCGTCCCCGTCCTCTAACCCTAACCATAGCCCGAACCCTAACCCTGACCCTTCCCCGAAGCCTGACACACACCCGTCCCCTAATCCTAACCCGTACGCTAACACTAACCCGCGCCCTCACACGCACGCTCCCCCTAAAGCGTTGCCGTACCCTCACCTGGACCCTAAACCGTCCCCGTCCCCTAACCCTAACCCTAGCCCGAATCCTAACCCTAACCCTTCCCCGAAGCCTGACCCTCACCCGTCCCCTAATCCTAACCCGTACGCTAACAGTAACCCGCGCCCTCACACGCACGCTCCCCCTAAAGCGTTGCCGTACCCTCACCTGGACCCTAAACCGTCCCCGTCCACTAACCCTAACCCTAGCCCGAACACTAACCCTAACCCTTCCCCGAAGCCTGACCCTCACACGTCCCCTAATCCTAACCCGTACGCTAACACTAACCCGCGCCCTCACACGCACGCTCCCCCTAAAGCGTTGCCGTACCCTCACCTGGACCCTAAACCGTCCCCGTCCCCTAACCCTAACCCTAGCCCGAACCCTAAACCTAACCCTTCCCCGAAGCCTGACCCTCACCCGTCCCCTAATGCTAACCCGTACGCTAACAGTAACCCCCACCCTCACACCTACGCTCCCCCTAAAGCGTTGCCGTACCCTCACCTGGACCCTAAACCCTCCCCGTCCCATAACCCTAACCCTAGCCCGAACCCTAACCCTGACCCTTCCCCGAAGCCTGACCCTAACCCGTCCCCTAATCCTAACCCGTACGCTAACACTAACCCGCGCCCTCACACGCACGCTCCCCCTAAAGCGTTGCCGTACCCTCACCTGGACCCTAAACCGTCCCCGTCCCCTAACCCTAACCCTAGCCCGAACCCTAACCCTGACCCTTCCCCGAAGCCTGACCCTCACCCGTCCCCTAATCCTAACCCGTACGCTAACACTAACCCGTGACCTCATACGCACGCTCCACCTAAAGCGTTGCCATACCCTCACCTGGACCCTAAACCGTCCCCGTCCCCTAACCCTAACCCTAGCCCGAACCCTAACCCTGACACTTCCCCGAAGCCTGACCCTCACCCGTCCCCTAATCCTAACCCGTACGCTAACACTAACCCGCGCCCTCACACGCACGCTCCCCCTAAAGCGTTGCCGTATCCTCACCTGGACCCTAAACCGTCCCCGTCCCCTAACCCTAACCCTAGCCCGAACCCTAACCGTAACCCTTTCCCGAAGCCTGACCCTCACCCGTCCCCTAATCCTAACCCGTACGCTAACACTAACCCGCGCCCTCACACGCACGCTCCCCCTAAAGCGTTGCCGTACCCTTACCTGGATCCTAAACCGTCCCCGTCCCCTAACCCTAACCCTAGCCCGAACCCTAACCCTAACCCTTCCACGAAGCCTGACACTCACCCGTCCCCTAATCCTAACCCGTACGCTAACACTAACCCGCGCCCTCACACGCACTCTCCCCCTAAAGCGTTGCCGTACCCTCACCTGGACCCTAAACCGTCCCCGTCTCCTAACCCTAACCCTAGCCCGAACCCTAACCCTGACCCTTACCCGAAGCCTGACCCTCACCCGTCCCCTTATCCTAACCCGTACGCTAACACTAACCCACGCCCTCACACGCACGCTCCCCCTAAAGCGTTGCCGTACCCTCACCTGGACCCTAAACTGTCCCCGTCCCCTAACCCTAACACTAGCCCGAACCCTAACCTTAACCTTTCCCCGAAGCCTGACCCTCACCCGTGCCCTAATCCTAACCCGTACGCTAACACTAACCCGTGCCCTCACACGCACGCTCCCCCTAAAGCGTTGCCGTACCCTCACCTGGACCCTAAACCGTCCCCGTCCCCTAACCCTAACCCTAGCCCGAACCCTAACCCTAACCCTTCCCCGAAGCCTGATCCTCACCCGTCCCCTAATCCTAACCCGTACGCTAACACTAACCCGTGCCCTCACATGCACGCTCCCCCTAAAGCGTTGCCGTACCCTCACCTGGACCCTAAACCGTCCCCGTCCCCTAACCCTAACCCTAGCCCGAACCCTAACCCTAACCCTTCCCCGAAGCCTGACCCTCACCCGTCCCCTAATCCTAACCCGTACGCTAACACTAACCCGCGCCCTCACACGCACGCTCCCCCTAAAGCGTTGCCGTACCCTCACCTGGACCCTAAACCGTCCCCGTCCCCTAACCCTAACCCTTCCCCGAACCCTAACCCTGACACTTCCCCGAAGCCTGACCCTCACCCGTCCCATAATCCTAACCCGTACGCTAACACTAACCCACGCCCTCACACGTACGCTCCCCCTAAAGCGTTGTCGTACCCTCACCTGGACCCTAAACCGTCCCCGTCCCCTAACCCTAACCCTAGCCCGAACCCTAACCCTAACACTTCTCCGAAGCCTGACCCTCACCCATCCCCTAATCCTAACCCGTACACTAACACTAACCCTCGCCCTCACACGTACGCTCCCCCTAAAGCGTTGTCGTACCCTCACCTGGACCCTAAACCGTCCCCGTCCCCTAACCCTAACCCTAGCCCGAAACCTAACCCTAACCCTTCCCCGAAGCCTGACCCTCACCCGTCCCCTAATCCTAACCCGTACGCTAACACTAACCCTCGCCCTCACACGTACGCTCCCCCTAAATCGTTGTCGTACCCTCACCTGGACCCTAAACCGTCCCCGTTCCCTAACCCTAACCCTAGCCCGAACCCTAACCCTAACCCTTCCCCGAAGCCTGACCCTCACCCGTCCCCTAATCCTAACCCGTACGCTAACACTAACCCGTGCCCTCACATGCACGCTCCCCCTAAAGCGTTGCCGTACCCTCACCTGGACCCTAAACCGTCCCCGTCCCCTAACCCTAACCCTAGCCCGAACCCTAACCCTAACCCTTCCCCGAAGCCTGACCCTCACCCGTCCCCTAATCCTAACCCGTACGCTAACACTAACCCACGCCCTCACACGCACGCTCCCCCTAAAGCTTTGCCGTACCCTCACCTGGACCCTAAACCGTCCCCGTCCCCTAACCCTAACCCTACCCCGAACCCTAACCCTGACACTTCCCCGAAGCCTGACCCTCACCCGTCCCATAATCCTAACCCGTACGCTAACACTAACCCACGCCCTCACACGTACGCTCCCCCTAAAGCGTTGTCGTACCCTCACCTGGACCCTAAACCGTCCCCGTCCCCTAACCCTAACCCTAGCCCGAACCCTAACCCTAACACTTCTCCGAAGCCTGACCCTCACCCATCCCCTAATCCTAACCCGTACACTAACACTAACCCTCGCCCTCACACGTACGCTCCCCCTAAAGCGTTGTCGTACCCTCACCTGGACCCTAAACCGTCCCCGTCCCCTAACCCTAACCCTAGCCCGAAACCTAACCCTAACCCTTCCCCGAAGCCTGACCCTCACCCGTCCCCTAATCCTAACCCGTACGCTAACACTAACCCTCGCCCTCACACGTACGCTCCCCCTAAATCGTTGTCGTACCCTCACCTGGACCCTAAACCGTCCCCGTCCCCTAACCCTAACCCTAGCCCGAACCCTAACCCTAACCCTTCCCCGAAGCCTGACCCTCACCCGTCCCCTAATCCTAACCCGTACGCTAACACTAACCCGCGCCCTCACACGCACGCTCCCCCTAAAGCGTTGCCGTACCCTCACCTGGACCCTAAACCGTCCCTGTCCCCTAACCCTAACCCTAGCCCGAAACCGAACCCTGACCCTTCCGCGAAGCCTGACCCTCACCCGTCCCCTAATCCTAACCCGTACAATAACACTAACCCGCGCCCTCACACGCACGCTCCCCCTAAAGCGTTGCCGTACCCTCACCTGGACCCTAAACCGTCCCCGTCCCCTAACCCTAACCATAGCCCGAACCCTAACCCT
Organism: Delphinus delphis; assembly: GCF_949987515.2. Lineage (NCBI taxonomy): Eukaryota > Metazoa > Chordata > Mammalia > Artiodactyla > Delphinidae > Delphinus > Delphinus delphis. Next base: position 1,113,737 of record NW_027192650.1, read on the forward strand.
GACCCTTCCCCGAAGCCTGACCCTCACCCGTCCCCTAATCCTAACCCGTACGCTAACACTAACCCGCGCCCTCACACGCACGCTCCCCCTAAAGCGTTGCCGTACCCTCACCTGGACCCTAAACCGTCCCCGTCCCCTAACCCTAACCCTAGCCCGAACCCTAACCCTGACCCTTCCCCGAAGCCTGACCCTCACCCGTCCCCTAATCCTAACCTGTACGCTAACACTAACCCGCGCCCTCACACGCATGCTCCCCCTAAAGCGTTGCCGTATCCTCACCTGGACCCTAAACTGTCCCCGTCCCCTAACCCTAACCCTAGCCCGAACATTAACCGTAACTCTTTCCCGAAGCCTGACCCTCACCCGTCCCCTAATCCTAACCCGTACGCTAACACTAACCCGCGCCCTCACACGCACGCTCCCCCTAAAGCGTTGCCGTACCCTTACCTGGATCCTAAACCGTCCCCGTCCCCTAACCCTAACCGTAGCCCGAACCCTAACCCTAACCCTTACCCGAAGCCTGACCCTCACCCGTCCCCTAATCCTAACCCGTACGCTAACACTAACCCGCGCCCTCACACGCACTGTCCCCCTAAAGCGTTGCCGTACCCTCACCTGGACCCTAAACTGTCCCCGTCTCCTAACCCTAACACTAGCCCGAACCCTAACCCTGACCCTTACCCGAAGCCTGACCCTCACCCGTGCCCTAATCCTAACCCGTACGCTAACACTAACCCGCGCCCTCACACGCACGCTCCCCCTAAAGCGTTGCCGTACCCTCACCTGGACCCTAAACCGTCCCCGTCCCCTAACCCTAACCCTAGCCCGAACCCTAACCCTAACCCTTCCCCGAAGCCTGATCCTCACCCGTCCCCTAATCCTAAACCGTACGCTAACACTAACCCGCGCCCTCACACGCACGCTCCCCCTAAAGCGTTGCCGTACCCTCACCTGGACCCTAAACCGTCCCCGTCCCCTAACCCTAACCCTAGCCCGAACCCTGACCCTAACCTTTCCCCGAAGCCTGACCCTCACCCGTCCCCTAATCCTAACCCGTACGCTAACACTAACCCGCGCCCTCACACGCACGCTCCCCCTAAAGCGTTGCCGTACCCTCACCTGGACCCTAAACCGTCCCCGTCCCCTAACCCTAACCCTAGCCCGAACCCTAACCCTGACACTTCCACGAAGCCTGACCCTCACCCGTCCCATATTCCTAACCCGTACGCTAACACTAACCCACGCCCTCACACGTACGCTCCCCCTAAAGCGTTGTCGTACCCTCACTTGGACCCTAAACCGTCCCCGTCCCCTAACCCTAACCCTAGCCCGAACCTTAACCCTGACCCTTCGCCGAAGCCTGACCCTCACCCGTCCCCTAATCCTAACCCGTACGCTAACACTAACCCGCGTCCTCACACCTACGCTCCCCCTAAAGCGTTGTCGTACCCTCACCTGGACCCTAAACCGTCCCCATCCCCTAACCCTAACCCTAGCCCGATCCCTAACCCTAACCCTTCCCCGAAGCCTGACCCTCACCCGTCCCCTAATCCTAACGCATACGCTAACACTAACCCGCGCCCTCACATGTATGCTCCCCCTATAGCGTTGTCGTACCCTCACCTGGACCCGAAACCGTCCCCGTCCCCTAACCCTAACCCTAGCCCGAACCCTAACCCTAACCCTTCCCCGAAGCCTGACCCTCACCCGTCCCCTAATCCTAACCCGTACGCTAACACTATCCAGTGCCCTCACACCTACGCTCCCCCTAAAGCGTTGTCGTACCCTCCCCTGGACCCTAAACCGTCCCCGTCCCCTAACCCTAACCCTAGCCCGAACCCTAACCCTAACCCTTCCCTAAAGCCTGACCCTCACCCGTCCCCTAATCCTAACCCGTACGCTAACACTAACCCACGCCCTCACTCCTACGCTCCCCCTATAGCGTTGTCGTACCCTCCCCTGGACCCTAAACCGTCCCCGTCCCCTAACCCTAACCCTAGCCCGAACGCTAACCCTAACCCTTCCCTGCAGCCTGACCCTCACCCGTCCCTTAATCCTAACCCGTACGCTAACACTAACCCGTGCCCTCACACCTACGCTCCCCCTAAAGTGTTGTCGTACCCTCACCTGGACCCTAAACCGTCCCCGTCCCCTAACCCTAACCCTAGCCCGAACCCTAACCCTAAACTTTCCCCGAAGCCTGACCCTCACCCGTACCCTAATCCTAACCCGTACGTAACACTAACCCACGCCCTCACACCTACGCTCCCCCTAAAGCGTTGTCGTAAACTCACTTGGACCCTAAACCGTCCCCGTCCCCTAACCCTAACCCTAGCCCGAACCGTAACCCTAACCCTTCCCTGAAGCCTGACCCTAACCCGTCCCCTAATCCTAAACCGTACGCTAACACTAACCCGCGCCCTCACACCTTCGCTCCCCCTAAAGCGTTGTCGCACCCTCACCTGGACTCTAAACCGTCCCCGTCCCCTAACCCTAACCCTAGCCCGAACCCTAACCCTAGCCCGAACCCTAACCCTAACCCTACCCGAAGCCTGACCCTCACCCGTCCCCTAATCGTAACCCGTACGCTAACACTAACCCGCGCCCTCACACGTACACTCCCCTTAAAGCGTTGTCGTACCCTCACCTGGACCCTAAACCGTCCCCGTACCCTAACCCTAACCCTAGCCCGAACCCTAACCCTAACCCTTCCCCGAAGTCTGACCCTCACCCGTCCCCTAATCCTAACCCGTATGCTAACACTAACCCACGCCCTCACACCTACACACCTCCTAAAGCGTTGTCATACCCTCACCTGGACCCTAATCCGTCCCCGTCCCCTCACCCTAACCCTAGCCCGAACCGTAACCGTAACCCTTCCCCGAAGCCTGACCCTCACCCATCCCCTAATCCTAACCCGTACACGAACACTAACCCGCGCCCTCACACCTACGCTCCCCCTAAAGCATTGTCGTACCCTCACCTGGACCCTAAACCGTCCACGTCCCCTAACCCTAACCCTAGCCCAAACCCTAACCCTAACCCTTCCCCGAAGCCTGACCCTCACCCGTCCCCTAATCCTAACCCGTACGCTAACACTAACCCGCGCCCTCACACGCACGCTCCCCCTAAAGCGTTGCCGTACCCTCACCTGGACCCTAAACCGTCCCCATTCCTTAACCCTAACCATAGCCCGAACCCTAACCCTAACCCTTCCCCGATACCTGACCCTCACCCGTCCCCTAATCCTAACCCGTACGCTAACACTAAACCGCGCCCTCACACGCACGCTCCCCCTAAAGCGTTGCCGTACCCTCACCAGGACCCTAAACCGTCCCCTAACCCTAACCCTAACCCTAGCCCGAACCCTGACCCTGACCCTTCCCCGAAGCCTGACCCTCACCCGTCCCCTAATCCTAATCCGTACGCTAACACTAACCCGCGCCCTCACACGCAAGCTCCCCCTAAAGCGTTGCCGTATCCTCACCGGGACCCTAAACCGTCCCCGTCCCCTAACCCTAACCCTAGCCCGAACCCTAACCCGAACGCTTTCCGAAGCCTGACCCTCACCCATCCCCTAATCCTAACCCGTACACTAACACTAACCCTCGCCCTCACACGTACGCTCCCCCTAAAGCGTTGTCGTACCCTCACCTGGACCCTAAACCGTCCCCGTCCCCTAACCCTAACCCTAGCCCGAAACCTATCCCTAACCTTTCCCCGAAGCCTGACCCTCACCCGTGCCCTAATCCTAACCCGTATGCTAACACTAACCCGCGCCCTCACACGTACGCTCCCCCAAAAGCGTTGTCGTACCCTCACCTGGATCCTAAACCGTCCCCGACCCCTAAACCTAACCCTAGCCCGAACCCTAACCGTAACCCTTCCCCGAAGCCTGACCCGCACCCGTGCCCTAATCCTCACCCGTACGCTAACATTAACCCGCGCCCTCACACGTACGCTCCCCCTAAAGCGTTGTCGTACCCTCCCCTGGACCCTAAACCGTCCCGTGCCCTAACCCTAAGCCTAGCCCGAACCCTAACCCTAACCCTTCCCCGAAGCCTGACCCTCACCCGTCCCCTAATCCTAAGCCGTACGCTAACACTAACCCGCGCCCTCACACGTACGCTCCCCCTAAAGCGTTGTCGTACCCTCACCTGGACCCTAAACCGTCTCCATCCCCTAACCCTAACCCTAGCCCGATCCCTAACCCTAACCCTTCCCCGAAGCCTGACCATCACCCGTCCCCTAATCCTAACGCATACGCTAACACTAACCCGCGCCCTCACATGTATGCTCCCCCTATAGCGTTGTCGTACCCTCAGCTGGACCCGAAACCGTCCCCGTCCCCTAACCCTAACCCTAGCCCGAACCCTAACCCTAACCCTTCCCCGAAGCCTGACCCTCACCCGTCCCCTAATCCTAACCCGTACGCTAACACTATCCAGTGCCCTCACACCTACGCTCCCCCTAAAGCGTTGTCGTACCCTCCCCTGGACCCTAAACCGTCCCCGTCCCCTAACCCTAACCCTAGCCCGAACCCTAACCCTAACCCTTCCCTAAAGCCTGACCCTCACCCGTCCCCTAATCCTAACCCGTACGCTAACACTAACCCACGCCCTCACTCCTACGCTCCCCCTATAGCGTTGTCGTACCCTCCCCTGGACCCTAAACCGTCCCCGTCCCCTAACCCTAACCCTAGCCCGAACCCTAACCCTAACCCTTCCCTGAAGCCTGACCCTCACCCGTCCCCTAATCCTAACCCGTACGCTAACACTAACCCGTGCCCTCACACCTACGCTCCCCCTAAAGTGTTGTCGTACCCTCACCTGGACCCTAAACCGTCCCCGTCCCCTAACCCTAACCCTAGCCCGAACCCTAACCCTAAACTTTCCCCGAAGCCTGACCCTCACCCGTCCCCTAATCCTAACCCGTACGTAACACTAACCCACGCCCTCACACCTACGCTCCCCCTAAAGCGTTGTCGTAACCTCACTTGGACCCTAAACCGTCCCCGTCCCCTAACCCTAACCCTAGCCCGAACCGTAACCCTAACCCTTCCCTGAAGCCTGACCCTAACCCGTCCCCTAATCCTAAACCGTACGCCAACACTAACCCGCGCCCTCACACCTTCGCTCCCCCTAAAGCGTTGTCGTACCCTCACCTGGACCCTAAACCGTCCCCGTCCCCTAACCCTAACCCTAGCCCGAACCCTAACCCTTCCCCGAAGCCTGACCCTCACCCGTCCCCTAATCCTAACCCGTACGCTAACACTAACCCGTGCCCTCACACCTACGCTCCCCCTAAAGCATTGTCGTACCCTCACCTGGACCCTAAACCATCCCCGTCCCCTAACACTAACCCTAGCCCGAACCCTATCCCTAACCCTTCCCCGAAGCCTGACCCTCACCCGTCCCCTAATACTAACCCGTACGCTAACACTAACCCGCGGCCTCACACCTACGCTCCCCCTAAAGCGTTGTCGTACCCTCCCCTGGACCCTAAACCGTCCCCGTCCCCTAACCCTAACCTTAGCCCGAACCCTAACCCTAACCCTTCCCCGAAGCCTGACCCTCACCCGTCCCATAATCCTAACCCGTACGCTAACACTAACCCACACCCTCACACCTACGCTCCCGCTAAAGCATTGTCGTACCCTCCCCTGGACCCTAAACCGTCCCCGTCCCCTAACCCTAACCCTAGCCCGAACCCTAACCCTAACCCTTCCCCGAATCATGACACTCACCCGTCCCCTAATCTTAACCCGTACGCTAACACTAACCCGCGCCCTCACACCTACGCTCCCCCTAAATCGTTGTCGTACCCTCCCCTGGACCCTAAACCGTCCCCGTCCCCTAACCCTAACCCTAGCCCAAACCCTAACCCTAATGCTTCCCCGAAGCCTCACCCTCACCCGTCCCCTAATCCTAACCCGTACGCTAACACTAACCGCGCCCTCACACGTACGCTCCGCCTAAAGCGTTGTCGTACCCTCACCTGGACACTAAACCGTCCCCGTCCCCTAACCCTAACACTTCCCCGAAGCCTGACCCTCACCCGTACTCTAATCGTAACCCGTTCGCTAACACTAACCCGCGCCCTCACACGTACGCTCCCCCTAAAGCGTTGTCGTACCCTCACCTGGACCCTAAACCGTCCCCGTTCCCTAACCCTAACCCTAGCCCGAACCCTAACCCTAACCCTTCCCCAAAGCCTGACACTCACCCGCCCCCTAATCCTAACCTGTACGCTAACACTAACCCGCGCCCTCACAAGTACGCTCCCGCTAAAGCGTTGTCGTACCCTCACCTGGACCCTAAACCGTTCCCGTCCCCTAACCCTAACCCTAGCACGAACCCTAACCCTAACCCTTCCCCGAAGCCTGACCCTCACCCGTCCCCTAATCCTAACCCGTACGCGAACACGAACCCGCGCCCTCACACCTACGCTCCCCCTAAAGCTTTGTCGTACCCTCCCCTGGACCCTAAATCGTCCCCGTCCCGTAACCCTAACCCAAGCCCGAACCCTAACCCTAGCCCGAACCCTAACCCTAACCCTACCCGAAGCCTGACCCTCACCCGTCCCCTAATCCTAACCCGTACGCTAACACTAACCCGCGCCCTCACACGTACACTCCCCTTAAAGCGTTGTCGTACCCTCACCTGGACCCTAAACCGTCCCCGTACCCTAACCCTAACCCTAGCCCGAACCCTAACCCTAACCCTTCCCCGAAGTCTGACCCTCACCCGTCCCCTAATCCTAACCCGTACGCTAACACTAACCCACGCCCTCACACCTACACACCCCCTAAAGCGTTGTCATACCCTCACCTGGACCCTAATCCGTCCCCGTCCCCTAACCCTAACCCTAGCCCGAACCCTAACCGTAACCCTTCCCCGAAGCCTGACCCTCACCCATCCCCTAATCCTAACCCGTACACGAACACTAACCCGCGCCCTCACACCTACGCTCCCCCTAAAGCATTGTCGTACCCTCACCTGGACCCTAAACCGTCCACGTCCCCTAACCCTAACCCTAGCCCAAACCCTAACCCTAACCCTTCCCCGAAGCCTGACCCTCACCCGTCCCCTAATCCTAACCCGTACGCTAACACTAACCCGCGCCCTCACACGCACGCTCCCCCTAAAGCGTTGCCGTACCCTCACCTGGACCCTAAACCGTCCCCATCCCTTAACCCTAACCATAGCCCGAACCCTAACCCTAACCCTTCCCCGATACCTGACCCTCACCCGTCCCCTAATCCTAACCCGTACGCTAACACTAACCCGCGCCCTCACACGCACGCTCCCCCTAAAGCGTTGCAGTACCCTCACCTGGACCCTAAACCGTCCCCTAACCCTAACCCTAACCCTAGCCCGAACCCTGACCCTGACCCTTCCCCGAAGCCTGACCCTCACCCGTCCCCTAATCCTAATCCGTACGCTAACACTAACCCGCGCCCTCACACGCAAGCTCCCCCTAAAGCGTTGCCGTATCCTCACCTGGACCCTAAACCGTCCCCGTCCCCTAACCCTAACCCTAGCCCGAACCCTAACCCGAACCCTTTCCCGAAGCCTGACCCTCACCCGTCCCCTAATCCTAACCCGTACGCTAACACTAACCCGCGCCCTCACACGCACGCTCCCCCTAAAGCGTTGCCATACCCTTACCTGGATCCTAAACCGTCCCCGTCCCCTAACCCTAACCCTAGCCCGAACCCTAACCCTAACCCTTCCCCGAAGCCTGACCCTCACCCGTCCCCTAATCCTAACCCGTACGCTAACCTAACCCGCGCCCTCACACGCACTCTCCCCCTAAAGCGTTGCCGTACCCTCACCTGGACCCTAAACTGTCCCCGTCTCCTAACCCTAACCCTAGCCCGAACCCTAACCCTAACCCTTCCCCGAAGCCTGACCCTCACCCGTCCACTAATCCTAACCCGTAAGCTAACACAAACCGCGCCCTCACACGCACGCTCCCCCGAAAGCATTGCCGTACCCTCACCTGGACCCTAAACCGTCCCCGTCCCCTAACCCTAACCCTAGCCCGAACCCTAACCCTAACCCTTCCCCGAAGCCTGACCCTCACCCGTCCCCAAATCCTAACCCGTACGGTAACAGTAACCCGCGCCCTCACACGCACGCTCCCCCTAAAGCGTTGCCGTACCCTCACCTGGACCCTAAACCGTCCCCGTCCCCTAACCCTAACCCTAGCCCGAACCCTAACCCTAACCCTTCCCCGAAGCCTGACCCTCACCCGTCCCCTAATCCTAACCCTTACGCTAACACTAACCCGCGCCCTCACACGCACGCTCCCCCTAAAGCGTTGCCGTACCCTCACCTGGACCCTAAACCGTCCCCGTCCCCTAACCCTAACCCTAGCCCGAACCCTGACCCTGACCCTTCCCCGAAGCCTGACCCTCACCCGTCCCCTAATCCTAACCCGTACGCTAACACTAACCCGTGCCCTCACACGCACGCTCGCCCTAAAGCGTTGCCGTACCCTCACCTGGACCCTAAACCGTCCGCGTCACCTAACCCTAACCCTAGCCCGAACCCTAACCCTGACCCTTCCCCGAAGCCTGACCCTCACCCGTGCCCTAATCCTAACCCGTACGCTAACACTAACCATCACCCTCACACGCACGCTCCCCTTAAAGCGTTGCCGTACCCTCACCTGGACCCTAAACCGTCCCCATCACCTAACCCTAACCCTGGCCCGAACCCTAACCCTGACCCTTCCCCGAAGCCTGACCCTCACCCGTCCCCTAATCCTAACCCGTACGCTAACACTAACCCGTGCCCTCACACGCACGCTCCCCCTAAAGCGTTGCCGTACCCTCACCTGGACCCTAAACCGTCCCCGTCACCTAACCCTAACCCTAGCCCGAACCCTAACCCTGACCCTTCCCCGAAGCCTGACCCTCACCCGTGCCCTAATCCTAACCCGTACGCTAACTCTAACAGGCACCCTCACACGCACGCTCCCCCTAAAGCGTTGCCGTACCCTCACCTGGACCCTAAACCGTCCCCGTCACCTAACCCTAACCCTAGCCCGAACCCTAACCCTGACCCTTCCCCGAAGCCTGACCCTCACCCGTGCCCTAATCCTAACCCGTACGCTAACACTAACCGGCACCCTCACACGCACGCTCCCCCTAAAGCGTTGCCGTACCCTCACCTGGACCCTAAACCGTCCCCGTCACCTAACCCTAACCCTAGCCCGAACCCTAACCCTGACCCTTCCCCGAAGCCTGACCCTCACCCGTCCCCTAATCCTAACCCGTACGCTAACACTAACCCGCGCCCTCACACGCACGCTCCCCCTAAAGCGTTGCCGTACCCTCACCTGGTCCCTAAACCGTCCCCGTCCCCTAACCCTAACCCTAGCCCGAACCCTAACCCTGACCCTTACCCGAAGCCTGACCCTCACCCGTCCCCTAATCCTAACCCGTACGCTAACACTAAACCGCGCCCTCACACGCACGCTCCCCCTAAAGCGTTGCCGTACCCTCACCTAGACCCTAAACCGTCCCCGTCCCCTAACCCTAACCCTAGCCCGAACCCTAACCCTGACCCTTCCCCGAAGCCTGACCCTCACCCGTCCCCTAATCCTAACCCGTATGCTAACACTAACCCGCGCCCTCACACGCACGCTCCCCCTAAAGCGTTGCCGTACCCTCACCTGGTCCCTAAACCGTCCCCGTCCCCTAACCCTAACCCTAGACCGAACCCTAACCCTGACCCTTACCCGAAGCCTGACCCTCACCCGTCCCCTAATCCTAACCCGTACGCTAACACTAACCCGCGCCCTCACACGCATGCTCCCCCTAAAGCGTTGCCGTACCCTCACCTAGACCCTAAACCGTCCCCGTCCCCTAACCCTAACCCTAGCCCGAACCCTAACCCTGACCCTTCCCCGAAGCCTGACCCTCACCCGTCCCCTAATCCTAACCCGTACGCTAACACTAACCCGCGCCCTCATACGCACCCTCCCCCTAAAGCGTTGCCGTACCCTCACCTGGACCCTAAACCGTCCCCATCCCCTAACCCTAACCCTAGCCCGAACCCTAACCCTGACCCTTCCCCGAAGCCTGACACTCACCCGTGCCCTAATCCTAACCCGTACGCTAACACTAACAGGCACCCTCACACGCACGCTCCCCCTAAAGCGTTGCCGTACCCTCACCTGGACCCTAAACCGTCCCCGTCACCTAACCCTAACCCTAGCCCGAACCCTAACCCTGACCCTTCCCCGAAGCCTGACCCTCACCCGTGCCCTAATCCTAACCCGTACGCTAACACTAACCCGCGCCCTCACACACACGCTCCCCCTAAATCGTTGCCGTACCCTCACCTGGACCCTAAACCGTCCCCGTTCCCTAACCCTAACCCTAGCCCGAACCCTAACCCTGACCCTTCCCCGAAGCGTGACCCTCACCCGTCCCCTAATCCTAACCCGTACGCTGACACTAACACGCGCCCTCACACGCACGCTCCCCCTAAAGCGTTGCCGTACCCTCACCTGGACCCTAAACCGTCCCCGTCCCCTAACCCTAACCCTAGCCCGAACCATAACCCTAACACTTCCCCGAAGCCTGACCCTCACCCGTCCCCTAATCCTAACCCGTACGCTAACACTAACCCGCGCCCTCACACGCACGCTCCCCCTAAAGCATTGCAGTACCCTCACCTGGACCCTAAACCATTCCCGTCCCCTAACCCTAACCCTAGCCCGAACCCTAACCCTAACCCTTCCCCGAAGCCTGACCCTCACCCGTCCCCTAATCCTAACCCGTACGCTAACACTAACCCGTGCCCTCACACCTACGCTCCCCCTAAAGCGTTGTCGTACCCTCCCCTGGACCCTAAACCGTCCCCGTCCCCTAACCCTAACCCTAGCCCGAACCCTAACCCTAACCCTTCCCCGAAGCCTGACCCTCACCCGTCCCCTAATGCTAACCCGTACGCTAACAGTAAACCCCACCCTCACACCTACGCTCCCCCTAAAGCGTTGCCGTACCCTCACCTGGACCCTAAACCCTCCCCGTCCCATAACCCTAACCCTAGCCCGAACCCTAACCCTGACCCTTCCCCGAAGCCTGACCCTCACCCGTACCCTAATCCTAACCCGTACGCTAACACAAACCCGCGTCCTCACACGCACGCTCCCCCTAAAGCGTTGCCGTACCCTCACCTCGACCCTAAACCGTCCCCGTCCCCTAACCCTAACCCTAGCCCGAACCCTAACCCTAACCCTTCCCCGAAGCCTGACCCTCACCCGTCCCCTAATCCTAACCCGTACGCTAACACTAACCCGCGCCCTCACACGCACGCTCCCCCTAAAGCGTTGCCGTACCCTCACCTGGACCCTAAACCGTCCCCGTCCCCTAACCCTAAGCCTAGACCGAACCCTAACCCTAACCCTTCCCCGAAGCCTGACCCTCACCCGTCCCCTAATCCTAACCCGTACGCTAACACTAACCCGCGCCCTCACACGCACGCTCCCCCTAAAGCGTTGCCGTACCCTCACCTGGACCCTAAACCGTCCCCATCCCCTAACCCTAACCCTAGCCCGAACCCTAACCCTGACCCTTCCCCGAAGCCTGACACTCACCCGTGCCCTAATCCTAACCCGTACGCTAACACTAACAGGCACCCTCACACGCACGCTCCCCCTAAAGCGTTGCCGTACCCTCACCTGGACCCTAAACCGTCCCCGTCACCTAACCCTAACCCTAGCCCGAACCCTAACCCTGACCCTTCCCCGAAGCCTGACCCTCACCCGTCCCCTAATCCTAACCCGTACGCTAACACTAACCCGCGCCCTCACACGCACGCTCCCCCTAAAGCGTTGCCGTACCCTCACCTGGTCCCTAAACCGTCCCCGTCCCCTAACCCTAACCCTAGCCCGAACCATAACCCTGACCCTTCCCCGAAGCCTGACCCTCACCCGTCCCCTAATCCTAACCCGTACGCTAACACTAACCTGCGCCCTCACACGCACGCTCCCCCTAAAGCGTTGCCGTACCCTCACCTGGACCCTAAACCGTCCCCGTCCCCTAACCCTAACCCTAGCCCGAACCCTAACCCTGACCCTTCCCCGAAGCCTGACCCTCACCCGTCCCCTAATCCTAACCCGTACGCTAACACTAACCCGCGCCCTCATACGCACCCTCCCCCTAAAGCGCTGCCGTACCCTCACCTGGACCCTAAACCGTCCCCGTCCCCTAACCCTGACCCTAGCCCGAACCCTAACCCTAACCTTTCCCCGAAGCCTGACCCTCACCCGTCCCCTAATCCTAACCCGTACGCTAACACAAACCCGCGTCCTCACACGCATGCTCCCCCTAAAGCGTTGCCGAACCCTCACCTGGACCCTAAACCGTCCCCGTCCCCTAACCCTAACCCTAGTCCGAACCCTAACCCTGACCCTTCCCCGAAGCCTGACCCTCACCCGTCCCCTAATCCTAACCCGTACGCTAACACTAACCCGCGCCCTCACACGCACGCTCCCCCTAAAGCGTTGCCGTACCCTCACCTGGACCCTAAACCGTCCCCGTCCCCTAACCCTGACCCTTCCCCGAAGCCTGACCCTCACCCGTCCCCTAATCCTAACCCGTACGCTAACACTAACCCGTGCCCTTACACACACGCTCCCCGTAAAGCGTTGTCGTACCCTCACCTGGACCCTAAACCGTCCCCGTCCCCTAACCCTAACCCTAGCCCGAACCCTAACCCTGACCCTTCCCAAAGGCTGACCCTCACTCGTCCCCTAATCCTAACCCGTACGCTAACACTAACCTGCATCCTCACACGCACGCTCCCCCTAAAGCGTTGCCGTACCCTCACCTGGACCCTAAACCGTCCCCGTCCCCTAACCCTAACCCTAGCCCGAACCCTAACCCTAACCCTTCCCCGAAGCCTGATCCTCACCCGTCCCCTAATCCGAACCCGTACGCTAACACTAACCCGCGCCCTCACACGCACGCTCCCCCTAAAGCGTTGCCGTACCCTCACCTGGACCCTAAACCGTCCCCGTCCCCTAACCTTAACCCTAGCCCGAACCCTAACCCTGACACTTCCCCGAAGCCTGACCCTCAACCGTCCCCTAATCCTAACCCGTACGCTAACACTAACCCGCGCCCTCACACGCACGCTCCCCCTAAAGCGTTGCCGTACCCTCACCTGGACCCTAAACCGTCCCCGTCCACTAACCCTAACCCTAGCCCGAACCCTAACCCTAACCCTTCCCCGAAGCCTGACCCTCACCCGTGCCCTAATCCTAACCCGTACGCTAACACTAACCCGCGCCCTCACACACACGCTCCCCCTAAATCGTTGCCGTACCCTCACCTGGACCCTAAACCGTCCCCGTTCCCTAACCCTAACCCTAGCCCGAACCCTAACCCTGACCCTTCCCCGAAGCGTGACCCTCACCCGTCCCCTAATCCTAACCCGTACGCTGACACTAACACGCGCCCTCACACGCACGCTCCCCCTAAAGCGTTGCCGTACCCTCACCTGGACCCTAAACCGTCCCCGTCCCCTAACCCTAACCCTAGCCCGAACCATAACCCTAACACTTCCCCGAAGCCTGACCCTCACCCGTCCCCTAATCCTAACCCGTACGCTAACACTAACCAGCGCCCTCACACGCACGCTCCCCCTAAAGCATTGCAGTACCCTCACCTGGACCCTAAACCATTCCCGTCCCCTAACCCTAACCCTAGCCCGAACCCTAACCCTAACCCTTCCCCGAAGCCTGACCCTCACCCGTCCCCTAATCCTAACCCGTACGCTAACACTAACCCGTGCCCTCACACCTACGCTCCCCCTAAAGCGTTGTCGTACCCTCCCCTGGACCCTAAACCGTCCCCGTCCCCTAACCCTAACCCTAGCCCGAACCCTAACCCTAACCCTTCCCCGAAGCCTGACCCTCACCCGTCCCCTAATGCTAACCCGTACGCTAACAGTAACCCCCACCCTCACACCTACGCTCCCCCTAAAGCGTTGCCGTACCCTCACCTGGACCCTAAACCCTCCCCGTCCCATAACCCTAACCCTAGCCCGAACCCTAACCCTGACCCTTCCCCGAAGCCTGACCCTCACCCGTACCCTAATCCTAACCCGTACGCTAACACTAACCCACGCCCTCACACTCACGCTCCCCCTAAAGCATTGCCGTACCCTCACCTGGACCCTAAACCGTCCCCGTCCCCTAACTCTAACCGTAGCCCGAACCCTAACCCTAACCTTTCCCCGAAGCCTGACCCTCACCCGTCCCCTAATCCTAACCCGTACGCTAACACAAACCCGCGTCCTCACACGCACGCTCCCCCTAAAGCGTTGCCGTACCCTCACCTCGACCCTAAACCGTCCCCGTCCCCTAACCCTAACCCTAGCCCGAACCCTAACCCTAACCCTTCCCCGAAGCCTGATCCTCACCCGTCCCCTAATCCGAACCCGTACGCTAACACTAACCCGCGCCCTCACACGCACGCTCCCCCTAAAGCGTTGCCGTACCCTCACCTGGACCCTAAACCGTCCCCGTCCCCTAACCTTAACCCTAGCCCGAACCCTAACCCTGACACTTCCCCGAAGCCTGACCCTCAACCGTCCCCTAATCCTAACCCGTACGCTAACACTAACCCGCGCCCTCACACGCACGCTCCCCCTAAAGCGTTGCCGTACCCTCACCTGGACCCTAAACCGTCCCCGTCCACTAACCCTAACCCTAGCCCGAACCCTAACCCTAACCCTTCCCCGAAGCCTGACCCTCACCCGTGCCCTAATCCTAACCCGTACGCTAACACTAACCCGCGCCCTCACACACACGCTCCCCCTAAATCGTTGCCGTACCCTCACCTGGACCCTAAACCGTCCCCGTTCCCTAACCCTAACCCTAGCCCGAACCCTAACCCTGACCCTTCCCCGAAGCGTGACCCTCACCCGTCCCCTAATCCTAACCCGTACGCTGACACTAACACGCGCCCTCACACGCACGCTCCCCCTAAAGCGTTGCCGTACCCTCACCTGGACCCTAAACCGTCCGCGTCACCTAACCCTAACCCTAGCCCGAACCCTAACCCTGACCCTTCCCCGAAGCCTGACCCTCACCCGTGCCCTAATCCTAACCCGTACGCTAACACTAACCATCACCCTCACACGCACGCTCCCCTTAAAGCGTTGCCGTACCCTCACCTGGACCCTAAACCGTCCCCATCACCTAACCCTAACCCTGGCCCGAACCCTAACCCTGACCCTTCCCCGAAGCCTGACCCTCACCCGTCCCCTAATCCTAACCCGTACGCTAACACTAACCCGTGCCCTCACACGCACGCTCCCCCTAAAGCGTTGCCGTACCCTCACCTGGACCCTAAACCGTCCCCGTCACCTAACCCTAACCCTAGCCCGAACCCTAACCCTGACCCTTCCCCGAAGCCTGACCCTCACCCGTGCCCTAATCCTAACCCGTACGCTAACTCTAACAGGCACCCTCACACGCACGCTCCCCCTAAAGCGTTGCCGTACCCTCACCTGGACCCTAAACCGTCCCCGTCACCTAACCCTAACCCTAGCCCGAACCCTAACCCTGACCCTTCCCCGAAGCCTGACCCTCACCCGTGCCCTAATCCTAACCCGTACGCTAACACTAACCGGCACCCTCACACGCACGCTCCCCCTAAAGCGTTGCCGTACCCTCACCTGGACCCTAAACCGTCCCCGTCACCTAACCCTAACCCTAGCCCGAACCCTAACCCTGACCCTTCCCCGAAGCCTGACCCTCACCCGTCCCCTAATCCTAACCCGTACGCTAACACTAACCCGCGCCCTCACACGCACGCTCCCCCTAAAGCGTTGCCGTACCCTCACCTGGTCCCTAAACCGTCCCCGTCCCCTAACCCTAACCCTAGCCCGAACCCTAACCCTGACCCTTACCCGAAGCCTGACCCTCACCCGTCCCCTAATCCTAACCCGTACGCTAACACTAAACCGCGCCCTCACACGCACGCTCCCCCTAAAGCGTTGCCGTACCCTCACCTAGACCCTAAACCGTCCCCGTCCCCTAACCCTAACCCTAGCCCGAACCCTAACCCTGACCCTTCCCCGAAGCCTGACCCTCACCCGTCCCCTAATCCTAACCCGTATGCTAACACTAACCCGCGCCCTCACACGCACGCTCCCCCTAAAGCGTTGCCGTACCCTCACCTGGTCCCTAAACCGTCCCCGTCCCCTAACCCTAACCCTAGACCGAACCCTAACCCTGACCCTTACCCGAAGCCTGACCCTCACCCGTCCCCTAATCCTAACCCGTACGCTAACACTAACCCGCGCCCTCACACGCATGCTCCCCCTAAAGCGTTGCCGTACCCTCACCTAGACCCTAAACCGTCCCCGTCCCCTAACCCTAACCCTAGCCCGAACCCTAACCCTGACCCTTCCCCGAAGCCTGACCCTCACCCGTCCCCTAATCCTAACCCGTACGCTAACACTAACCCGCGCCCTCATACGCACCCTCCCCCTAAAGCGTTGCCGTACCCTCACCTGGACCCTAAACCGTCCCCATCCCCTAACCCTAACCCTAGCCCGAACCCTAACCCTGACCCTTCCCCGAAGCCTGACACTCACCCGTGCCCTAATCCTAACCCGTACGCTAACACTAACAGGCACCCTCACACGCACGCTCCCCCTAAAGCGTTGCCGTACCCTCACCTGGACCCTAAACCGTCCCCGTCACCTAACCCTAACCCTAGCCCGAACCCTAACCCTGACCCTTCCCCGAAGCCTGACCCTCACCCGTGCCCTAATCCTAACCCGTACGCTAACACTAACCCGCGCCCTCACACACACGCTCCCCCTAAATCGTTGCCGTACCCTCACCTGGACCCTAAACCGTCCCCGTTCCCTAACCCTAACCCTAGCCCGAACCCTAACCCTGACCCTTCCCCGAAGCGTGACCCTCACCCGTCCCCTAATCCTAACCCGTACGCTGACACTAACACGCGCCCTCACACGCACGCTCCCCCTAAAGCGTTGCCGTACCCTCACCTGGACCCTAAACCGTCCCCGTCCCCTAACCCTAACCCTAGCCCGAACCATAACCCTAACACTTCCCCGAAGCCTGACCCTCACCCGTCCCCTAATCCTAACCCGTACGCTAACACTAACCCGCGCCCTCACACGCACGCTCCCCCTAAAGCATTGCAGTACCCTCACCTGGACCCTAAACCATTCCCGTCCCCTAACCCTAACCCTAGCCCGAACCCTAACCCTAACCCTTCCCCGAAGCCTGACCCTCACCCGTCCCCTAATCCTAACCCGTACGCTAACACTAACCCGTGCCCTCACACCTACGCTCCCCCTAAAGCGTTGTCGTACCCTCCCCTGGACCCTAAACCGTCCCCGTCCCCTAACCCTAACCCTAGCCCGAACCCTAACCCTAACCCTTCCCCGAAGCCTGACCCTCACCCGTCCCCTAATGCTAACCCGTACGCTAACAGTAAACCCCACCCTCACACCTACGCTCCCCCTAAAGCGTTGCCGTACCCTCACCTGGACCCTAAACCCTCCCCGTCCCATAACCCTAACCCTAGCCCGAACCCTAACCCTGACCCTTCCCCGAAGCCTGACCCTCACCCGTACCCTAATCCTAACCCGTACGCTAACACAAACCCGCGTCCTCACACGCACGCTCCCCCTAAAGCGTTGCCGTACCCTCACCTCGACCCTAAACCGTCCCCGTCCCCTAACCCTAACCCTAGCCCGAACCCTAACCCTAACCCTTCCCCGAAGCCTGACCCTCACCCGTCCCCTAATCCTAACCCGTACGCTAACACTAACCCGCGCCCTCACACGCACGCTCCCCCTAAAGCGTTGCCGTACCCTCACCTGGACCCTAAACCGTCCCCGTCCCCTAACCCTAAGCCTAGACCGAACCCTAACCCTAACCCTTCCCCGAAGCCTGACCCTCACCCGTCCCCTAATCCTAACCCGTACGCTAACACTAACCCGCGCCCTCACACGCACGCTCCCCCTAAAGCGTTGCCGTACCCTCACCTGGACCCTAAACCGTCCCCATCCCCTAACCCTAACCCTAGCCCGAACCCTAACCCTGACCCTTCCCCGAAGCCTGACACTCACCCGTGCCCTAATCCTAACCCGTACGCTAACACTAACAGGCACCCTCACACGCACGCTCCCCCTAAAGCGTTGCCGTACCCTCACCTGGACCCTAAACCGTCCCCGTCACCTAACCCTAACCCTAGCCCGAACCCTAACCCTGACCCTTCCCCGAAGCCTGACCCTCACCCGTGCCCTAATCCTAACCCGTACGCTAACACTAACCGGCACCCTCACACGCACGCTCCCCCTAAAGCGTTGCCGTACCCTCACCTGGACCCTAAACCGTCCCCGTCACCTAACCCTAACCCTAGCCCGAACCCTAACCCTGACCCTTCCCCGAAGCCTGACCCTCACCCGTCCCCTAATCCTAACCCGTACGCTAACACTAACCCGCGCCCTCACACGCACGCTCCCCCTAAAGCGTTGCCGTACCCTCACCTGGTCCCTAAACCGTCCCCGTCCCCTAACCCTAACCCTAGCCCGAACCATAACCCTGACCCTTCCCCGAAGCCTGACCCTCACCCGTCCCCTAATCCTAACCCGTACGCTAACACTAACCTGCGCCCTCACACGCACGCTCCCCCTAAAGCGTTGCCGTACCCTCACCTGGACCCTAAACCGTCCCCGTCCCCTAACCCTAACCCTAGCCCGAACCCTAACCCTGACCCTTCCCCGAAGCCTGACCCTCACCCGTCCCCTAATCCTAACCCGTACGCTAACACTAACCCGCGCCCTCATACGCACCCTCCCCCTAAAGCGCTGCCGTACCCTCACCTGGACCCTAAACCGTCCCCGTCCCCTAACCCTGACCCTAGCCCGAACCCTAACCCTAACCTTTCCCCGAAGCCTGACCCTCACCCGTCCCCTAATCCTAACCCGTACGCTAACACAAACCCGCGTCCTCACACGCATGCTCCCCCTAAAGCGTTGCCGAACCCTCACCTGGACCCTAAACCGTCCCCGTCCCCTAACCCTAACCCTAGTCCGAACCCTAACCCTGACCCTTCCCCGAAGCCTGACCCTCACCCGTCCCCTAATCCTAACCCGTACGCTAACACTAACCCGCGCCCTCACACGCACGCTCCCCCTAAAGCGTTGCCGTACCCTCACCTGGACCCTAAACCGTCCCCGTCCCCTAACCCTGACCCTTCCCCGAAGCCTGACCCTCACCCGTCCCCTAATCCTAACCCGTACGCTAACACTAACCCGTGCCCTTACACACACGCTCCCCGTAAAGCGTTGTCGTACCCTCACCTGGACCCTAAACCGTCCCCGTCCCCTAACCCTAACCCTAGCCCGAACCCTAACCCTGACCCTTCCCAAAGGCTGACCCTCACTCGTCCCCTAATCCTAACCCGTACGCTAACACTAACCTGCATCCTCACACGCACGCTCCCCCTAAAGCGTTGCCGTACCCTCACCTGGACCCTAAACCGTCCCCGTCCCCTAACCCTAACCCTAGCCCGAACCCTAACCCTAACCCTTCCCCGAAGCCTGATCCTCACCCGTCCCCTAATCCGAACCCGTACGCTAACACTAACCCGCGCCCTCACACGCACGCTCCCCCTAAAGCGTTGCCGTACCCTCACCTGGACCCTAAACCGTCCCCGTCCCCTAACCTTAACCCTAGCCCGAACCCTAACCCTGACACTTCCCCGAAGCCTGACCCTCAACCGTCCCCTAATCCTAACCCGTACGCTAACACTAACCCGCGCCCTCACACGCACGCTCCCCCTAAAGCGTTGCCGTACCCTCACCTGGACCCTAAACCGTCCCCGTCCACTAACCCTAACCCTAGCCCGAACCCTAACCCTAACCCTTCCCCGAAGCCTGACCCTCACCCGTGCCCTAATCCTAACCCGTACGCTAACACTAACCCGCGCCCTCACACACACGCTCCCCCTAAATCGTTGCCGTACCCTCACCTGGACCCTAAACCGTCCCCGTTCCCTAACCCTAACCCTAGCCCGAACCCTAACCCTGACCCTTCCCCGAAGCGTGACCCTCACCCGTCCCCTAATCCTAACCCGTACGCTGACACTAACACGCGCCCTCACACGCACGCTCCCCCTAAAGCGTTGCCGTACCCTCACCTGGACCCTAAACCGTCCCCGTCCCCTAACCCTAACCCTAGCCCGAACCATAACCCTAACACTTCCCCGAAGCCTGACCCTCACCCGTCCCCTAATCCTAACCCGTACGCTAACACTAACCAGCGCCCTCACACGCACGCTCCCCCTAAAGCATTGCAGTACCCTCACCTGGACCCTAAACCATTCCCGTCCCCTAACCCTAACCCTAGCCCGAACCCTAACCCTAACCCTTCCCCGAAGCCTGACCCTCACCCGTCCCCTAATCCTAACCCGTACGCTAACACTAACCCGTGCCCTCACACCTACGCTCCCCCTAAAGCGTTGTCGTACCCTCCCCTGGACCCTAAACCGTCCCCGTCCCCTAACCCTAACCCTAGCCCGAACCCTAACCCTAACCCTTCCCCGAAGCCTGACCCTCACCCGTCCCCTAATGCTAACCCGTACGCTAACAGTAACCCCCACCCTCACACCTACGCTCCCCCTAAAGCGTTGCCGTACCCTCACCTGGACCCTAAACCCTCCCCGTCCCATAACCCTAACCCTAGCCCGAACCCTAACCCTGACCCTTCCCCGAAGCCTGACCCTCACCCGTACCCTAATCCTAACCCGTACGCTAACACTAACCCACGCCCTCACACTCACGCTCCCCCTAAAGCGTTGCCGTACCCTCACCTGGACCCTAAACCGTCCCCGTCCCCTAACTCTAACCGTAGCCCGAACCCTAACCCTAACCTTTCCCCGAAGCCTGACCCTCACCCGTCCCCTAATCCTAACCCGTACGCTAACACAAACCCGCGTCCTCACACGCACGCTCCCCCTAAAGCGTTGCCGTACCCTCACCTCGACCCTAAACCGTCCCCGTCCCCTAACCCTAACCCTAGCCCGAACCCTAACCCTAACCCTTCCCCGAAGCCTGATCCTCACCCGTCCCCTAATCCGAACCCGTACGCTAACACTAACCCGCGCCCTCACACGCACGCTCCCCCTAAAGCGTTGCCGTACCCTCACCTGGACCCTAAACCGTCCCCGTCCCCTAACCTTAACCCTAGCCCGAACCCTAACCCTGACACTTCCCCGAAGCCTGACCCTCAACCGTCCCCTAATCCTAACCCGTACGCTAACACTAACCCGCGCCCTCACACGCACGCTCCCCCTAAAGCGTTGCCGTACCCTCACCTGGACCCTAAACCGTCCCCGTCCACTAACCCTAACCCTAGCCCGAACCCTAACCCTAACCCTTCCCCGAAGCCTGACCCTCACCCGTGCCCTAATCCTAACCCGTACGCTAACACTAACCCGCGCCCTCACACACACGCTCCCCCTAAATCGTTGCCGTACCCTCACCTGGACCCTAAACCGTCCCCGTTCCCTAACCCTAACCCTAGCCCGAACCCTAACCCTGACCCTTCCCCGAAGCGTGACCCTCACCCGTCCCCTAATCCTAACCCGTACGCTGACACTAACACGCGCCCTCACACGCACGCTCCCCCTAAAGCGTTGCCGTACCCTCACCTGGACCCTAAACCGTCCCCGTCCCCTAACCCTAACCCTAGCCCGAACCATAACCCTAACACTTCCCCGAAGCCTGACCCTCACCCGTCCCCTAATCCTAACCCGTACGCTAACACTAACCAGCGCCCTCACACGCACGCTCCCCCTAAAGCATTGCAGTACCCTCACCTGGACCCTAAACCATTCCCGTCCCCTAACCCTAACCCTAGCCCGAACCCTAACCCTAACCCTTCCCCGAAGCCTGACCCTCACCCGTCCCCTAATCCTAACCCGTACGCTAACACTAACCCGTGCCCTCACACCTACGCTCCCCCTAAAGCGTTGTCGTACCCTCCCCTGGACCCTAAACCGTCCCCGTCCCCTAACCCTAACCCTAGCCCGAACCCTAACCCTAACCCTTCCCCGAAGCCTGACCCTCACCCGTCCCCTAATGCTAACCCGTACGCTAACAGTAACCCCCACCCTCACACCTACGCTCCCCCTAAAGCGTTGCCGTACCCTCACCTGGACCCTAAACCCTCCCCGTCCCATAACCCTAACCCTAGCCCGAACCCTAACCCTGACCCTTCCCCGAAGCCTGACCCTCACCCGTACCCTAATCCTAACCCGTACGCTAACACTAACCCACGCCCTCACACTCACGCTCCCCCTAAAGCGTTGCCGTACACTCACCTGGACCCTAAACCGTCCCCGTCCCCTAACTCTAACCGTAGCCCGAACCCTAACCCTAACCTTTCCCCGAAGCCTGACCCTCACCCGTCCCCTAATCCTAACCCGTACGCTAACACAAACCCGCGTCCTCACACGCACGCTCCCCCTAAAGCGTTGCCGTACCCTCACCTCGACCCTAAACCGTCCCCGTCCCCTAACCCTAACCCTAGCCCGAACCCTAACCCTAACCCTTCCCCGAAGCCTGACCCTCACCCGTCCCCTAATCCTAACCCGTACGCTAACACTAACCCGCGCCCTCACACGCACGCTCCCCCTAAAGCGTTGCCGTACCCTCACCTGGACCCTAAACCGTCCCCGTCCCCTAACCCTAACCCTAGACCGAACCCTAACCCTAACCCTTCCCCGAAGCCTGACCCTCACCCGTCCCCTAATCCTAACCCGTACGCTAACACTAACCCGCGCCCTCACACGCACGCTCCCCCTAAAGCGTTGCCGTACCCTCACCTGGACCCTAAACCGTCCCCATCCCCTAACCCTAACCCTAGCCCGAACCCTAACCCTGACCCTTCCCCGAAGCCTGACACTCACACGTGCCCTAATCCTAACCCGTACGCTAACACTAACAGGCACCCTCACACGCACGCTCCCCCTAAAGCGTTGCCGTACCCTCACCTGGACCCTAAACCGTCCCCGTCACCTAACCCTAACCCTAGCCCGAACCCTAACCCTGACCCTTCCCCGAAGCCTGACCCTCACCCGTGCCCTAATCCTAACCCGTACGCTAACACTAACCGGCACCCTCACACGCACGCTCCCCCTAAAGCGTTGCCGTACCCTCACCTGGACACTAAACCGTCCCCGTCACCTAACCCTAACCCTAGCCCGAACCCTAACCCTGACCCTTCCCCGAAGCCTGACCCTCACCCGTCCCCTAATCCTAACCCGTACGCTAACACTAACCCGCGCCCTCACACGCACGCTCCCCCTAAAGCGTTGCCGTACCCTCACCTGGTCCCTAAACCGTCCCCGTCCCCTAACCCTAACCCTAGCCCGAACCATAACCCTGACCCTTCCCCGAAGCCTGACCCTCACCCGTCCCCTAATCCTAACCCGTACGCTAACACTAACCTGCGCCCTCACACGCACGCTCCCCCTAAAGCGTTGCCGTACCCTCACCTGGACCCTAAACCGTCCCCGTCCCCTAACCCTAACCCTAGCCCGAACCCTAACCCTGACCCTTCCCCGAAGCCTGACCCTCACCCGTCCCCTAATCCTAACCCGTACGCTAACACTAACCCGCGCCCTCATACGCACCCTCCCCCTAAAGCGCTGCCGTACCCTCACCTGGACCCTAAACCGTCCCCGTCCCCTAACCCTGACCCTAGCCCGAACCCTAACCCTAACCTTTCCCCGAAGCCTGACCCTCACCCGTCCCCTAATCCTAACCCGTACGCTAACACAAACCCGCGTCCTCACACGCATGCTCCCCCTAAAGCATTGCCGAACCCTCACCTGGACCCTAAACCGTCCCCGTCACCTAACCCTAACCCTAGCCCGAACCCTAACCCTGACCCGTCCCCGAAGCCTGTACCTCACCCGTCCCCTAATCCTAACCCGTACGCTAACACTAACCCGCGCCCTCACACGCACGCTCCCCCTAAAGCGTTGCCGTACCCTCACCTGGTCCGTTAACCGTCCCAGTCCCCTAACCCTAACCCTAGCCCAAACCCTAACCCTGACCCTTCACCGAAGCCTGACCCTCACCCGTCCCTTAATCCTAACCCGTACGCTAACACTAACCCGCACCCTCACACGCACGCTCCCCCTAAAGCGTTGCCGTACCCTCACCTGGACCCTAAACCGTCCCCGTCCCCTAACCCTAACCCTAGTCCGAACCCTAACCCTAACCCTTCCCCGAAGCCTGACCCTCACCCGTCCCCTAATCCTAACCCGTACGCTAACACTAACCCGCACCCTCACACGCACGCTCCCCCTAAAGCGTTGCCGTACCCTTACCTGGACCCTAAACCTTCCCCGTCCCCTAACCCTAACCCTAGCCCAAACCCTAACCCTGACCCTTCCCCGAAGCCTGACCCTCACCCGTCCGCTAATCCTAACCCGTACGCTAACACTAACCCGCGCCCTCACACGCACGCTCCCCCTAAAGCGTTGCCGTACCCTCACCTGGACCCTAAACCGTCCCCGTCCCCTAACCCTAACCCTAGCCCGAACCCTAACCCTGACCCTTCCCCGAAGCCTGACCCTCACCCGTCCCCTAATCCTAACCCGTACGCTAACACTAACCCACGCCCTCACACGCACGCTCCCCCTGAAGCGTTGCCGTACCCTCACCTGGACCCTAAACCGTCCCCGTCCCCGTCCCCTAACCCTAGCCCGAACCCTAACCCTGACCCTTCCCCGAAGCCTGACCCTCACCCGTCCCCTAATCTAACCCGTACGCTAACACTAACCCGCGCCCTCACACGCACGCTCCCCCTAAAGCGTTGCCGTATCCTCACCTGGACCCTAAACCGTCCCCGTCCCCTAACCCTAACCCTAGCCCGAACCCAAACCCTAACCCATTCGCGAAGCCTGGCCCTCACCCGTCCCCTAATCCTAACCCGTACGCTAACACTAACCCGCGCCCTCACACGCACGCTCCCCCTAAAGCGTTGCCGTACCCTTACCTGGATCCTAAAACGTCCCCGTCCCCTAACCCTAACCCTAGCCCGAACCCTAACCCTAACCCTTCCCCGAAGCCTGACCCTCACCCGTCCCCTAATCCTAACCCGTACGCTAACACTAACCCGCGCCCTCACACGCACTCTCCCCCTAAAGCGTTGCCGTACCCTCACCTGGACCCTAAACTGTCCCCGTCTCCTAACCCTAACCCTAGCCCGAACCCTAACCCTGACACTTCCCCGAAGCCTGACCCTCACCCGTGCCCTAATCCTAAGCCGTACGCTAACACTAACCCGCGCCCTCACACGTACGCTCCCCCTAAAGCGTTGTCGTACCCTCACCTGGACCCTAAACCGTCCCCATCCCCTAACCCTAACCCTAGCCCGATCCCTAACCCTAACCCTTCCCCGAAGCCTGACCCTCACCCGTCCCCTAATCCTAATGCATACGCTAACACTAACCTGCGCCCTCACATGTACGCTCCCCCTAAAGCGTTGTCGTACCCTCACCTGGACCGGAAACCGTCCCCGTCCCCTAACCCTAACCCTAGCCCGAACCCTAACCCTAACCCTTCCCCGAAGCCTGACCCTCACCCGTCCCCTAATCCTAACACGTACGCTAACACTATCCAGTGCCCTCACACCTACGCTCCCCCTAAAGCGTTGTCGTACCTTCCCCTGGACCCTAAACTGTCCCCGTCCCCTAACCCTAACCCTAGCCCGAACCCTAACCCTAACCCTTCACTAAAGCCTGACCCTCACCCGTCCCCTAATCCTAACCCGTACGCTAACACTAACCCACGCCCTCACTCCTACGCTCCCCCTATAGCGTTGTCGTACCCTCACCTGGACCCTAAACCGTCCCCGTCCCCTAACCCTAACCCTAGCCCGAACCCTAACCCTGACCCTTCCCCGAAGCCTGACACTCACCCGTGCCCTAATCCTAACCCGTACGCTAACACTAACAGGCACCCTCACACGCACGCTCCGCCTAAAGCGTTGCCGTACCCCCACCTGGACCCTAAACCGTCCCCGTCACCTAACCCTAACCCTAGCCCGAACCCTAACCCTGACCCTTCCCCGAAGCCTGACCCTCACCCGTGCCCTAATCCTAACCCGTACGCTAACACTAACCGGCACCCTCACACGCACGCTCCCCCTAAAGCGTTGCCGTACCCTCACCTGGACCCTAAACCGTCCCCGTCCCCTAACCCTAACCCTAGCCCGAACCCTAACCCTGACCCTTCCCCGAAGCCTGACCCTCACCCGTCCCCTAATCCTAACCCGTACGCTAACACTAACCCGCGCCCTCACACGCACGCTCCCCCTAAAGCGTTGCCGTACCCTCACCTGGTCCGTTAACCGTCCCAGTCCCCTAACCCTAACCCTAGCCCGAACCCTAACCCTGACCCTTCACCGAAGCCTGACCCTCACCCGTCCCTTAATCCTAACCCGTACGCTAACACTAACCCGCACCCTCACACGCACGCTCCCCCTAAAGCGTTGCCGTACCCTCACCTGGACCCTAAACCGTCCCCGTCCCCTAACCCTAACCCTAGTCCGAACCCTAACCCTAACCCTTCCCCGAAGCCTGACCCTCACCCGTCCCCTAATCCTAACCCGTACGCTAACACTAACCCGCGCCCTCACACGCACGCTCCCCCTAAAGCGTTGCCGTACCCTTACCTGGACCCTAAACCTTCCCCGTCCCCTAACCCTAACCCTAGCCCAAACCCTAACCCTGACCCTTCCCCGAAGCCTGACCCTCACCCGTCCGCTAATCCTAACCCGTACGCTAACACTAACCCGCGCCCTCACACGCACGCTCCCCCTAAAGCGTTGCCGTACCCTCACCTGGACCCTAAACCGTCCCCGTCCCCTAACCCTAACCCTAGCCCGAACCCTAACCCTGACCCTTCCCCGAAGCCTGACCCTCACCCGTCCCCTAATCCTAACCCGTACGCTAACACTAACCCACGCCCTCACACGCACGCTCCCCCTGAAGCGTTGCCGTACCCTCACCTGGACCCTAAACCGTCCCCGTCCCCGTCCCCTAACCCTAGCCCGAACCCTAACCCTGACCCTTCCCCGAAGCCTGACCCTCACCCGTCCCCTAATCTAACCCGTACGCTAACACTAACCCGCGCCCTCACACGCACGCTCCCCCTAAAGCGTTGCCGTATCCTCACCTGGACCCTAAACCGTCCCCGTCCCCTAACCCTAACCCTAGCCCGAACCCTAACCCTAACCCATTCCCGAAGCCTGACCCTCACCCGTCCCCTAATCCTAACCCGTACGCTAACACTAACCCGCGCCCTCACACGCACGCTCCCCCTAAAGCGTTGCCGTACCCTTACCTGGATCCTAAACCGTCCCCGTCCCCTAACCCTAACCCTAGCCCGAACCCTAACCCTAACCCTTCCCCGAAGCCTGACCCTCACCCGTCCCCTAATCCTAACCCGTACGCTAACACTAACCCGCGCCCTCACACGCACTCTCCCCCTAAAGCGTTGCCGTACCCTCACCTGGACCCTAAACTGTCCCCGTCTCCTAACCCTAACCCTAGCCCGAACCCTAACCCTGACCCTTCCCCGAAGCCTGACCCTCACCCGTCCCCTAATCCTAAGCCGTACGCTAACACTAACCCGCGCCCTCACACGTAAGCTCCCCCTAAAGCGTTGTCGTACCCTCACCTGGACCCTAAACCGTCCCCATCCCCTAACCCTAACCCTAGCCCGATCCCTAACCCTAACCCTTCCCCGAAGCCTGACCCTCACCCGTCCCCTAATCCTAATGCATACGCTAACACTAACCTGCGCCCTCACATGTACGCTCCCCCTAAAGCGTTGTCGTACCCTCACCTGGACCCGAAACCGTCCCCGTCCCCTAACCCTAACCCTAGCCCGAACCCTAACCCTAACCCTTCCCCGAAGCCTGACCCTCACCCGTCCCGTAATCCTAACACGTACGCTAACACTATCCAGTGCCCTCACACCTACGCTCCCCCTAAAGCGTTGTCGTACCCTCCCCTGGACCCTAAACTGTCCCCGTCCCCTAACCCTAACCCTAGCCCGAACCCTAACCCTAACCCTTCACTAAAGCCTGACCCTCACCCGTCCCCTAATCCTAACCCGTACGCTAACACTAACCCACGCCCTCACTCCTACGCTCCCCCTATAGCGTTGTCGTACCCTCACCTGGACCCTAAACCGTCCCCGTCCCCTAACCCTAACCCTAGCCCGAACCCTAACCCTGACCCTTCCCCGAAGCCTGACACTCACCCGTGCCCTAATCCTAACCCGTACGCTAACACTAACAGGCACCCTCACACGCACGCTCCGCCTAAAGCGTTGCCGTACCCTCACCTGGACCCTAAACCGTCCCCGTCACCTAACCCTAACCCTAGCCCAAACCCTAACCCTGACCCTTCCCCGAAGCCTGACCCTCACCCGTGCCCTAATCCTAACCCGTACGCTAACACTAACCGGCACCCTCACACGCACGCTCCCCCTAAAGCGTTGCCGTACCCTCACCTGGACCCTAAACCGTCCCCGTCCCCTAACCCTAACCCTAGCCCGAACCCTAACCCTGACCCTTCCCCGAAGCCTGACCCTCACCCGTCCCCTAATCCTAACCCGTACGCTAACACTAACCCGCGCCCTCACACGCACGCTCCCCCTAAAGCGTTGCCGTACCCTCACCTGGTCCCTAAACCGTCCCCGTCCCCTAACCCTAACCCTAGCCCGAACCCTAACCCTGACCCTTCCCCGAAGCCTGACCCTCACCCGTCCCCTAATCCTAACCCGTACGCTAACACTAACCTGCGCCCTCACACGCACGCTCCCCCTAAAGCGTTGCCGTACCCTCACCTGGACCCTAAACCGTCCCCGTCCCCTAACCCTAACCCTAGCCCGAACCCTAACCCTGACCCTTCCCCGAAGCCTGACCCTCACCCGTCCCCTAATCCTAACCCGTACGCTAACACTAACCCGCGCCCTCATACGCACCCTCCCCCTAAAGCGCTGCCGTACCCTCACCTGGACCCTAAACCGTCCCCATCCCCTAACCCTAACCCTAGCCCGAACCCTAACCCTAACCTTTCCCCGAAGCCTGACCCTCACCCGTCCCCTAATCCTAACCCGTACGCTAACACAAACCCGCGTCCTCACACGCACGCTCCCCCTAAAGCGTTGCCGAACCCTCACCTGGACCCTAAACCGTCCCCGTCCCCTAACCCTAACCCTAGTCCGAACCCTAACCCTGACCCTTCCCCGAAGCCTGACCCTCACCCGTCCCCTAATCCTAACCCGTACGCTAACACTAACCCGCGCCCTCACACGCACGCTCCCCCTAAAGCGTTGCCGTACCCTCACCTGGACCCTAAACCGTCCCCGTCCCCTAACCCTGACCCTTCCCCGAAGCCTGACCCTCACCCGTCCCCTAATCCTAACCCGTACGCTAACACTAACCCGTGCCCTTACACACACGCTCCCCGTAAAGCGTTGTCGTACCCTCACCTGGACCCTAAACCGTCCCCGTCCCCTAACCCTAACCCTAGCCCGAACCCTAACCCTGACCCTTCCCAAAGGCTGACCCTCACTCGTCCCCTAATCCTAACCCGTACGCTAACACTAACCTGCATCCTCACACGCACGCTCCCCCTAAAGCGTTGCCGTACCCTCACCTGGACCCTAAACCGTCCCCGTCCCCTAACCCTAACCCTAGCCCGAACCCTAATCCTGACCCTTCCCCGAAGCCTGACCCTCACCCATCCCCTAATCCTAACCCGTACGCTAACACTAACCCGCGCCCTCACACGCACGCTCCCCCTAAAGCGTTGCCGTATCCTTACCTGGATCCTAAACCGTCCCCGTCCCCTAACCCTAACCCTAGCCCGAACCCTAACCCTAACACTTCCCCGAAGCCTGACCCTCACCCGTCCCCTAATCCTAACCCGTACGCTAACACTAACCCGCGCCCTCACACGCACTCTCACCCTAAAGCGTTGCCGTACCCTCACCTGGACCCTAAACTGTCCCCGTCTCCTAACCCTAACCCTAGCCCGAACCCTAACCCTGACCCTTCCCCGAAGCCTGACCCTCACCCGTCCCCCAATCCTAACCCTCACCCGTCCCCTAATCCTAACCCGTACGCGAACACTAACCCACGCCCTCACACGCACGCTCCCCCTAAAGCGTTGCCGTACCCTCACCTGGACCCTAAACCGTCCCCGTCCCCTAACCCTAACCCTAGCCCGAACCCTAACGCTAACCCTTCCCCGAAGCCTGACCCTCACCCGTCCCCTAATCCTAACCCGTACGCTAACACTAACCCGCGCCCTCACACGCACGCTCCCCCTAAAGCGTTGCCGTACCCTCACCTGGACCCTACACCATTCCCGTCCCCTAACCCTAACCCTAGCCCGAACCCTAACCCTAACCCTTCCCCGAAGCCTGACCCTCACCCGTCCCCTAATCCTAACCCGTACGCTAACACTAACCCGTGCCCTCACACCTACGCTCCCCCTAAAGCGTTGCCGTACCCTCCCCTGGACCCTAAACCGTCCCCGTCCCCTAACCCTAACCCTTGCCCGAACCCTAACACTAACCCTTCCCCGAAGCCTGACCCTCACCCGTCCCCTAATGCTAACCCGTACGCTAACAGTAACCCCCACCCTCACACCTACGCTCCCCCTAAAGCGTTGCCGTACCCTCACCTGGACCCTAAACCCTCCCCGTCCCATAACCCTAACCCTAGCCCGAACCCTAACCCTGACCCTTCCCCGAAGCCTGACCCTCACCCGTCCCCTAATCCTAACCCGTACGCTAACACTAACCCACGCCCTCACACGCACGCTCCCCCTAAAGCGTTGCCGTACCCTCACCTGGACCCTAAACCGTCCCCGTCCCCTAACCCTAACTGTAGCCCGAACCCTAACCCTAACCTTTCCCCGAAGCCTGACCCTCACCCGTCCCCTAATCCTAACCCGTACGCTAACACAAACCCGCGTCCTCACACGCACGCTCCCCCTAAAGCGTTGCCGTACCCTCACCTCGACCCTAAACCGTCCCCGTCCCCTAACCCTAACCCTAGCCCGAACCCTAACCCTAACCCTTCCCCGAAGCCTGACCCTCACCCGTCCCCTAATCCTAACCCGTACGCTAACACTAACCCGCGCCCTCACACGCACGCTCCCCCTAAAGCGTTGCCGTACCCTCACCTGGACCCTAAACCGTCCCCGTCCCCTAACCCTAACCCTAGACCGAACCCTAACCCTAACTCTTCCCCGAAGCCTGACCCTCACCCGTCCCCTAATCCTAACCCGTACGCTAACACTAACCCACGCCCTCACACGCACGGTCCCCCTAAAGCGTTGCCGTACCATCACCTGGACCCTAAACCGTCCCCGTCCCCTAACCCTAACCCTAGCCCGAACCCTAACCCTGACCCTTCCCCGAAGCCTGACCCTCACCCGTCCCCTAATCCTAACCTGTACGCTAACACTAACTCGTGCCCTCACACGCACGCTCCCCCTAAAGCGTTGCCGTACCCTCACCTGCACCCTAAACCGTCCCCGTCACCTAACCCTAACCCTAGCCTGAAACCTAACCGTGACCCTTCCCCGAAGCCTGACCCTCACCCGTGCCCTAATCCTAACCCGTACGCTAACACTAACCCGCGCCCTCACACGCACGCTCCCCCTAAAGCGTTGCCGTACCCTCACCTGGACCCTAAACCGTCCCCGTCCCCTAACCCAAACCCTAGCCCGTAGTCTAACCCTAACCCTTCCCCGAAGCCTGACCCTCACCCGTCCCCTAATCCTAACCCGTACGCTAACACTAACCCGCGCCCTCACACGCACGCTCCCCCTAAAGCGTTGCCGTACCCTCACCTGGACCCTAAACCGTCCCCGTCCCATAACCCTAACCCTAGCCCAAACCCTAACCTTAACCCTTCCCCGAAGCCTGACCCTCACCCGTCCCCTAATCCTAACCCGTACGCTAACACTAACCCGTGCCCTCACACGCACGCTCCCCCTAAAGCGTTGCCGTACCCTCAACTGGACCCTAAACCGTCCCCGTCCCTTAACCCTAACCATAGCCCGAACCCTAAACCTAACCCTTCCCCGATACCTGACCCTCACCCGTCCCCTAATCCTAACCCGTACGCTAACACTAACCCGCGCCCTCACACGCACGCTCCCCCTGAAGCGTTGCCGTACCCTCACCTGGACCCTAAACCGTCCCCGTCCCCTAACCCTAACCCTAGCCCGGACGCTGACCCTGACCCTTCCCCGAAGCCTGACCCTCACCCGTCCCCTAATCCTAACCCGTACGCTAAGACTAACCCGTGCCCTCACACGCACGCTCCCCCTAAATCGTTGCCGTACCCTCACCTGGACCCTAAACCGTCCCCTTCACCTAACCCTAACCCTAGCCCGAACCCTAACCCTGACACTTCCCCGAAGCCTGACCCTCACCCGTGCCCTAATCCTAACCCGTACGCTAACACTAACCCGCACCCTCACACGCATGCTCCCCCTAAAGCGTTGCCGTACCCTCACCTGAACCCTAAACCGTCCCCGTCACCTAACCCTAACCCTAGCCCGAACCCTAACCCTGACCCGTCCCCGAAGCCTGTACCTCACCCGTCCCCTAATCCTAACCCGTACGCTAACACTAACCTGCGCCCTCACACGCACGCTCCCCCTAAAGCGTTGCCGTACCCTCACCTGGTCCGTTAACCGTCCCAGTCCCCTAACCCTAACCCTAGCCCGAACCCTAACCCTGACCCTTGACCGAAGCCTGACCCTCACCCGTCCCTTAATCCTAACCCGTACGCTAACACTAACCCGCACCCTCACACGCACGCTCCCCCTAAAGCGTTGCCGTACCCTCACCTGGACCCTAAACCGTCCCAGTCCCCTAACCCTAACCCTAGTCCGAACCCTAACCCTAACCCTTCCCCGAAGCCTGACCCTCACCCGTCCCCTAATCCTAACCCGTACGCTAACACTAACCTGCGCCCTCACACGCACGCTCCCCCTAAAGCGTTGCCGTACCCTTACCTGGACCCTAAACCTTCCCCGTCCCCTAACCCTAACCCTAGCCCAAACCCTAACCCTGACCCTTCCCCGAAGCCTGACCCTAACCCGTCCGCTAATCCTAACCCGTACGCTAACACTAACCCGCGCCCTCACACGCACGCTCCCCCTAAAGCGTTGCCGTACCCTCACCTGGACCCTAAACCGTCCCCGTCCCCTAACCCTAACCCTAGCCCGAACCCTAACCCTGACCCTTCCCCGAAGCCTGACCCTCACCCGTCCCCTAATCCTAACCCGTACGCTAACACTAACCCACGCCCTCACACGCACGCTCCCCCTGAAGCGTTGCCGTACCCTCACCTGGACCCTAAACCGTCCCCGTCCCTGTCCCCTAACCCTAGCCCGAACCCTAACCCTGACCCTTACCCGAAGCCTGACCCTCACCCGTCCCCTAATCTAACCCGTACGCTAACACTAACCCGCGCCCTCACACGCACGCTCCCCCTAAAGCGTTGCCGTATCCTCATCTGGACCCTAAACCGTCCCCGTCCCCTAACCCTAACCCTAGCCCGAACCCTAACCCTAACCCATTCCCGAAGCCTGACCCTCACCCGTCCCCTAATCCTAACCCGTACGCTAACACTAACCCGCGCCCTCACACGCACGCTCCCCCTAAAGCGTTGCCGTACCCTTACCTGGATCCTAAACCGTCCCCGTCCCCTAACCCTAACCCTAGCCCGAACCCTAACCCTAACCCTTCCCCGAAGCCTGACCCTCACCCGTCCCCTAATCCTAACCCGTACGCTAACACTAACCCGCGCCCTCACACGCACTCTCCCCCTAAAGCGTTGCCGTACCCTCACCTGGACCCTAAACTGTCCCCGTCTCCTAACCCTAACCCTAGCCCGAACCCTAACCCTGACCCATCCCCGAAGCCTGACCCTCACCCGTCCCCTAATCCTAAGCCGTACGCTAACACTAACCCGCGCCCTCACACGTACGCTCCCCCTAAAGCGTTGTCGTACCCTCACCTGAACCCTAAACCGTCCCCATCCCCTAACCCTAACCCTAGCCCGATCCCTAACCCTAACCCTTCCCCGAAGCCTGACCCTCACCCGTCCCCTAATCCTAATGCATACGCTAACACTAACCTGCGCCCTCACATATACGCTCCCCCTAAAGCGTTGTCGTACCCTCACCTGGACCCGAAACCGTCCCCGTCCCCTAACCCTAACCCTAGCCCGAACCCTAACCCTAACCCTTCCCCGAAGCCTGACCCTCACCCGTCCCCTAATCCTAACCCGTACGCTAACACTATCCAGTGCCCTCACACCTACGCTCCCCCTAAAGCGTTGTCGTACCCTCCCCTGGACCCTAAACCGTCCCCGTCCCCTAACCCTAACCCTAGCCCGAACCCTAACCCTAACCCTTCACTAAAGCCTGACCCTCACCCGTCCCCTAATCCTAACCCGTACGCTAACACTAACCCACGCCCTCACTCCTACGCTCCCCCTATAGCGTTGTCATACCCTCACCTGGACCCTAAACCGTCCCCGTCCCCTAACCCTAACCCTAGAACGAACCCTAACCCTAACCCTTCCCTGAAGCCTGACCCTCACCCGTCCCCTAATCCTAACCCGTACGCTAACACTAACCCGCGGCCTCACACCTACGCTCCCCCTAAAGCGTTGTCGTACCCTCCCCTGGACCCTAAACCGTCCCCGTCCCCTAACCGTAACCTTAGCCCGAACCCTAACCCTAACCCTTCCCCGAAGCCTGACCCTCACCCGTCCCCTAATCCTAACCCGTACGCTAACACTAACCCACACCCTCACACCTACGCTCCCGCTAAAGCATTGTCGTACCCTCCCCTGGACCCTAAACCGTCCCCGTCCCCTAACCCTAACCCTAGCCCGAACCCTAACCCTAACCCTTCCCCGAATCATGACACTCACCCGTCCCCTAATCCTAACCCGTACGCTAACACTAACCCGCGCCCTCACACCTACGCTCCCCCTAAAGCGTTGTCGTACCCTCACCTGGACCCTAAACCGTCCCCATCCCCTAACACTAACCCTAGCCCGAACCCTAACCCTAAACCTTCCCCGAAGCCTGACCCTCACCCGTCCCCTAATCCTAACCCGTACGCTAACACTAACCCGTGCCCTCACACCTACGCTCCCCCTAAAGCGTTGTCGTACCCTCCCCTGAACCCTAAACCGTCCCCGTCCCCTAACCCTAACCCTAGCCCGAACCCTAACCCTAACCCTTCCCCGAAGCTTGACCCTCACCCGTCCCCTAATCCTAACCCGTACGCTAACACTAACCCACGCCCTCACTCCTACGATCCCCCTAAATCGTTGTCATACCCTCCCCTGGACCCTAAACCGTCCCCGTCCACTAACCCTAACCCTAGTCCGAACCCTAACCCTTACACTTCCCCGAAGCCTGACCCACACCCGTCCCCTAATCCTAACACGTTCGCTAACACTAACCCGCACCCTCACACGTACGCTCCCCCTAAAGCGTTGTCGTACCCTCACCTGGACCCTAAACCGTCCCCGTACCCTAACCCTAACCCTAGCCCGAACCCTAACGCTAACCCTTCCCCAAAGCCTGATCCTCACCCGTCCCTAATCCTAACCCGTACGCTAACACTAACCCGCGCCCTCACACCTACGTTCCCCCTAAAGCGTTGTCGTTCCCTCCCCTGGACCCTAAACCATCCCCGTCCCCTTACCCTAACCCTAGCCCGAACCCTAACCCTAACCCTTCCCCGAAGCCTGACCCTCACCC
Organism: Delphinus delphis; assembly: GCF_949987515.2. NCBI lineage: Eukaryota > Metazoa > Chordata > Mammalia > Artiodactyla > Delphinidae > Delphinus > Delphinus delphis. Next base: position 1,149,660 of record NW_027192650.1, read on the forward strand.
GTCCCCTAATCCTAACCCATACGCTAACACTAACCCGCGCCCTCACACCTACGCTCCCCCTAAAGCGTTGTCGTACCCTCACCTGGACTCTAAACCGTCCCCGTCCCCTAACCCTATCCCTAGCCCGAACCCTAACCCTAACCCTTCGCCGAAGCCTGACCCTCACCCGTACCCTAATCCTAACCCGTACGCTAACACTAACCTGTGCCCTCACACGTACTCTACCCTAAAGCGTTGACGTACCCTCCCCTGGACCATAAACCGTCCCCGTCCCCTAACCCTAACCCTAGCCCGAACCCTAACCCTAACCCTTCGCCGAAGCCTGACCCTCACCCGTACCCTAATCCTAACCCGTACGCTAACACTAACCTGTGCCCTCACACGTACTCTCCCCCTAAAGCATTGTCGTACCCTCACTTGGACCCTAAACCGTCCCCATCCCCTAACCCTAACCCTAGCCCGAACCCTAACCCTAACCCTTCCCCGAAGCCTGACCCTCACCCGTCTCCTAATCCTAACCCGTAAGCTAACACTAACCCTCGCCCTCACACCTACGCTCCCCCTAAAGCGTTGTCGTACCTCACCTGGACCCTGAACCGTCCCCGTCCGGAAACCCTAACCCTAGCCCGAACCCTAACGCTAACCCTCCCCCGAAGCCTGACCCTCACCCGTCCCCTAATCCTAACACGTACGCTAACATTAACCCGCGCCCTCACACGTACGCTCCCCCTAAAGCGTTGTCGTACCCTCACCTGGACCATAAACCGTCCCCGTAACCTAACCCTAACCCTATCCCGAACCCTAAAACTAACACTTCCCCGAAGCCTGATCCTCACCCGTCCCCTAATCCTGACCCGTATACTAACTCTAACCCACGCCCTCACATGTACGCTCCCCCTAATGCGTTGTCATACCCTCACATGTACCCTAAACCGTCCCCATCCCCTAACCCTAACCCTAGCCCGAACCCTAACACTAACCCTTCCCCGAAGCCTGACCCTCACCCGTCCCCTAATCCTGACCCGTACACTAACACTATCCCACGCCCTCACTCGTACGCTCCCCCTAAAGCGATGTCGTACCCTCATCTGCACCCTAAACCGTCCCCTAACCCTAACCCTAACCCTAAGTCGAACCCTAACCCTAACCCTTCCCCGAAACCTGACCCTCACCCGTCCCCTAATCCTAACCCGTATGCTAACACTAACCCGCGCCCTCACACGTACGCTCCCCTTAAAGCGTTGTCGTACCCTCACCTGGACCCTAAACCGTCCCCGTTCCCTAACCCTAACCCTAGCCTGAACCCTAACCCTAACCCTTCCCTGAAGCCTGACCCTCACCCGCCCCCTAATCCTAACCTGTACGCTAACACTAACCCGCGCCCTCACACGTACGCTCCAGCTAAAGCGTTGTCGTACCCTCACCTGGACCCTAAACCTTTCCCGTCCCCTAACCCTAACCCTAGCACGAACCCTAACCCTAACCCTTCCCCGAAGCCTGACCCTCACCCGTCCCCTAATCCTAACCCGTACGCGAACACTAACCCGCGCCCTCACACCTACGCTCCCCCTAAAGCTTTGTCGTACCCTCCCCTGGACCCTAAACCGTCCCCGTCCCCTAACCCTAACCCTAGCCCGAACCCTAACCCTAGCCCGAACCCTAACCCTAACGCTTCCCCGAAGCCTGACCCTCACCCGTCCCCTAATCCTAACCCGTACGCTAACACTAACCCGCGCCCTGACACCTACGCTCCCCCTGAAGCATTGTCGTACGCTCACATGGACCCTAATCCGTCCCCATCCCCTAACCCTAACCCTAGCCCGAACCCTAACCCTAACCCTTCCCCGAAGCCTGACCCTCACCCGTCCCATAATCCTGACCCGTACTCTAACACTAACCCACGCCCTCACACATAAGCTCCCCCTAAAGCGTTGTCATACCCTCATCTGGACCCTAAACCGTCCCCGTCCCCTAACACTAACCCTAGCCCGAACCCTAACACTAACCCTTCCCCGAAGCCTGCTGCTCACCCGTCCCCTAATCCTGACCCGTACACTAACACTAACCCACGCCCTCACTCCTACGCTCCCCCTAAAGCATTGTCGTACCCTCACCTGGACCCTAAACCGTCCCCGTCCCCTAACCCTAACCCTAGCCCGAACCCTAACCCTAACCCTTCCCCGAAGCCTGACCCTCACCCGTCCCCTAATCCTAACCCGTACGCTAACACTAACCCGCGCCCTCACACGTACACTCCCCCTAAAGCGTTGTCGTACCCTCACCTGGACCCTAAACCGTCCCCGTCCCCTAACCCTAACCTTAGCCCGAACCCTAACCCTAACCCTTCCCCGAAGTCTGACCCTCACCCGTCCCCTAATCCTAACCCGTACGCTAACACTAACCCACGCCCTCACACCTACACATCCCCTAAAGCGTTGTCATACCCTCACCTGGACCCTAATCCGTCCCCGTCCCCTAACCCTAACCCTAGCCCAAACCCTAACCGTAACCCTTCCCTGAAGCCTGACCCTCACCCATCCCCTAATCCTAACCCGTACAAGAACACTAACCTGCGCCCTCACACCTACGCTCCCCCTAAAGCATTGTCGTACCCTCACCTGGACCCTAAACCGTCCGCGTCCCCTAACCCTAACCATAGCCCGAACCCTAAAACTTCCAGAAGCCTGACCCTCACAAGTCCCCTAATCTTAACCCGTACGCTAACACTAACCCACGCCCTCACACGTACGCTCCCCCTAAAGCGTTGTCGTACCCTCACCTGGACCCTAAACCGTCCCCTTCCCCTAACCCTAACCCTAGAACGAACCCTAACCCTAACCCTTCCCTGAAGCCTGACCCTCACCCGTCCCCTAATCCTAACCCGTACGCTAACACTAACCCGCGGCCTCACACCTACGCTCCCCCTAAAGCGTTGTCGTACCCTCCCCTGGACCCTAAACCGTCCCCGTCCCCTAACCGTAACCTTAGCCCGAACCCTAACCCTAACCCTTCCCCGAAGCCTGACCCTCACCCGTCCCCTAATCCTAACCCGTACGCTAACACTAACCCACACCCTCACACCTACGCTCCCGCTAAAGCATTGTCGTACCCTCCCCTGGACCCTAAACCGTCCCCGTCCCCTAACCCTAACCCTAGCCCGAACCCTAACCCTAACCCTTCCCCGAATCATGACACTCACCCGTCCCCTAATCCTAACCCGTACGCTAACACTAACCCGCGCCCTCACACCTACGCTCCCCCTAAAGCGTTGTCGTACCCTCACCTGGACCCTAAACCGTCCCCATCCCCTAACACTAACCCTAGCCCGAACCCTAACCCTAAACCTTCCCCGAAGTCTGACCCTCACCCGTCCCCTAATCCTAACCCGTACGCTAACACTAACCCACGCCCTCACACCTACACATCCCCTAAAGCGTTGTCATACCCTCACCTGGACCCTAATCCGTCCCCGTCCCCTAACCCTAACCCTAGCCCAAACCCTAACCGTAACCCTTCCCTGAAGCCTGACCCTCACCCATCCCCTAATCCTAACCCGTACAAGAACACTAACCTGCGCCCTCACACCTACGCTCCCCCTAAAGCATTGTCGTACCCTCACCTGGACCCTAAACCGTCCGCGTCCCCTAACCCTAACCATAGCCCGAACCCTAAAACTTCCAGAAGCCTGACCCTCACAAGTCCCCTAATCTTAACCCGTACGCTAACACTAACCCACGCCCTCACACGTACGCTCCCCCTAAAGCGTTGTCGTACCCTCACCTGGACCCTAAACCGTCCCCTTCCCCTAACCCTAACCCTAGCCCGAACCCTAAGCCTAACCCTTCCCCGAAGCCTGACCCTCACCCGTCCCCTAATCCTAATCGTACGCTAACACTAACCCGCGCCCTCACACGTACACTCCCCTTAAAGCGTTGACGTACCCTCACCTGGACCCTAAAACGTCCCCGTCCCCTAACCCTAACCGTAGCCCGAACTCTAACCCTAACCCTTCCCCAAAGCCTGACCCTCACCCGTCCCCTAATCCTAACCCGTACGCTAACACTAACCCGCGCCTTCACACGTACACTCCCCCTAAAACGTTGTCGTACACTCACCTGGACCCTAAACCGTCCCCGACCCCTAACCCTAACCCTAGCCCGAACCCCAACCGTAACCCTTCCCCGAAGCGTGACCCTCACCCGTCCCCTAATCCTAAACCGTACGCTAACGCTAACCCGCGCCCTCACACGAACGCTCCCCCTAAAGCGTTGTCGTACCCTCACCTGGACCCTAAACCGTCCCCGTCCCCTAACCCTAACCCTAGCCCAAACCCGAACCCTAACGCTTCCCCGAAGCCTCACCCTCACCCGTCCCCTAATCCTAACCCGTACGCTAACACTAACCGCGCCCTCACACGTACGCTCCGCCTAAAGCGTTGTCGTACCCTCACCTGGACACTAAACCGTCCCCGTCCCCTAACCCTAACACTTCCCCGAAGCCTGACCCTCACCCGTCCTCTAATCCTAACCCGTTCGCTAACACTAACCTGTGCCCTCATACGTACGCTCCCCCTAAAGCGTTGTCGTACCCTCAACTGGACCCTAAACCGTCCCCGTCCCCTAACCCTAACCCTAGCCCGAACCCTAAGACTTCCCCGAAGCCTGACCCTCACCCGGCCCATAATCCTAACCCGTACGCAAACACTAACCCGCGCCCTCACACGTACGCTCCTGCTAAAGTGCTGTCGTACCCTCACCTGGACCCTAAACCGTTCCCGTCCCCTAACCCTAACCCTAGCCCGAACCCTAACACTAACACTTCCCCGATGCCTCACCCTCACCCGTCCCCTAATCCTGTCCCGTATACTAACTCTAAACCACGCCCTCACACGTACGCTACCCCTAAAGCGTTGTCATACCCTCACCTGTACCCTAAACCGTCCCCGTCCCCTAACCCTAAACCTAGCCCGAACCCTAACACTAACCTTTCCCCGAAGCCTGACCCTCACCCTTCCTCTAATGCTGAACTGTACACTAACACTAACGCACGCCCTCACTCCTACGCTCCCCCTAGAGCGTTGTCGTACCTTCCCCTGGACCCTAAACCGTCCCCGTCCCCTAACCCTAACACTAGCCCGAACCCTAACCCTTCCCCGAAGCCTGACCCTCACCCGGCCCATAATCCTAACCCGTACGCTAACACTAACCCGTGCCCTCACATGTACGCTCCCGCTAAAGCGCTGTCGTACCCTCACCTGGACCCTAAACCGTCCCCGTCCCCTAACCCTAACCCTAGCCCGAACCCTAACCCTAACCCTTCCCCGAAGCCTGACCCTCACCCGTCCCCTAATCCTGACCCGTACACAAACAATAACCCACGCCCTCACATGTACGCTCCCACTAAAGTGCTGTCGTACCCTCACCTGGACCCTAAACCGTCCCCGTCCCCTAACCCTAACCCTAGCTCGAACCCTAACACTAACACTTCCCCGAAGCCTGACCCTCACCCGTCCCCTAATCCTGACCCGTATACTAACTCTAACCCACGCCCTTACATGTACGCTCCCCCTAATGCGTTGTCATACCCTCACATGTACCCTAAACCGTCCCCGTCCCCTAACCCTAGCCCGAACCCTAACACTAACCCTTCCCCGAAGCCTGACCCTCACCCGTCCCCTAATCCTGACCCGTACACTAACACTATCCCACGCCCTCACTCGTACGCTCCCCCAAAGAGTTGTCATACCCTCATCTGCACCCTAAACCGTCCCCGTCCCCTAACACTAACCCTAGCGCGAACCCTAACCCTAACCCTTCCCCGAAGCCTGACCCTCACCCGTCCCCTAATCCTAACCCGTATGCTAACACTAACCCGCGCCCTCACATGTACGCTCCCCTTAAAGCGTTGTCATACCCTCACCTGGACCCTAAACCGTCCCCGTTCCCTAACCCTAACCCTAGCCCGAACCCTAACCCTAACCCTTCCCCGAAGCCTGACCCTCACCCGCCCCCTAATCCTAACCTGTACACTAACACTAACCCGCGCCCTCACACGTACGCTCCCACTAAAGCGTTGTCGTACCCTCACCTGGACCCTAAACCGTTCCCGTCCCCTAACCCTAACCCTAGCACGAACCCTAACCCTAAACCTTCCCCGAAGCCTGACCCTCACCCGTCCCCTAATCCTAACCCGTACGCTAACACTAACCCGCGCCCTCACACCTACGCTCCCCCTAAAGCTTTGTTGTACCCTCCCCTGGACCCTAAACCGTCCCCGTCCCCTAACCCTAACCCTAGCCCGAACCCTAACCCTAGCCCGAACCCTAACCCTAACCCTTCCCCGAAGCCTGACCCTCACCAGTCCCCTAATCCTAACCCGTACGCTAACACTAACCCGCGCCCTCACACGTACACTCCCCCTAATGCATTGTCGTACCCTCACCTGGACCCTAAACCGTCCCTGTCCCCTAACCCAAACCCTATGCCGAACCGTAACCCTAACCCTTCCCCGAAGCCTGACCCTCACCCGTCCCCTAATCCTAACCCGTATGCTAACACTAACCCGCGCCCTCACACGTACGCTCCCCTTAAAGCGTTGTCGTACCCTCACCTGGAGCCTAAACCGTCCCCGTTCCCTAACCCTAACCCTAGCCCGAACCCTAACCCTAACCCTTCCCCGAAGCCTGACCCTCACCCGCCCCCTAATCCTAACCTGTACGCTAACACTAACCCGCGCCCTCACACGTACGCTCCCACTAAAGCGTTGTCGTACCCTCACCTGGACCCTAAACCGTTCCCGTCCCCTAACCCTAACCCTAGCACGAACCCTAACCCTAAACCTTCCCCGAAGCCTGACCCTCACCCGTCCCCTAATCCTAACCCGTACGCTAACACTAACCCGCGCCCTCACACCTACGCTCCCCCTAAAGCTTTGTTGTACCCTCACCTGGACCCTAAACCGTCCCCGTCCCCTAACCCTAACCCTAGCCCGAACCCTAACCCTAGCCCGAACCCTAACCCTAACCCTTCCCCGAAGCCTGACCCTCACCAGTCCCCTAATCCTAACCCGTACGCTAACACTAACCCGCGCCCTCACACGTACGCTCCCCCTAATGCATTGTCGTACCCTCACCTGGACCCTAAACCGTCCCCGTCCCCTAACCCAAACCCTATGCCGAACCGTAACCCTAACACTTCCCCGAAGCCTGACCCTCACCCGTCCCCTAATCCTAACCCATATGCTAACACTAACCCGCGCCCTCAGACGTACGCTCCCACTAAAACGTTGTCGTACCCTCACCTGGACCCTAAACCGTCCCCGTCCCCTAACCCTAACCCTAGCCTGAAACCTAACCCTCACCCTTCCCCGAAGCCTGACCCTCACCTGTCCCCTAATCCTAACCCGTACGCTAACGCTAACCCGCGTCCTCACAGCTACACTCCCCATAAAGCATTGTCGTACCCTCACCTGGACCATAAACCGTCCCCGTCCCCTAACCCTAACCCTAGGCCAAACCCTATCACTTCCCCGAAGCCTGACCCTCACCCGTCCCCTAATCCTAACCCGTACGCTAACACTAACCCGCGCCCTCACACGTACGCTCCCCCTACATTTTTGTCGTACCATCACCTGGACCCTATACCGTCCCCTTCCCGTAACACTAACCCTAGCCCGAACCCTAACCCTAACACTTCCCCGAAGCCTGACCCTCACCCGTCCCGTAATCCTAACCCGTACGCTAACGCTAACCCACGCCCTCACAGCTACGCTCCCCATAAAGCGTTGTCATACCCTCACCTGGACCATAAACCGTCCCCGTCCCCTAATCCTAACCCTAGGCCAAACCCTATCACTTTCCCGAAGCCTGACCCTCACCCGGCCCCTAATTCTAACCCGTACGCTAACACTAACCCGCGCCTTCACACGTACGCTCCCCCTAAATCGTTGTCGTACCCTCACCTGGACCCTAAACCGTCCCCATCCTCTAACCCTAACCCAAGCCCGAACCCTAACCCTAACCCTTCCCCGAAGCCTGACCCTCACCCGTCCCCTAATCCTAACCCGTACGCTAACACTAACCGGCGCCCTCACACGTATACTCCCCCTAAAGCGCTGTTGTACCCTCACCTGGACCGTAAACTGTCCCCGTCCCCTAACCCTAGCCCGAACCCTAACCATAAACCTTCCCCGAAGCCTGACCCTCACCCGTCCCCTAATCCTAACCCGTATGCTAACACTAACCCGCGCCCTCACACGTACGCTCCCCCTAAAGCGTTGTCGTACCCTAACCTGTCCCCTAAACCGTCCCCGTCCTCTAACCCTAACCCTAACCCTTACCCAAAGCCTTACCCTAAGCCGTCCCCTAATCCTAACCCGTACGCTAACACTAACCCATGCCTTCACACGTACGCTCACCCTCAACCATTGTCGTACCCTAACCTGTCCCCTAAACCGTCCCCGTCCCCTAACCCTAACCTGTCCCCTAAACCGTCCCCGTCCCCTAACCCTAACCCATCCCCTAACCCGTCTCCTAACCTGTCCCCTAATCCTAACCCGTACGCTAACACTAACCCGTGCCCTCACACGTACGCTCACCCTAAACCATTGTCTTACCCTAACCTGTACCCTAAACCGTCCCTGTCCCCTAACCATAACCCTAACCCTAACCCGTCACCTAATCCTAGCCCATACGCTAACACTAACCCGTACCCTAACACGTACGCTCATCCTAAACCATTTCGCACCCTAACCTGTACCCTAAACTGTCCCTCTCCCCTAACCCTAACCCTTACCTGAAGCCTTACCCTCACCCGTCCCCTAATCCTAACCCGTACGCTAAGACTAAATCTTACCCTTACATGTACGCTATCCCTAAACCATTGTCGTACCCTAACCTGTACCCTAAACCGTCCCCGTTCCCTAACCGTAACCGTAACCCGAAGCATTACCCTAACACTTACCCTAATCCTAAACGGTACACTAACACTGACCTGTACCCTAACACTTTCGCTCACCCTAAACCATTGTCGCATCCTAAACCATACCCGTTCCCTAACCCTAACCTTAACCCTAACCCTAAACCCACTTATAGCACTATAGCTCAGGAAAATTAAAATAACAAGAAACAACCACCGCAAAGTTTAGGGCTGCTGTGTTTACAAGAGCCTCGACTACGGTACAAATTAAATATCCTTGAAAGAGAGAAATGGATAAAGAAGTTTTCGTACTTACGTACAATGGAATATCACTCAACAATGAAATCAATGTCGTCAGGCCCGTACAAGCATAATGAATGGATTTAGGTACGATGATTCAAAGGAAATAAGTCACACAGAAAAAGAAACTTATCATAAGATATCACTTATAGAGGGAATGTAAACTTGGCTACACATGAACTGAATTACAAAACAGAACAGAGTCTCACATTTAGAAAACAAACTTATGCTTTCTTAAGGGGAATGGTGAGTTGGGGTGCTGCGTAAAACCAGAGATTGAAATTAGCACAGATACTATTCCATAAGCCAAATATATAATAGACAAGATATACTCCTTGCTCAACGAATTAGACTCAACACCACTTATTCACCGCAGAGGAATATATCTGACAATAAGAATATTAAAACATATGTATCTATATGTCTCCGTAAGAGAATCAAGTGTGTGTAGAGCAGTATACACAGCCGTGAAAAATCAACTAAACCCCATTATTAAAATAAATTTCAAAAACAAAGACAGTGAAGGAGAGAAAGTTCTTAAATAATTCGTTCGGGGCTTGTGATGAAACTTGGATTTACCACATCTACACCCACAGCTGGGTGAGACATAAGGCAGGACATTTGGGGCTGAGAGGATTGGTGAGGTTCGGTGAGCAAATGCAGATCCTTTGAAGTAATACTGTATGCTACCCATTCCCTGGGTCCCAACTCTCCTGGTTTAAGGGATTCTTCCTACAGCTAAAACATGCATGGGAAACCCAGAGGATTGTACACCATGTGATCGGGCAACGTTTCTAAAACCCATCTCATTTTTTGTCCCCTGGTACACGGGTTCGCCATTCCAGACGCTTTACTAAAAATCTCCCCACGTGGAGAGTCAGTGCCTTAAAACTCCTGTTTGGCACAGTTAGCAATTTCTGCGGAGGTTGAACGGGAATAGGGAGAACCAATGAGAGACTAGCTGTAGGTGTTTGGACGGTCACATTTCACTCTAATTTCCCACCAGGAAGAGGAATTAACAAAAGGCTCAGCGTGCTGTGATGAAACAAGATTAGGGCCTGAAGCAATCCTGCAGTTCTGCGGTCAGCCCACATGAAAGCGAGTTGAAGAAAGGACCTCAGGGGCACTGTAATTCATAAACCTGCAGAGTTATAAATGACAGCTATCGTCCAAAAATATATTGAGGTAAGGCTGCGAAGAGGACTTGAAAGCATGGCACAATTGCAGGAAATATATTTCAGGAGGTAGATGGAAACTGCATTTAAAGCATATGAAAAGCGGCAGAACTTTGACAATGATGCACTTGGCCAAAAAGGGCGTATGCGTTTTTTTCCTGAATACATGCAGGAAAAAACGCATACGCTCTTTTTGTCCAAATAAGCAAGCCTGCAACGGAGATCTGCACTACAATGAAGTCTCACTTCCCACCGGTCAAAAGGGCCATCTGAAAAAAGTGTAAAAACCAGAAAGGCAGGACAGGCCATGGAGAACTGGGAGCCTTGTTATGCTGATGGGCGGGATGTAAATGGCCAACAGCCACTCTGGAGAAGTGTATGGTGTTTCCTGAAACCTCTAAAAAACAAAGCTACAGAGCCTAGGTTGCTTCCACTTATGGTCCTATAGCTTAGGAAAATTAAAATCAACAAGACACAGCCACCCCAAAGTTTAGGGCTGCTGTGTTTACAAGAACCTCGACTACGGTACAATTTAAATATCCCAGAAAGAGGAAAATGGATAAAGAAGTTGTGGTACTTATGTACAATGGAATATCACTCAGCAATGAAATCAATATCATCAGGCCCGTAGGAGCATAATGAGTGGATTTAGGTACGATGATTCTAAGGAAATAAGTCACACAGATAAAGAAACTTATCATAAGATATCACTTATAGAGGGAATGTAAACTTGGCTACACATGAACTGAATTCCAAAACAGAACAGAGTCTCACATTTAGAAAACAAACATGTTTGCTTAAGGGGAAAGGTGAGTTGGGGTGCTGCATAAATCCAGAGATTGAAATGAGCACAGATACTGTTCCATAAGCCAAATATGTAATAGAAAAGACCTACTCCTTGCTCAGCGAAGTGGACTCAACACCCCCTATTCACCGCAGAGGAATATATCTGACTAGTAAGAATCTTAAAATCTATGTATTTATATGTCTCCGTAAGAGAATCAAGTGTGTGTACAGACGCATAAACACAGCAGTGAAAATTAGCTCAACCCCATTATAAAAATAAACTTCAAAAACAAAACAGAAGGACAGTGAAAGAGAGAGAAATTCTTAAATAATTCGTTCAGGCTTGTGATGAAACCTGGATTTACCACATCACAGCTGGGTGAGACATAAGGCTGGACACTTGGGGCTGAGAGAATTGGTGAGGTTCGGTGAGCAAATGCAGACCCTTTGAAGTAGTACTGCGTGCTACCCATTCCATGGGTCCCAACTCTCCAGGTTTAAGGGATTCTTCCTACAGCTAAAACATGCGTGGGAAACCCAGAGGATGGTCCACAGTGTGATCGGGCAAGGTTTCTAAAACGCATCTCATTATTCGTCCTCTGGTACTCGGGTTCGCCATTCCAGACGCTTTACTAACAATCTCCCCACTTGGAGAGTCAGTGCTTGTAACCTCCTGTTTGGCACACTCTGCAATTTCTGCGGAGGATGAACGGGAATAGGGAGAACCAATGAGAGACTAGCTGTAGTTGTTTGGACGGGCACATTTCACTCTAATTTCCCACCAAGAAGAAGAATTAACCAAAGGCTCAACGTGCCACGCTGGAACCAGATTAAGGCCTGAAGCAATCCTGCCGTTTTGCGTCCTGCTCACAAAAAAGCGAGTTGGAAAAAGGAGCTCAGGGTCACTGCAATTCACAAACTTGCAGAGTTATAAAGGACAACTATCGTCCAAAAATATATTGAGGTAAGGCTGCAAAGAGGACTTGAAAGCAAGGCACAATTGCAGGAAACAGATTTCAGGAGGTAGATTGGAATTGCATTTAAAGCATATGAAAAGCGGCAGAACTTCGACAATGATGCACTTGGCCAAAAAATGCATATGCGTTTTTTCCTGAATATATCCAGGAAAAAACGCATACGGCCATTTTTGCCAACCAAGGAAGCGTGCAATGGAAATCCGCACTACAATGAAGTCTCACTTCCCACCGGTCAAATGGGCCATCTGAAAAAAGTGTAAAATCCAGAAAGGCAGGACAGGCCATGGAGAACTGGGAGCCTTGTTATGCTGATGGGCGGGATGTAAATGGCCAACAGCCACTCTGGAGAAGTGTATGGTGTTTCCTGAAACATCTAAAAAACAAAGCTACAGAGACTCGGGCACTTCCACTTATGGTCCTATAGCTTAGGGAAATTAAAATCAAAAAGACACAGCCACCCCAAAGTTTAGGGCTGATGTGTTTACAAGAACCTCGACAACGGAACAACTTAAATATCCCAGAAAGAGAAAAATGGATAAAGAAGTTGTGGTACTTACATACAATGGAATATCACTCCGCAATGAAATCAATGTCATCAGGCCCGTAGCAGCATAATGAGTGGATTTAGGTTCGATGATTCTGAGTGAAATAAGTCACACAGAAAAAGAAACTAGTCATAAGATAACACTTATAGAGGGAATGTAAACTTGGCTACACATGAACTGAATTACAAAACAGAACAGAGTCTCACATTTAGAAAACCAACTTATGCTTGCTTAAGGGGAAAGGTGAGTTGGGGTGCTGCATAAATCCAGAGATTGAAATGAGCACAGATACCGTTCCATAAGCCAGTAATAGACAAGATATACTCCTTGTTCAACGAAGTGGACTCAACACCCCCTATTCACCGCAGAGGAATATATCTGACTAGTAAGAATCTTAAAACCTATGTATTTATATGTCTCTGTAAGAGAATCAAGTGTGCATCGAGCGGCATAAACACAGCAGTGCAAATCAGCTAAACCCCATTGTAAAAATAAATTTCAAAATCAAAACACAAAGACAGTGAAAGAGAGAGAAATTCTTAAATAACTCGTTCAGGCTTGTGATGAAACCTGGATTTACTACATCTACACCCACAGCTGAGTGAGGCATAAGGCTGGACACTTGGGGCTGTGAGGATTGGTGAGGTTCGGTGAGCAAATGCAGACCCTTTGAAGTAGTACTGCGTGCTACCCATTCCATGGGTCCCAACCCTCCAGGTTTAAGGGATTCTTCCTACAGCTAAAACATGCGTGGGAAACCCAGAGGATGGTCCACAGTGTGATCGGGCAAGGTTTCTAAAACGCATCTCATTATTCGTCCTCTGGTACTCGGGTTCGCCAGTCCAGACGCTTTACTAACAATCTCCCCACTTGGAGAGTCAGTGCTTGTAACCTCCTGTTTGGCACATCGTTTGGCAGCGATGCACTTGGCCAAAAAGGGCGTATGCGTTTTTTCCTGAGTATATTCAGGATAAAATGCATACACACTTTTTGGCCAACCAAGCAAGCGGGAAATTCAAATCTGCACTACAAAGAAGTCTCATCCTAACACGTACCCTAACCCTATCCCGCTACCGTACCCTAACCTGTACCTGAGACCGTACCCGTTCCCTAACCCTAACTCTTACCCTAAGCTGTACACGAACACTAACCCGTACGCTAACATGTACCCTAACAGTAACACATAGCCATACACTAAACTTTATCCTAACCCTACCCCGTATCCTAACCCTTTCCCTAAACCGTACCATAACCCGTATCCTAATCCTAACCCATCCCCTAACACTAACCCATAACCTAACCCGTACCCTAATCCTAACCCATACACTAACACGTACCCTAACCTTAACCCGTTGTCATACCCTACCCTGCAACCTAATCCGTACCCATTCCCTAACCCTAACCCTTACACTATCCTGTACCATAATCCTAACCTGTACACTAACACTAAACCGTACCCTAACACTTACCCTACTCCTAACCCGTGGTCATACCCTAAACTGTACCCCAAACCATACCCGTCCCCTAACCCTAACCCTAAACCTTACCCTAAACCGTACCCTAATCCTAACCCGTACACTAACACTAAACTGTACCCTAACACGTACCCTAACCCTAACCCTTTGTTGTTCCCTATCCTGTACCCTAAACTGTACCCCTTCCTTAACACTAAACCTAACCCTAACCCGTACCTAACACTAACCCATACACTAAACCTAACCATAACCCTGAACGTAAACCGTACCTGAATCCTAACCCATACCCTAACACTAACCCATACCTTAACCCGTACCCTAACACTAAACCATAGCCATACCCTAAACTGTACCCTAACACTAACCCGTACCATAACCATAACCCTAAACCATACTCTAAGCTGTACAATAATCCTAACCCGTACCCTAACCCTAAACCTTACCCTAAACCCTAATCCTTACCCCTAGCTTAATTTTGTTTTTTGTATTTAAAAAAATATTTTCTTGGGTTAAAACAAACTAGCAGAACAACAAAATAGAGGGCTTCGCTGGTGGTGCGGTGGTTAGAATCTGCCTGCTAATGCAGGGGACACAAGTTCGAGCCCTGGTCTGGGAGGATCCCACATGCCATGGAGCAACTAGGCCCATAAGCCACAACCAGTGAGCCCTCGCATCTGGAGCCTGTGCTCTGCAACAAGAGAGGCCGCAATAGTGAGAGGCCCGTGCACCGAGATCAAGAGTGGCCCCCCACTTGCCACAACTAGAGAAAGCCCTCACACGGAAACTCAGACCCAACACAACAAAAATAAATAAATAAATAATAAACTCCTACCCCCCCCAAAAAAAAAGAACAACAAAATAAAACAGAAAGTAACCTGAGTGTCCCTCAAAAAGCTAAGTCTGAAATAGTTGGTACTTCTGTTCTATGGACTGTTATGTAGCCTATAAAAAGTGTGAGAGCTAAATCTGTTTTTCTACAGTGAGAAGCATGATATTCCAGATGTATAGAACACCTGGATAAAATGAGAAATCTACACATTATGCTGGTCGTTTCAGTAAATGGGAAAGGATGGCAAGTGGTAAAATATTATCTTTTCCTTTAATTTTTTAAATTTCACTTGTTACAAAGAACTTCAATTATAATTGTACTTTAAAAAAGTAACAATGGAAATTTAAAAGAAAAAATATATATTGTGTGTTCAGTTACGTTTCATAGAATTATGAAATGCTCCACCCTCTGGCCATTACCTGAAAAAACAGCTTTAAAACCTATGCTAATTGTCACTTCATATGAACAAGTCCTGCAGGGCTGTAAAGGAAACCTGCCTTCATCATGTCTTGCGGGAGGTAAAGGCCAAAGTATTTCAAAATGTGGCACATATTTCAAGAAAACCATTTGAAGAACTAAGCTGTAATAACCGTTTGAAAAATAAAAGGACATGCCTGAAAGCTCAATTTCAAAGGATTATGAGACACATGCAAATCCAACCACACAGAGGTATCAGCTCACACCATTCAGAATAACCATCAGGAAAGAAACTACAAACGATCAATGCTGAAGAGGTTGTGGAGAAATGCATACCCTTAATTTGAAGTGGGACGTAACCTGGTAAGAGTCACTAATGGGAACAGGGTGGAGGTGCCTTTAAAAGGTAAATATTGAGCTACTATATGATCCAGCAGGCCCACTCCTGGGCCTATAACATAAGAAGACAGAATTGGAAAGACACAGGCAGGCAAATCTGCACTGCAGCAGTATTACAATAGCCAAGACATGGAAGCAACCAAAAGTCCATCAACAGATGAGTGGACAAAGAGGAACTGTTACATGTAGAGATGGAATATTAGCTCGGGAAAAAAATGAAACAATGCCATTTGCAGCACCATAGATGAGTCTAGAGGTAACCATGCAACTTGTAGTAAGTGAGAAAGCGAAAGACACCTAACGTATATCACTTATAGGTGTTACCTGAAAATTGATAACAATGAAGATATTTCCACAGAGAAAGGCAATCACAGATTCATTGAACAAACTTATGGTTCCCCAAATCGAAAGGTGTGAGGATTGGATACATTACGATATTGGGGTTAACATAGATATAGAAACACATGTGAAATATATAATCACCAAAGACCTACGGAATACCAAGAGAAGACTACTCAACATTGTGTCATAACCTACCTGGGAAAAGGTTCCGAAGAAGAATAGATATATGTATGTGTGTGAAAGAACCACATCTTGCACACCTAGAACAACAACAAAAAAACATTATAATCAAATTTGCTGCGATAAAAAATAAAAATTAAATTAAAAATATGAACAAGAAATAATGAGACATAAACTGAAAGGAATTTTTCCTGGCACATCCCATTCTAATTTTCAACCTAGAACAGGACTTCCATTAAGGCTCTGTTGCCCTGGTAACCAGATTTGGTAAAGGAGAAACGCTGCCGCCTTGTGACTGTTTCACACAACAGCAGCTTTAAACCAAGAGGTAATGGTCACTTAATATTCAAAATATGTGCAGCACTGTAAAGGACACCGGGCCTCAAAAATGTCCTGGGGTCGTAATCGACCAGAAAATTCAAAAGACGTCAACATTTCAAGAAGACAATGTCAAGAGGCATATTTTACGCACATTTTGTCTTTTCTTTTTTTTCTCTTTAAAATAAAAGGGAATTGAAAAATGCGCAACATCAGCAATGAATAAAGCCATGCAAATCCAATTACAGAAATGTTCACCTCACAGCCGTCAGAATGTTCTTCAGCAAAAAGTCTACAAAGAATAAATGCTGAAGGGGTTTCAGAGAACTGTGTACCCTCCAGCTGCTGGGGGGGATGTAAACTGGTAACAGCCAGTAGTGAGAACATAATGGAGGTGCGTTTAAGGGTAAAAATTGAGCTACCATGTGATCTGGTAGGTCCTTTGATGTGCCTATCACCTGAGCAGAGCAGAATGGAAAAGACACAGACTGGCAATCCTGCACTGCAGGAATATTTAACATAGCCAAGACTTGGAAGAAACCAAAATGTCCATCAACAGAAAAATGCACAAAGAGGAAGTGGTCCATGTAAACAATGGAATATAAGCCATGGAAAACAATGAAACAGTGCCGTTTGCACCACCATATAAGGACCTAGAGATAATCACTCAAATTAAAGAAAGAAAGTGAAAGACAGATATCCTATGACATCACTTCTAGGTGTTACCTAAAAGTTGATACTCATGAACTTATTTCCAAGAGAAGGAAAAGCATGGATTAAGAAAAAAAAATTATGTTTAACCAATGGAAAAGTGTAAGGAATGTGTGAATTAGGATATGAGGGTTAACAGACATGTACTAATACATATGAAATATATAATCACAAAATACCTATGGAATACCAAGAGAGGTCTAGGCAACACTCTGTAATAACCTACATGGTAAAGAATGCAAAGATAAATGACAGATACATTGATATAATGAACCAGATTCTGTACACCTAGGAGAAACAAAATATTTTTATCAAGTTTGCTCTGATAATTAATAAAAATTAAATTTATAAAACAAACAAGAAGTAAGGAGATATAAGCTCTTGGGGATGTGCTCTGGCACATTCCACTCTAATTTGCAGCCTACTAACACGATTTCCAGGAAGGCTCTGCTGCCCAAAAACCCAGAGTTGGAAATGTAGAAATTCTGCTGCCTTGTGGCCGTTTTCCGCAAGAGCGGCATTAAGCCCACAGCTAATGTTCTCTTAACATTCACAAGGACTCAGGGCTGCAAAGGACACCTGCCCTAAACAACTGTGCTGAGGTAGGGAATGGACAATAAAATTCAAAACTGGCAAATTTTTCAAGACGATAGTATGAAGAGGTAAGTTTGACTCACTCTCTTGTTTAAAAAAAGGAAAACGGGTGAAAGCTCAACCTCAGGAATTATTAGACTCATGCAAATCTAATGTACAAAAAGGTTTCAACTCACACCAGTCGACTGACCATCAGCAAAAGGTCTACAAACAATAAATTCTGAAGGGGTTTTAGAGAACTGTGTACCCTCTAGCTGCTGGTGAGATGTAACGTGGTAAGAGCCAATAATGAGAACAGAAAGGAGCTACGATTAAAAGTAAAAGTTGAGGTACCATTCGATGCAGCAGTCACACCACTGGGCCTCTCACCTGAGAAGACCAGAATCGAGAAGACGCGGGCTGCAAAAGCTGCACTGCAGCCTTATTCACAATAGCCAAGACAGTGAAGCCACCAAAATGTCCATCAACAGATGTATGGATGAAGAAGAAGTGGTCCACGTTCACAATAGAATATTAGCCATGGAAAACAATGAAACACTGCTATTTGAGGTGCCATAGATGAGCTTGGAGATAATCACAGAATATGAGGTAAGTCAGAAAGCAAAAGACCTATATCCTATGATATCACTTATAGGCGTTATCTAATAACTAACACAAATGAACATATTTCCACAGAGAAAGACACTCACAGACTTAGAAATTAAGTATGCTTATCTAAAAGGAAAGGTGGGCAGAATGGATAAATTAAGATTAACGTTACCATACATATACAAATACATATAATAAACATATATCAAAAAGACGGACCATATAGCAAGGGAGGTCTATGGAACACTGTAATATTTTACATGGGAAGAGGATCTGAACATGAATAGACATATATATTGTACAAATGAACCAGATTGTGTACATCTGGACAAACAATATCTAATCATTACCCCGACTAAATAAATTTTAAAAACCAAGATGTAATGAGACATAAACTTATGGGCGTTCCTCCTGGCACATTCCATTCTAACTTAAAACCTAGGACCACGACTTCCAGAAAGGCTCTGCTGCCCTAGTACCCAGATTTGGGAAAGGACAAATGCTGCCTCCTTGTGGCCGTTTCCCACAACAGCAGCTTTAAACCCAGTGCTAATGGTCACTAAATATTCACCAAACTTGCAGTTCTGTAATGACATCTGCCCTCCAAAAAAATCCTGGGGTCGAATATCCACCAAAAATTCAAAAGAGGGCAACCTTCCAAGAAGACAGCTTCAAGAGATAGATTGTACTCACACTTGACTTTTAACAGAAAGGAAAAAGGCGTGGAAAATGATGAATTTTAGGAATTTTTAAAGTCATGCAAACCCAAATTACAAAAACCTATCAGGTCACAGCAGTCAGATTGGTCATTAGCAAAAATGCTGCAAACTATAAATGCTGAAGGGATTGTGGAGAAGTTCGTACCCTCGGCTCTAAGGGAGACATGGTAAGAGCCACTAATGAAAACACAATGGAGGTGCTCTGAAAAGGTAAACATTGAGCTACTAGTCAATCAGTCATACCCACTGCTGGGACTATCACCTGAGAAAATGAGAATCAAAAAGTCCCAAGCTGGCAATCTTGCACTCCAGCAATATTTAATATAGCCAACACTTGGAAGCAATGAAAATGTCCCTCAACAGAGCAATGCACCAAGAAGTGGTCCATATACAAAATGGAATATTATTCCGATAAAAATATAAATTAAATTAAAAAAACAAACAAAAGTAAGGAGACATCAGCCTTTGGGGGTTTATCCGGGCACATTCCACTCTAATTTATAACCGAGGAAGACCACCGGCCGGAATCTCTGTTTCCCTAGTACCAGCATGGGGAACAAAGAAAGGCTGCCGCAATCTGGCCGTTACCTGCAAAAGCAGCTTTAAAGCCTGTGCTAATGGTCACTTCATGTGAACAAGTACTGCAGGGCTGTAAATGAAACCTGCCCTCAAAATGTTTTGAGGGAGGTAATGGCCAATAAATTTCAAAATGTAACACATACTTTAGAAAACACTTTGAAGAGCTAAGCTGTAATCACAGTTTGAAAAATAAAAAGGACATGACTTAAAGCTCAATTTCAAAGGATTATGAGTCATATGCAAATTCAACCACAAAGAAGTATCAGCTCACACCAGTCAGAATATCCATCAGCAAGAAAACTACAAACAATAAATGCTGAAGCCATAAAAAGAAACGAAATTGAGCTATTTGTAATGAGGTGGATAGACCTAGAGTCTGTCATACACAGTGAAGTAAGTCAGAAAGAGAGAGACAAATACCGTATGCTAACACATATACCTGGAATTTAAGGGAAAAAAATGTCATGAAGAACCTAGGGGTAAAACAGGAATAAAGACAGAGATCTACTAGAGAATGGACTTGAGGATATGGGGAGGGGGAAGGGTAAGCTGTGACAAAGGGAGAGAGAGGCATGGACATATATACACTACCAAACGTAAGGTAGATAGCTAGTGGGAAGCAGCAGCATGGCACAGGGAGATCAGCTCGGTGCTTTGTGACCGCCTGGAGGGGAGGGAGACGCAAGAGGGAAGTGATATGGGAACATATGTATATGTATAACTGATTCATTTTGTTGTAAAGCACAAGCTAGCACACCATTGTAAAGCAATTATACTTCAATAAAGATATTAAAAATAAATAAATAAATAAATGCTGAAGGTGTTGTGGAGAAATGCATACCCTCAACTTTAAGTGGGATGTAACCTGGAAAGAGCCAATAATGAGCACAGAATCGTGGTGCATTTAAACGGTAAACCCCGAGATACCATATGATACAGGATGCCCACTCCTGGGCCTATAACATAAGAAGACAGAATTGTAAAGACACAGGCAGGCAAATGTGCAGTGCAGCAGTATTACAATAGCCAAGACATGGAGGCAACCAAAAAGTCCATCAACAGGTGAGTGGACAAAGAAGAACTGGTACATGTACAGATGGAATATTATCTAGGGAAAAAAATGAAACAATGCCATTTGCAGCACCGTAGATGATTCTAGAGGTAATCAGGCAAATTGTACTAAGTCAGACAGCAAAAGACACATATCCTATAATATCACTTATAGGTGTTAGCTAAAAATTGATACCAATGAAGATATTTCCACAGAGAAAGGCAATCACAGATTCATTAAACAAAGTTATGGTTCACCAAATGGAAAGGTGTGAGGACTGGATACATTAGGATATTGGGGTTAACATAGATATAGAAACACATGTGAAATATATAATCACCAAAGACCTACGGAATACCAAGAGAAGACTACTCAACATTGTGTCACAAGCTACATGAGAAAACGATCTGAAGAAGTATAGATACATGTATATGTGTAAAAGAACCACATCTTACACACCTAGAACAAACAAAACATTTTAATCAAATTTGCTCTGATAAAAAATAAACATTAAAAAAAGAACAAGAAAAAAAAGAGAGAAAAAAAGGGGAAAAAAAGAACGAGAAGTAATGAGACATACACTTAAGGGGCTTTTTGCTGGCACATTGCATTCTAATTTACAACCAGAACACGACTTCCATTAAAGCTCTGTCATCACTAATAAAGCAGCTTTATAAGCAATGTTGAAGGTAGCTTAAAAGAATTCTCACTAATTATTGACAGTAACAAGAAAACAAACAAAAGTAAAAATCTCACGGCAAAAAGTATACATAGAGTAAGGGTAGTAGATCAAACACTTATTAAACTTCTGTAAAGAATAAAAGACAACAGTAGTATTTTTTTTTAAAGAGAGGGGCCAAATAAATCAGAACTGAAAGAGATGATGTTACAAGAGCCACCACAGAAATACAAAGTATCCTAAGATACACACAGGGTAACTCAGGGCTCAGACTGGACAGAGCCCACTCTCCATTCCCCTGTACATGACTTACAGGAGCCTCAGGAACTGAGGAGGGGGTCCTTGAGGAGAGGCACAAGATAGAAGATGTTAGGCATTAACATGACTGCATTCATTTTAAACGTGCCTGAACTACATTCACATGAGATGATTTTGTCCTGTTTGTACATCAGCACCTCTAGTCGGAACTGCAGATCTTTGGTTTCACCACCTCTATGACAGCATTAGCTTCACCTGCTGTGGACCGTCTCCTATAGGATTTCTAGAACCACAAAACATCGAAGCTTCACAGGACCCAGAGTCTGTGTGACTCCACTCAGAGTCTCAACTGCATTCAGAGACTCAGAGTCTCAACAGAGACTCCACTCTTGGAGAACACACACAAAGTAGTGTGCACATCAGGACCCAGGGGAAGGAGCAGTCACCCCGTAGGTGAATGATCATACCTAGCTGCTAGTTTTAGAGGGTCTCCTGCAGAGGTGGGGTGTGGCTGCGGCTCACCATGGGGACAACGACACTGACAGCAGAAGTTCTGGGAAATACTCCTTGGCGTGAACTCTCCCAGAGTCCACCATTAGCCCCACCAAGAGCAAGGTAGGCTCCAGTGCTGGGTCGCCTCAGTCCAAACAACCAACAGGGAGGGAACCCAGCCCCATGCATCAGCAGACAAGTGGATTAAACTTTTTATTAAACTTTTATTTAATCCACAGACAAGCAGATTAAAGCTCTGCCCACCAGAACAACACCCAGCTCTACCCACCACCAGTCCCTCGCATAAGGAAGCTTGTACAAGCCTCTCAGATAGACTCAATCACTGGAGAGCAGACAGCAGAAGCAAGAAGAACTACAATTCTGCAGCCTGTGGAAGGAAAACCACATTCACAGAAAGATAGAGAAAATGAAAAGGCAGAGGACTTTATACCAGATCAAGGAACAAGATAAATCCTCAGAAAAACAACGAAATGAAGTGGGGATAGGTAACCTTCCAGTAAAAGAATTCAGAATAATGATAGTGAAGATGATCCAAGACCTTAGAAAAATAATGGAGGCAAAGATCGAGAAGATGCAAGAAATGCTTAACAAAGACCTAGAAGAATTAAGGAACAAACACCTAGAAGAATTAAAGAACAAACAAACAGAGATGAACAATACAATAACTGAAATGAAAAATACACTAGAAGGAATCAGTAGCAGAATAACTGTGACAGAAGAACGGATAAGTGACCTGGAAGACAGAAAGGTGGAAATCACTGCCATGGAACAAAATAAAGAAAAAGAATGAAAATAAATGAAGACAACCTAAGAGACTTCTGGGACAACATTAAATGCAACAACATTCGCATTATAGGGGTCCCAGATGGAGAACAGAGAGAGAAAGGACTCGAGAAAATATCTGAAGAGATTATAGTTGAAAACTTCCCTAGCATGGGAAAAGAAATAGCCACCGAAGTCCACGAAGCGCAGAGAGTCCCAGGCAGGATAAACCAAAGGAGAAAAATGCCGAGACACACAGTAATCAAATTGAAAAAATTAAAGACAAAGAAAAATTATTGAAAGCAACAAGGGAAAAATGACAACATACAACGGAATTCCCATAAGGTTAACAGCTGATTTCTCAGCAGAAAATCTACAAGCCAGAAGGGAGTGGCATGATAAATTTAACGTGATGAAAGGGAAGAACCTACCACCAAGAGTACTCCACCCAGCAAGTATCTCATTCAGATTTGATGGAGAAATCAAAAGCTTTACAGACAAGCAAAAGCTAAGAGAATTCAGCACCACGAAACCAGCTCTACAACAAATGCTAAAGGAACTTCTCTAAGTGGGAAACACAAGAGAAGAAAAGGACCCACTAAGACAAACCCATAACAATTAAGAAAATAATAATAGGAACATACATATTGATAATTACCTTAAACGTGAATGGATTAAATGCTCCAACCAAATGACACAGGCTCACTGAATGGATACAAAAACAAGATCCATATATATGCTGTCTACAAGAGACCCATTTCAGACCTAGGGACACATACAGACTGAAAGTGAGAGGATGGAAAAATATATTCCATGCAAATGAAAATCAAAAGAAAGCTGGAGTAGCAATACTCATATCAGATAAAATAGATTTTAAAATAAAGAATGTTACAAGAGACAAGGAAGGACACTACATAATGATCAAGGGATCAATCCAAGATATAACAATTATAAATATATATGTACCCAACACAGGAACACCTCAATACATAAGGCAACTGCTAACAGCTATAAAAGAGGAAATCAACAGTAACACAATAATAGCAAGGGACTTTAACACCTCACTTACACCAATGGAGATCATCCAGACAGAAAATTAATAAGGAAACACAAGCTTTAAATGACACAATAGACCAGATAGATTTAATGGATATTTATAGGACATTCCATCCAAAAACAGCAGACTACAAGTTCTTCTCAATGGCACACGGAACATTCTCCGGGATAGATCACATCTTGGGTCACAAATAAAGCCTCAGTAAATTTAAGAAAACTGAAATCATATCAAGCAGCTGTTCCGACCACAATGCTATGAGATTAGAAATCAATTACAGGGAAAATAACGTAAAAAACAAACACATGGAGGCTAAACAATACATTTCTAAATAACCAAGAGATCACTGAGGAAATCAAAGAGGAAATCAAAAAATA
Source organism: Delphinus delphis (assembly GCF_949987515.2). Taxonomy (NCBI): domain Eukaryota; kingdom Metazoa; phylum Chordata; class Mammalia; order Artiodactyla; family Delphinidae; genus Delphinus; species Delphinus delphis. The sequence continues at coordinate 1,174,203 of NW_027192650.1, forward strand.
CCTAGAGACAAATGACAACAAAAACACGATGATCCAAAACCTATGGGATGCAGCAAAAACAGTTCTAAGAGGGAAGTTTATAGCAATAAAAGGCTACCTCAAGAAACCAGAAAAATCTCAAATAAACAATCTAACCCTACACCTAAAGGAACTAGAGAATGAAGAACAAAACCCAAAGTTAATAGAAGGAAAGAAATCATAAAGATCAGAGCAGAAATAAATGAAATAAAAACAATAGCAAAGATCAATAAAACTAAAAGCTGGTTCTTTGAGAAGATAAACAAAAATGATAAACCTTTAGCCAGACTCAAGTAAAAGAGGGAGAGGACTCAAATCAATAAAATTAGAAATGAAACAGGAGAAGTTGTAACAGACACCACAGAAATACAAAGCATCCTAAGAGACCTCTACAAGCAACTCTATGCCAATAAAATGGACAACCTGGAAGAAATGGACAAATTCTTAGAAAGGTATAACCTTCCAAGACTGAACCGGGAAGAAATAGAAAATATGAACAGACCAATCACAAGTAATGAAATTGAAAGTGTGATTAAAAATCTTCCAACAAACAAAAGTCCAGAACGAGATGGCATCAGAGGTGAATTCTATCAAACATTTAGACAAGAGCTAACACCCAATCTTCTCAAACTCTTCAGAACTTTTCAGGGGAAGGAACACTCCCAAACTCATTATATGAGGCCACAATCACCCTGATACCAAAACCAGACAAAGATACTACAGAAAAAGAAAATTAGAGACCAATATCACTGATTAATATAGATGTAAAAATCCTCAACAAAATACTAGGAAACAGAATTAAACAACACATTAAAAGGATCATGCACCATGATCAGGTGGGGTTTATCCCAGGGATGCAAGAATTCTTCAATATACACAAATCAATCAATGTGATACACCATATTAACAAATTGTAGAATAAAAATATGATCATCCCAATAGATGCAGGAAAAGCTTTTGACAAAATTCAACACCAATTTATGATTAAAAGTCTCCAAAAAGTGGGCATAGAGGGAATCTACCTCAACATAATAAAGGCAGTATACGACAAACCCACAGCAAACATCATTCTCAATAGTGAAAAACTAAAAGCATTTCCTCTAAGATCAGGAACAAGACAAGGATGTCCACTCTCACCACTATTACTCAACATAGTTTTTGGAAGTCCTAGACACAGTAATCAGAGAAGAAAAAGAAATAAAAGGAATACAAATTGGAAAAGAAGAAGTAAAATTGTCACTGTTTGCAAATGACACGATACTACACATAGTGAATCCTAAAGATGCCACCAGAAAACTACCAGAGCTAATCAATGAATTTGGTAAAGTTGCAGGATACAAAATTAATGCACAGAAATCTCTTGCATTCCTATACACTAACAATGAAAGATCAGAAAGAGAAATTAAGGAAACAATCTCATTCACCATTGCAACAAAAAGAATAAAATACGGAGGAATGAACCTACATAAGGAGGTAAAAGACCTGTACTCAGAAAACTATAAGACACTGCTGAAAGAAATCAAAGATGATATAAACATATGGAGGTATAAACCATGTTCTTGGATTAGAAGAATCAATATTGTGAAAATGACTATAGTACCCAAAGCAAGCTACAGATTCAATGCAATCCCTATCAAATACCACTGACATTTTCTACAGAACTAGAACAAAAAAATCTTAAAATTTGTATGGAGACACAAAAGACCCCGAATAGCCAAAGCAGTCTTGAGGGAAATTAAAAGAGCTGGAGGAATCAGACTTCCTAACTTCAGACTATACTACAAAGCTACATTAATCAAGACTATATGGTACTGGCACAAAAACAGAAATATAGATCAATTGAACAAGATAGAAAGCCCAGAGATAAACCTACGTACCTATGGCTAACTCATCTATGACAAAGGAGGCAAAGATATACAATGAAGAAAAGACAGTCTCTTCAGTAAGTGGTGCTGGGAAAACTGGACAACTACACGTGAAAGAATGAAATTAGAACACTCCATAACACCATACACAAAAATAAACTCAAAATGAATTAGAGATCTAAATGTTAGACCAGACACTATAAAATTATTAGAGGAAAACATAGGCAGAACACTCTATGACATAAATCACAGCAAGATCCTTTTTGACCCACCTCCTAGAGAAGTGGAAATAAAAACAAAAATAAACAAATGGGACCTAATGAAACTTCAAAGCTTTTGCACAGCAAAGGAAAACATAAACAAGACGAAAATACAACCCTCATAATGGGAGAAAATGTTTTCAAATGAAGCAAATGACAAAAGATTAATCTCCAAAATTTACAAGCAGCTCGTGTAGCTCAATATCACAAAAACAAACAACACAATCCAAAAATGGGCAGAAGACCTAAATAGACATTTCTCCAAAGGAGATATACAGATTGCCAATAAACACATGAAAGGATGCTGAACATCACTAATCATTAGAGAAATGCAAATCAAAACTACAGTGAGGTATCAACTCCCAGCAGTCAGAATGGCAATCATCAAAAAATCTACAAACAATAAATGCTGGAGAGGCATTTACTGGAGAAAAGGGAACGTTCTTGCACTGTTGCTGGGAATGTAAATTGCTATACCCACTAGGGATAACAGTATAGAGGTTCCTGAAAAAACTAAAAATAGAAGTACCATACGACCCAGCAATCCAACTACTGGGCATTTGCCCTGAGAAAACCATAATTCAAAAAGAGTTATATACAACAATGTTCATTGCAGTTCTACTTACAATAGCCAGGACATGGAAGCAACCTAAGTGTCCATCGACAGATAAATGGATAAAGAATATCTGGCACATATATAAATGGAATATTACTCAGCCATAAAAAGAAACAAAACTGAGTTATTTGTAGTGAGGGGGATGGACTTAGAGTCTGTCCTACACAGTGAAGTAAGTCAGAAAGAGAAAAATAAATACCGTGTACTAACAGAGATATATGGAATCTAAAGAAAAAAGTTTATGAAGAACCTAGGGGCAGGACAGGATTAAGGACACAGACATAGAGAAAGGACTTGAGGACACGGGGAGGGGGAAGGGTAAGCTGGGACGAAGTGAGAGAGCGCCATGGACATATATACATTACCAAATGTAACATCGATAGCTACTGGGAAGCAGCCACATAGCACAGGGAGATCAGCTCGGTGCTTTGCGACCACCTAAAGGGGTGGGATGTGGAGGGTGGGAGGGAGATGTAAGAGGGAGGGGATATGGTGATATATGTATATGTATAATTGATTCACTTTGTTATACAGCAGAAACTAACACTCCATTGTAAAACAATTATACTCCAATAAAGGTGTAAAAGGAAAATAAAAAAGAAAGAAGCCCAGAGATAAACCTACACACCTATGGTCAACTAATCTATGACAAAGTAGGCAAGACTATACAATGGAGAAAAGACAGTGTCTTCAATCAGTGGTGCTGGGAAAAATGGACAGCTACATGTAAAAGAATGAAATTAGAACACCCCCTAACACCATACACAAAAATAAATTCAAAATGGATTAGAGACCTTAATGTAAGACCGGACAGTATAAAACTCTTAGAGGAAAACATAGGAAGAATACTCTAACATAAATCACAGCAAGATCTTTTTTGATCCACCTCCTAGAGTAATGACATAAAAAAGAAAACTAAACAAATGGGACCTAATGAAACGTAAAAGCCTTTGCAAAGCAATGGAAACTACAAACACAAAAAGACAACCCTCAGAATGGGAGAATATATTTGCAACTGAATCAATGGACAAAGGATTAATCTCCAATATATATAAACAGCTGATGCAGCTCAATATTAAAAAAACAAACAACCCAATACAAAAATGGGCAGAAGATCTAAATAGACATTTCTTCCAAAAAGATGTAGAAATGGCCAAGGAGCACATGAAAAGCTGCTCTACATCACTAATTATTAGAGAAATGCAAATCAAAACTACAATGAGGTATCACCTCACACCTGTTAGAATGGACATCATCAGAAAATCTACAAACAACAAATGCTGGAGAGGGTGTGGAGAAAAGGAACCCTCTTCCACGATTGGTGGGAATGTAAATTGATAGTCACTATGGAGAACAGTATGGAGGTTCCTTAAAAAACTAAAAATAGAATTACCATATGATCCAGCAACCCACTACTGGGCATATACCCAGAGAAAACCATAAATCAAAAAGACACATTCACCACAATGTTCATTGCAGCACTATTTACAATAGCCAGGTAATGGAAGCAACCTAAATGCCCACAGACAGACGAATGGATAAAGATGTGGTACATATATAAAATGGACTATTAGCCATAAAAAGGAATGAAATTGGGTCATTTGTAGAGACGTCGATGGATCTAGAGACTGTCATACAGAGTGAAGTAAGTCAGAGAGAGAAAAACAAATATTGTATATTAACGCATATATGTGGAACCTAGAAAAATGGTACAGATGAACCGGTTTGAAGGGCAGAAATAGAGACACAGATGTAGAGAACAAATGTATGGACACAAAGAGGGGAAAGCCATGGGGGGGGGTGGTGGTGGGAGGAGTTGGGAGATTGGGATTGACATGTATACATTTATATGTATAAAATAGATAACCAATAAGAACCTGCTGTATAAAAAATAAATAAAATAAAATGAAAAATAAAATTTTTTAAAAAACGGAAAAAAGTTATTCCCTTCACATACATGTATTTATATGAATGAATTATTTCCATGCTTACATCCATAAGTACAAAAAAGAGGAATAAAACCTACCTTGAAACAAAAAAGAAAAAAACAAAACAGAACCCACCAGTTATACAGATGAAAACCCTATCAGGGCACTTGCTTCAGTGGTAGACAATTCTGAAGTTGGTCAGTGGTGGGGAATCGTCTCGCATGCAGCCAGCAGCTCCCCCGCAAGGAGTGTCCTCATTACAAGCCTGGGGGACCGTGCCGAGGCATCTGTGAGTAAATGTGAGATGAGCCCCAGGCCAGCTGCTGCTGAACTGTTCCCAACCTTCCCAGGTAAAACACCTGAATATGTACAAGGACTTGAAAGCCTAGAGGAAGGGCCATGGAGCCACACGAGTGACAGCATGCCAGCCGACTTGGTGCCTGCAGGCCAGCCAGGATGGTACTGGCCCTGGGTGCTCTTCTGGAAGATTTCCATTTCCCTGCCTGAGATACCCGTCCTGTCCCTGCCCCCACTGCTTTTTTCCTTCCTCACCTCTGCCCAGGGAGAAATTCCAGCAGCAGGTATGGGTGACACATCCTTTCCTTAGCAGGTGACAGCCTGGCAACTGCTGCAGAAAGTCCAGCAGAGCCCCACTCACACTGGGCCACCCACAAAGCCGTGGCCTCTCACTCCCTCCCACCAGCCCAGCCCCGAGACTGCTGACAGGGCAGAGAAAATGGCGTCAGGCACGGCTGCAGGGGCTCTTGCTGCCTGGAGTGGTATTTATATTGATCTCAACCCAGGCACACCTGGGGAGGGCTGGCCGGCAGGTAAGGCTGCCCAGGTCAGCCAATCATCACCCCTCAGGGGCTCACAGTTGCAGAAAATGGAACTTGCTGAACCGGCCAGGTCCAAGGAACAGGTGTGGGCTCCTGAGAGTCAAGATAGACAAGGGGCTGCAGCTTTGGCTTGTTTTCTAATCATTTTATCTGGCCCATGAGTGGGAGACAACTTCAAGAAAACACTCTCCTAATGAGAGGAACCCAGGAGTCAGGGAGAGGAGGGGTGGGTGGTGGTTGGAGACAGAGGCCTGGTGCCCCGGGTGCAGTGGAAGTCTCTGGAAGACCAGGTGGAGGGAGGCCGTACAGAGTGATGCCCAGGGTCACAGACCTGTCACAGCTGCTGTTTGTTAGTTCAAGTCCTGCTCTGAGGTGCTCTGTGTCAGCTCTGAGCGACAGGTGAGCTGGGGTGCTCTGCAATGAGGGCTATGTGCATGGTTCCTGTGTGCCCAGTCCTGCCACGGTACCTGCAAGGGTAGCTCTGTATACGGGGATTGGTCTGACCACGAGAGCCCCATGGGCTGCTGGGGACCTGGTAAAGGATGTCAGGACAGTCAGTGAAGCCACCGAGGATATACCTCCAGCTGCTCCTAATTCCTACACCCTGCTGGTCATTCTACCAACCACCAGGACATGGTATTCTGTATTTGTCTTCAATGATGCCTTCTTTTGTATTCCATTAGTCCCAGGGTCACAAGAAATTTTGGCTTGTGAGTGGCAGGACTCAACATACAACTAAAACAATACTTCCGGGCCGTCTTGCCCCAAGGGTGCAAAAATTCCCACACCGTCTTTGGGGAAAGCTTAGGTAAAGACCTAAAAGTTCTACCTCTGGAAAAGGAAACCCTCCTTCAATACGCAGACGACATTCTGATCGCCAGCCCTACTAAGGAGGCCTCTGAACTACCAAGCCAATAAAGGATAGAAGTCGTCCAAAAAGAAGCTCAAATATCACAGACTGTGGTAACCTGCCTGGGCTTCATTCTCACAGAAGGTCGGAGAAGCCCATCCCAGGAAAGGGAAGAAACTATTTGCAGCCTTACCCCTTTCTAAAACTAGAAGACAGCTTAGGGGTTCCTGGGGAGGCCAGGGTTTGCTGCTTCTGGATCCCTAACTATAGTCTACTAGCTGGGCCTCTATATGAAACACTGAAAGGAAAAGATGATGATCCTTTTGAATAGAATCCAGAAGTGGCCTTTCAAGAATGGAAAGAGCAGTCAATTCAGACCCTTGCCCTGGAACTCCCTAATTTAGCTAAACCCTTTGACCTTTACATTCCCAGTGAAAGGTGAATCGTCATTGGAGAATTAGTGCAAAAACTGGAACCACTTGAAATGGAACAATGCAAGAATGCCATCCAGGTAGGATAAACTACGGTCACTAAGGGGCTTGGCCCACTGCCACATCTGGCCAAGATACTGGCGGTATCTAAAAACCTGGAAATCAGCAGCCCAAAAGGCCACCTCCCTCCTAAGGGAAAAGGACCCCACGTGGTGATCCTAACCACCAACCATGCCCTGAAGTTGCAGGGTTCGCTCCGTGGGCACACCGACCTCGAGTGAGGAGGCCCTCCAACTCCAACATCCAGAGAGATAACCGGGGGCAACAGGGCACCATGACGACTCATGTGAACATCACTTGACCTGGAGTTTCTCTCATAAAACAACAAGAGTGTGTCCCAAAAGAGTAGACTACTGCTTGCAGGACTTACTGCACCCAGAGGGGAGCTAATAATCTTGGCGGGGGAACCGTATATCACACTGTCACCATAGAAAAGCCTACGGACACCATGATGATGGTGGCCAATAAGACCGGCTGGACTCCTGTTTACTTCAAAAGGCTGTTGACTCAGTGGCCATCATGGTCCTTGATCACCACTGACCCTGGACTGTCTGGGAGATGAGTGGGCAGGGCTCTGACACCTGGTGCTGTTTGTACGTTAATTCAGGGGCCTAATTGAAGAAAGCACAGACTACTGTTCAGAGCATCTAGGCTGGCAGAAACGGTCAGCCTAAGGTGGCCGAACAAATGTGGGGTGGGGTGAAACCAGCCCCCACAGCGTCTCTGCACATCTTTCCTGGACCCTTAAAGGTCATTAGAATCTATAACACTTCCAATGCTGGTGCTCAGGTGGACGAGCAGGGAGGCAGGGGTCCTGGGGACAATCAACGTCACCGGGAGGCTGCTGGGGAGAAGCTCTGACCCTCGCCCCAGGGTATGAGGGCTCCCAACTCAGCACTCAGCAGTTACAGAAGAAGGGTCTGCACCCTCAGCACTCCAAGAATGAGGAACGGGACAAAAGGCAGAGGAGGGGTTTGTCCCCAGCAAAGCCCATTAAAAATCCCTGGGAGATAAAAATAGAATCTGGGCAATAAAGTCAAGTCTAACCTTTTTTATCCTTTGTGCTTTGTCTAATTTCACGTACTCCTAGGGTCTCGTATGCAGAGGTTCCACACCCGGCACTTCAAACCAGATTTCCTAGTGCAGAATGGCTGGGTCGACACCTCAGCTCCTGGGGCCCAGTGCAGACTCCACGATATAGAGCCTGAGCTGCAGCCAACTCAGCCCTCGAGAGCTCCGCCGCCTCCCTCCCTCCCACTGACTCTGACAGGATCTCTACACAGCAGCCCAGCCCACAGCCCACGGGGTAGTGCATGCTCTCACCTCTCCATTCTCTGATCAAAATATAAAGTTTCCTTTGCTTGTGAACCAAACTCAGTCTCGATCTGTTGGCCCTAATGACACTGGGCAGGGGGACACTTGTTGGGGTCCACTCTGGAGGATCAGTAACAGAAATTGAGACTATTGTAACCTCAATGAACAGATGTGTGAACCAAACTGTAGTTAACATAGAACAGTGTATAAGGCTCGGGTAAAATAAGATGTTTCTAACACTTCCATTTGATATTTCCATCACTTTATTATAAGCAAGTTCAGTGAAAGGGTTTGTCTTATTTGTCAGGTCAATATTAGAGAAACGAAGTGATTTCTTTCCAAGGATGTACATCTAATAATCTTGGTTAAAGCTTCAATCTTGTTTTAAATGCTTTTCCATTGAAAATGATACCTCTCTTTCAGCTCCCCCATTTCTGAGAAGTATAAAATCTTATAATTTATTATTACCAAAGGGGAAAGGTGGGAGGAGGGATAAATTAACAGTTTGGGATTAACACATACACACTGCTATGTATAAAATAGATCATCAACAAGGAACTACTGTATAGCACAGGGAACTACACTCAACATTTTGCAATAACCTATAAGGGGAAATAATCTGAAAAAGAATAGATATTTTTATTGACATCATCTATCAATGACAGTTAAAGTGTAACCTAAGGGAAGCTGGTGGTGAGTGCTTCTGACCCTGAAGACTTCAATCATCTAAAGTTTGGACTCTGCCTACTTCCCAAGGCCCTTAATGAACATATGTGTAGCCATAGCTTAAAAAATTCCCCAGTTTGGGTTTCGGGGAGACACTGATTTTGAAAAAGCCCTGGTGTTCTCCTTACATGAATGGGACTCTTCCTACTGCTAAAACATGTCTGTCACACCCAGAGGATAGTATACCGTCTGATCGGGAAGAGTTTGGAAAAGGCATCTCATCTCCTCATCTCCTGGTGCTCGGGTTCACCCCTCCAGCGTCTTTACTAACAGTCTCCCCACTTCGAGATGTCAGCACTGTCAACATCCTGTTGCGTACAGTTTGGAATTTGTCCAGAGGATGAAGCGGAAGGATGAGGAACAATGAGAGACAAGTCCTAGGTGTTCAGACAGGCACATGTCACTCTAATTTCCAATCAGGAAGACGAATTGACCAAAGGCTAGGGTTGCCCATGGAAACAGTATAGGGCTTGAGGAAATCCCGCTGCTTTGTGGCCAGTTCCCATAAACACAAGTTGAACAATGGAACTCAGGGGCAGTAAAATTCACAAAACTGCAGAGTTGAAAATATCCATCACTGAAAAATGTCTTGAGGAAAGTCAGAGAAAAGGACTTGTAAGCAAGGGAGAATGGCAGGAAAGGGATTTGAGGAGGTAGAAAGGACTTGCCATTAAGCACAAGAAAAGGAGCTGAACATTGCCAACATTGCAGTTGGCCAAAAAGAGTGTATGCGTTCTTTTCTGTATATATTCAAGAAAAGGGCATACACTTTTTTAGCCAACCAAACAGGTGGGCACTGGAAATCAATACTACAAAAGATATCACTTCGCATCAGTCACAAGAGCCATCCTCATAAAGCATAAACAACAGAAATGCAGGACAGGGCAACGAGAAGAGGGAGCCCTGTGAGACTTATAGTGGAAATGTATATTGCCAATGGCCATTCTGGAGAAGTGTATTGTGTTTACTAAAGCATCTAAAAAATGAGCTACAGAGCATAGGGCACTTGCACTCATGGGCATATATCTTGGGAAAAACAAAAATCGAGAGGACACAGGCACCCCAATGTTTACCCCCTCTCTGTTTAAAAGATCCTCGACTAGGATATAACTTAAATGTCTCTGGAGGGAAAAAATGGATAGAGATGTGGTACTTATGTAGAGTGGAATATTACTCAGCCTGGAAATCAATGAAATATGGCCAGTTGTAACAACTCCGGAGGAGTTACGTATGATCATTCTAAGTGACAGAATTCAAAAAGAAAAAGACACATATCATAAGATATCACTTAACGGTGGAATCCAAAATAGCTACACATGAAATAAATTACAAAACAAAAACATAGTCAAATATGTAGAAAACACGCATAAGGCTGCTAAACGGGAAAGGTGGGGAAGGGTGAGGCATCATCCAGGAGGTTGAAATTAGCAAAGATACCATTCCAAATACCAAACTGATAATCAACAAGGCCTACACGGTAGCTAAAAGAACTGCACTCAGCACACTCAAGTCACCGGAAAAGAATATATACGACTGGTAAGAATCTGAAAAAGAATTTATTGATGTCTCTCTGTACGTGAATCAAGTGGATGTACAGCAGCAAGAAACAGAGCTTTGAAAATCAGCTGTAACCAATATAGTAATAAATTGAAAAAAATAAACGACAGAGAGACAGAGAAAACCTCTTACAACTTTTCCTCAGGGATGGTGATGTAACATGGATTGAACACGTCTAGACCCACAGCAGGATGAGACATAAGGCTGGAAAGTGTTCACGCTAAGAGAAATGTGAGGTTGGGTGAGGAAATGCACACCCTTTAAAGTAATACTACCTGGTGCCCATTCAATGGGTCCCAAATCTGCAGGTTCAAGGGATCTTCCTACAGCTAAAACATGCATGGAAAACCCAGAGGACTGTACACCATGTGATCGGGAGATGTGTGTAAAATGCAGCTCATTTATCCTCTGCTGGTGCTCCTGTTCACCATTCCAGCCACGTTACTTAGAATCTCCCCACTTGGAGAATCAGCACATTTCAACTTCTGTTTCACACATTTTGCAAATTGTGAGGAGGATGAACGGGAAGAGGGGGAACCAATGAGAGAATAGTTGTAGGGGTTTGGACGGGCACATATCACTCTAATTTCCCATTAAGAATAAGAATTAAAAAAAGGCTCAGCCCACCTCGCTGGAGCCAAAATAGGGCCTGAAGCAATCCTGCGGGTTTGAGGCCAGCTCACAAAAGAGCAACTTAAAAAATGGAGCTCAGGGTCACTGCAATTCACAAACCTGCAGAGTTATAAATGAAAACTAACGTCCAAAATTATGTTGAGGTAAGGCAAAGAAGAGGATCTGAATGCAAGACAGAATTGCAAGAAACAGATTTCAAGAGATAGATTGGACTCGTCTTTAAAGCACATGAAAAGCCGCAGAATTTCGATAATGATGCAGTTGGCCCAAAAGGGCGTATGCGTTTTTTCCTGATTATATCCAGGAAAAAACGCATATGCACCTTATGGCCAAGGAAACAAGCAAGCAATGCAAATGTGCACAACAAAGAAGTCTCATTTCCCACTGGTAAAAAGGGCCATCCTAAAAAATTGTAAAAACCAGAAATGCAGGACAGGCCATGGAGAACAGGGAGCCTTTATACGCTGATGGGCAGTGTGTGAACTGCCGAGAGCCACTCTGGAGGAGTGTATGGTGGTTCCTAAATCATCTAAAAAACAGAGCTACAGAGCATAGGACACTTCCAATCATGGGAGTATATCTAGGGAAGTCTAAAAATCAACAAGACACAAGCACACCACAGTTTAGGGCTACTCTGTTTACAAGAACCTCAACTTCAGTACACCTTAAATATCCCAGGAAAGAGAACAATGGATAAAGAAGGTGTGGTACTTATGTACAATGGAATATCTCTTCACCATGAAATCAATGTAATAAGGCTAGTAGAAGGATAAAGAGTGGATTTAGGTCTGATAATACTACTTTAAATAAGTCAAACAGAAAAAGAAACATATCATAAGATATCACTTATAGAGGGAGGGTAAATATGGCTGCACAAAAAATGAATTACAGAACAGAACAGTGTCTCACATTTAGAAAACACACTTATGTCAGCTTAAGGGGAAAGGAGAGGTGGGGTGATGCATAAAACCAGAGTTTGAAATTAGCACAGATACCATTCAATAAACCAAATAGGTATTAGACAAGATCTACACCTTGCTCAATGAACTGGCCTCAACACACCCAATACACTGCACAGAAATATATCTGAGTAATAAGAATCTTAAAACCCATGTATTGATATATCTCCATAAGGGAATCAAGTGTGTGCAGAGCGGCACAAACACAGCAGTGAAAATGAGCTAAACCCCATTATAGAAATAAATTTTAAAAACAAAACGCTGAAACAATGAAAGAGAGAAAAATTCTTACAAAATTCGCTCAGGGGCTGTGATGCAACCTGGATTGACCACATATAAAACCACAGCTGGATAAGACATAAGGCTGGACACTTGGGGCTGAGAGGATTGGTGAGCTTTGGTGAGCAACTGCCGAAAGTTTAATGCAATACTTCATGCTACTCATTCCAAGGGTCCCAACACTCCAGGTTGAAGGGAATCTTTCTACAGCTAAACCATGCTTGGGAAACCCAGCGACTGGTATACCATATGATCGGGAAAGGTTTCTAAAATGCACCTCATTGTTCCTCTCCTGGGGCTCCGGATCGACATTCCAGCCGCTTTACTAACAACAAACCCACATGGAGAGTCAATGCCTTTAAGTTCCAGTATCGCACAGTCTGCAGATAGTGCGAAGGATGAATGGGTTAGAGGGAACCAGTGAGAAACTAATGTAGTGGTTTCAATGGGCACATGTCACTCTAATTTCACATCAGTAAGAAGAATTAACCAAAGGCACAGCAAGGGGTCCCACAAGAAGAATAGGGCCTCAAGGAATCCTGCGGTTATGAGGCAAGATCACAAAAATAAGAGCTGAAAAATGGAGATCAGGGCCACTGCAATTCAAAAACGTGCAGAGGTATAAAGGCCAACAATTTTCAAAAAGGATATTGAGGAAAGGCTATGAACAGGCATTGAAAGAAAGGCAGAATAGCAGGAAACCGATTTCACGAGGTAGACTGGAATTGCATTGAAAGCATAGGAAAAGAGGCAGAACGTCCACAATGATGCACTTGGCCAAAAAGGGCGTATGCGTTTTTTCCTGAATATATTCAGGAAAAAACGCATACGCCCTTTTTGGCCAACCAAGCAAGCTTGCAAATGAAATCTGCACTACAATGAAGTCGCACTTCCCCCCGGGCAAAAGGGCCATCTGAAAAAAGTGTAAAATCCAGAAAGGCAGGACAGGCCATGGAGAACTGGGAGCCTTGTTATGCTGATGGGCGGGATGTAAATTGCCAACAGACACTCGGGAGAAGTGTATGGTGTTTCCTGAAACATCTAAAAAACAAAGCAACAGAGCCTAGGGCACTTCCACTTATGGTCCTATAGCTTAGGGAAATTAAAATCAAAAAGACACAGCCACCCCAAATTTTGGGCCGGCTCTGTTTACAAGAACCTCCTTTACGGTACAAGTACAATATCGCAGAAAGTGAAAAATTGATAAAGAACTTGTGCTACTTACGTGCAATGCAATATCCCTCAGCAATGAAATCTATGTCATCAGGCCCATAGCAGCACAATGAGTGGATTCATGTATGATGATTCTAACTGAAATAAGTCACACAGAAAAAGAAACATCATAAGATATCACTAATACACAGAATGTAAACTTGGCTACACAGGAACTGAATTACAAAACAGAACAGGGTCTCAAATTTAGAAAACCAACTTATGCTTGCTTAAGGGTAAAGGTGAGTTGAGGTGCTACATAAAATCAGAGATTGAATTGAGCACAGATAAAGTTCCTGAAGCCTAATATGTAACAGACAAGAGCTACTCCTTGCTCAACGAAATGGACTCAACACCCCATATTAAACGCCTAAGAATGTACCTGACTAGTAAGTATCTTAAAACCTATGGATTGCTATGTCTCTGAAAGAGAATCAAGCGTGTGTACAGGGGCATAAACGCAGCAGTGATAGGATTGGAGAGGTTCGGTGAGCAAATGAAGACCCTTTGAAGTCATATTGCATGGTACCCATTCCACGGGTCTCAACTCTCCAGGTTGAAGGGATTCTTCCTTCAGCTAAAACATGCATGTGGAACACAGAGTATGATCAACCATGTGATCGGGAGACGTGTTCAAATATGTCTCAGTTTCCGTACCCTGGTACTCGGGTGCAACATTCCAGACGTTTTACTAACACTCTCCCCACTTGGAGAGTCAGTCCCTTTAACCTCCTGTTTGGCCCAGTTTGCAATTTCTGCGGAACATGAACAGGAATAGGGAGAACCAATGAGAGACTAGCTGGAGGTGTCTGGACGGGCAAATTGAACTCTCATTTCCCACCAGTAAGAGGAATTAACCAAAGGCTCAGCATGCCATGCCGGAACCACATTAGGGCCTGAAGCAATCCTGCGGTGTTGCGGCCAGGTCACAAGAAAGCGAGTTGAAGCAAGGAGCTCAGGGGCACTGTAATTCACAAACCTGCAGAGTTATAAATGACAGCTATCGTCCAAAAATATACTGAAGTAAGGCTGCCAAGAGGACTTGAAAGGGGGCAGAATTGCAGGAAACCGATTTCAGGAGGTAGACTGGAATTGCATTGAAAGCATAGGAAAAGAGGCAGAACGTCCACAATGATGCACTTGGCCAAAAAGGGCGTATGCGTTTTTTCCTGAATATATTCAGGAAAAAACGCATACGCCCTTTTGGCCAACCAAGCAAGCTTGCAAAGGAAATCTGCACTACAATGAAGTCTCGTTTCCCCCCGGTCAAAAGGGCCATCTGAAAAAAGTGTAAAATCCAGAAAGGCAGGACAGGCCATGGAGAACTGGGAGCCTTGTTATGCTGATGGGCGGGATGTAAATTGCCAACAGACACTCAGGAGAAGTGTATGGTGTTTCCTGAAACATCTAAAAAACAAAGCAACAAAGCCTAGGGCACTTCCACTTATGGTCCTATAGCTTAGGGAAATTAAAATCAAAAAGACACAGCCACCCCAAAGTTTGAGACGCCTCTGTTTACAAGAACCTCGTTTACGGTACAAGTTCAGTATCGCAGAAAGTGAAAAATGGATAAAGAAGTTGTGGTACTTACGTACAATGCAATATCACTCAGCAATGAAATCTATGTCATCAGGCCCGTAGCAGCATAATGAGTGGATTCAGGTATGATGATTCTAACTGAAATAAGTCACACAGAAAAAGAAACATAAGATATCATTAATACACGGAATCTAAACTTGGCTACACAGGAACTGGATTACAAAACAGAACAGGGTCTCAAATTTAGAAAACCAACTTATGCTTGCTTAAGAGTAAAGGTGAGTTGGGGTGCTGCATAAAACCAGAGATTGAAATGAGAACAGATAAATTTCCTTAAGCCAAATATGTAATAGACAAGAGCTACTCCTTGCTCAACGAAATGGACTCAACACCCCATATTAAACGCCTAAAAATGTACCTGACTAGTAAGTATCTGAAAACCTATGGATTGCTATGTCTCCGAAAGAGAATCAAGCGTGTGTACAGGGACATAAATGCAGCAGTGATAGGATTGGAGAGGTTCGGTGAGCAAATAAAGACCCTTTGAAGTCATATTGCATGGTACCCATTCCACGGGTCTCAACTCTCCAGGTTTAAGGGATTATACCTTTAGCTAAAACATGCATGTGGAACCCAGAGTATGATCAACCGTGTGATCAGGAGACGCATTCAAATGTGTCTCAGTTCTCGTCCCCTGGTACTGGGGTGCAACATTCCAGACGCTTTACTAACACTCTCCCGACTTGGAGAGTCAGTGCCTTTAACCTCCTGTTTTGCCCAGTTTGCAATTTCTGCGGAAGATGAATAGGAATAGGGAGAACCAATGAGAGACTAGCTGGAGGTGTCTGGACGGGCAAATTTAACACTCATTTGCCACCAGGAAGAGGAATTAACCAAAGGCTCAGCGTGCCGTGCCGGAACCAGATTAGGGCCTGAAGCAATCCAGTGGTGTTGCGGTCAGCTCACAAGAAAACGAGGTGAGGAAAGGAGCTCAGAGGCACTGTAATTCACAAACCTGCAGAGTTATAAATGACAGCTATCATCCAAAAATATACTGAAGTAAGGCTGCCAAGAGGACTTGAAAGCGGGGCAGAATTGCAGGAAACCGATTTCAGGAGGTAAACTGGAATTCCATCTAAAGCATAGGAAAAGAGGCAGAACGTCCACAATGATGCACTTGGCCAAAAAGGGCGTATGCGTTTTTCCCTGAATATATTCAGGAAAAAACGCATACGCCCTTTTTGGCCAACCAAGCAAGCTTGCAAAGGAAATCTGCACTACAATGAAGTCTCACTTCCCCCCAGTCAAAAGGGCCATCTGAAAAAAGTGTAAAATCCAGAAAGGCAGGACAGGCCATGGAGAACTGGGAGCCTTGTTATGCTGATGGGCGGGATGTAAATTGCCAACAGCCACTGGGGAGAAGTGTATGGTATTTCCTGAAACATCTAAAAAACAAAGCAACAGAGCCTAGGGCACTTCAACTTATGGTCCTATAGCTTAGGGAAATTAAAATCGAAAAGACACAGCCACCCCAAATTTGGGACGCCTCTTTTTACAAGAACCTCGTTTACGGTACAAGATCAGTATAGCAGAAAGTGAAAAATGGATAAAGAAGTTTTGGTACTTACTTACAATGCAATATCACTCAGCAATGACATCTATGTTATCAGGCCCATAGGAGCATAATGAGTGGATTCAGGTATGATGATTCTAACTGAAATAAGTCACACAGAAAAAGAAACATCATAAGATATCACTAATACACGGAATGTAAACTTGGCTACACAGGAACTGGATTACAAAAGAGAACAGAGTCTCAAATTTAGAAAACCAACTTATGCTTGCTTAAGGGGAATGGTGAGTTGGGGTGCTGCATAAAACCAGAGATTGAAATGAGCACAGATAAAGTTCCTTAAGCCAAATATGTAATAGACAAGAGCTACTCCTTGCTCAACGAAATGGACTCAACACCCCATATTAAACGCCTAAGAATGTACCTGACTAGTAAGTATCTTAAAACCTGTGGATCGCTATGTCTCCGAAAGAGAATCAAGTGTGTGTACAGGGGCATAAACACAGCAGTGATAGGATTGGAGAGGTTTGGTGAGCAAATGAAGACCCTTTGAAGACATATTGCATGGTACCCATTCCACGGGTCTCAACTCTCCAGGTTTAAGGTATTCTTCCTTCAGCTAAAACATGCATGTGGAACCCAGAGTATGATCAACCGTGTGATCGGGAGACGTGTTCCAATATGTCTCAGTTTTCCTCCCCTGGTACTCGGGTGCAAGATTCCACACGCTTTACTAACACTCTCCCGACTTTTAGAGTCAGTGCCTTTAACCTCCTGTTTGGCCCAGTTTGCAATTTCTGCGGAAGATGAACAGGAATAGCGAGAACCAATGAGAGACTAGCTGGAGGTGTCTGGACGGGCAAATTTAACTCTCATTTCCCACCAGGAAGAGGAATTAACCAAAGGCTCAGCGTGCCGTGCCGGAACCAGATTAGGGCCTGAAGCAATCCTGCGGTGTTACGGTCAGCTCACAAGAAAGCGAGTTGAAGAAAGGAGCTCAGGGGCTCTGTAATTCACAAAGCTGCAGAGTTATAAATGACAGCTATCCTACAAAAATATACTGAAGTAAGGCTGCCAAGAGGACTTGAAAGCGGGGCAGAATTGCAGGAAACCGATTTCAGGAGGTAAACTGGAATTGCATTTAAAGCATAGGAAAAGAGGCAGAACGTCCACAATGATGCACTTGGCCAAAAAGGGCGTATGCGTTTTTCCCTGAATATATTCAGGGAAAAACGCATACGCCCTTTTTGGCCAACCAAGCAAGCTTGCAAAGGAAATCTGCACTACAATGAAGTCTCACTTCCCCCCAGTCAAAAGGGCCATCTGAAAAAAGTGTAAAATACAGAAAGGCAGGACAGGCCATGGAGAACTGGGAGCCTTGTTATGCTGATGGGCGGGATGAAAATTGCCAACAGCCACTGGGGAGAAGTGTATGGTGTTTCCTGAAACATCTAAAAAACAAAGCAACAGAGCCTAGGGCACTTCAACTTATGGTCCTATAGCTTAGGGAAATTAAAATCGAAAAGACACAGCCACCCCAAAGTTTGGGACGCCTCTTTTTACAAGAACCTCGTTTACGGTACAAGATCAGTATAGCAGAAAGTGAAAAATGGATAAAGAAGTTTTGGTACTTACGTACAATGCAATATCACTCAGCAATGACATCTATGTTATCAGGCCCGTAGGAGCATAATGAGTGCATTCAGGTATGATGATTCTAACTGAAATAAGTCACACAGAAAAAGAAACATCATAAGATATCACTAATACACGGAATGTAAACTTGGCTACACAGGAACTGGATTACAAAAGAGAACAGAGTCTCAAATTTAGAAAACCAACTTATGCTTGCTTAAGGGGAAAGGTGAGTTGGGGTGCTGCATAAAACCAGAGATTGAAATGAGCACAGATAAAGTTCCTTAAGCCAAATATGTAATAGACAAGAGCTACTCCTTGCTCAACGAAATGAACTCAACACCCCATATTAAACGCCTAAGAATGTACCTGACTAGTAAGTATCTTAAAACCTGTGGATCGCTATGTCTCCGAAAGAGAATCAAGTGTGTGTACAGGGGCATAAACACAGCAGTGATAGGATTGGAGAGGTTTGGTGAGCAAATGAAGACCATTTGAAGACATATTGCATGGTACCCATTCCACGGGTCTCAACTCTCCAGGTTTAAGGTATTCTTCCTTCAGCTAAAACATGCATGTGGAACCCAGAGTATGATCAACCGTGTGATCGGGAGACGTGTTCCAATATGTCTCAGTTTTCATCCCCTGGTACTCGGGTGCAAGATTCCACACGCTTTACTAACACTCTCCCGACTTTTAGAGTCAGTGCCTTTAACCTCCTGTTTGGCCCAGTTTGCAATTTCTGCGGAAGATGAACAGGAATAGGGACAACCAATGAGAGACTAGCTGGAGGTGTCTGGACGGGCAAATTTAAATCTCATTTCCCACCAGGAAGAGGAATTAACCAAAGGATCAGCGTGCCGTGCTGGAACCAGATTAGGGCCTGAAGCAATCCTGCGGTGTTGCGGCCAGGTCACAAGAAAGCGAGTTGAAGAAAGGAGCTCAGGGGCACTGTAATTCACAAACCTTCAGAGTTATAAATGACAGCTATCTTCGAAAAATATACTGAAGTAAGGCTGCCAAGAGGACTTGAAAGCGGGGCAGAATTGCAGGAAACCGATTTCAGGAGGTAGACTGGAATTGCATTGAAAGCATAGGAAAAGAGGCAGAACGTCCACAATGATGCACTTGGCCAAAAAGGGCGTATGCGTTTTTTCCTGAATATATTCAGGAAAAAACGCATACGCCCTTTTTGGCCAACCAAGCAAACTTGCAAAGGAAATCTGCACTACAATGAAGTCTCACTTCCCCCTGGTCAAAAGGGCCATCTGAAAAAAGTGTAAAATCCAGAAAGGCAGGACAGGCCATGGAGAACTGGGAGCCTTGTTATGCTGATGGGCGGGATGTAAATTGCCAACAGACACTCGGGAGAAGTGTATGGTGTTTCCTGAAACATCTAAAAAAAAAGCAACAGAGCCTAGGGCACTTCCACTTATGGTCCTATAGCTTAGGGAAATTAAAATCAAAAAGACACAGCCACCCCAAAGTTTGGGACGCCTCTGTTTACAAGAACCTCGTTTACAGTACAAGTTCAACATCGCAGAAAGTGAAAAATGGATAAAGAAGTTGTGGTATTTACTTACAAAGCAATATCACTCAGCAATGAAATCTATGTCATCAGGCCCTTAGCAGCACAATCAGTGGATTCAGGTATGATGATTCTAACTGAAATAAGTCACACAGAAAAAGAAACATCATAAGATATCAGTAATACACGGAATGTAAACTTGGCTACACAGGAACTGAATTCCAAAACAGAACAGGGTCTCAAATTTAGAAAACCAACTTATGCTTGCTTAAGGGGAAAGGTGAGTTGGGGTGCTGCATAAAAGCAGAGATTGAAATGAGCACAGATAAAGTTCCTTAAGCCAAATATGGAATAGACAAGAGCTACTCCTTGCTCAACGAAATGGACTCAACACCCCATATTAAACGCCTAAGAATGTACCTGACTAGTAAGTATCTTAAAACCTATGGATTGCTACGTCTCCAAAAGAGAATCAAGCCTGTGTACAGGGGCATAAACGCAGCAGTGATAGGATTGGAGAGGTTCGGTGAGCAAATGAAGACCCTTTGAAGTCATATTGCATGGTACCCATTCCACGGGTTTCAACTACCAAGGTTTAAGGTATTCTTCCTTCAGCTAAAACATGCACGTGGAACCTAGAGTATGATCAACCATGTGATCGGCAGACGTGTTCAAATATGTCTCAGTTTTCGTACCCTGGTACTCGGGTGCAACATTCCAGACGCTTTAATAACACTCTCCCCACTTGGAGAGTCAGTCCCTTTAACCTCCTGTTTGGCCCAGTTCGCAATTTCTGCGGAAGATGAACAGGAATATCGAGAACCAATGAGAGACTAGCTGGAGGTGTCTGGACGGGCAAATTTAACTCTCATTTCCCACCAGGAAAAGGAAATAACCAAAGGCTCAGCGTGCCGTGCCGCCACCAGATTAGGACCTGAAGCCATCCTGCAGTGTTGCGGCCAGCTCACAAGAAAGCGAGTTGAAGAAAGGAGCTCAGGGGCACTGTAATTCACAAACCTGCAGAGTTATAAATGACAGCTATCGTCCAAAAATATACTGAAGTAAGGCTGCCAAGAGGACTTGAAAGCGGGGCAGAATTGCAGGAAACTGATTTCAGGAGGTAGACAGCAATTGCATTGAAAGCATAGGAAAAGAGGCAGAACGTCCACAATGATGCACTTGGCCAAAAAGGGCGTATGCGTTTTTTCCTGAATATATTCAGGAAAAAACGCATACGCCCTTTTTGGACAACCAAGCAAGCTTCCAAAGGAAATCTGCACTACAATGAAGTCTCACTTCCCCCCGGTCAAAAGGGCCATCTGAAAAAAGTGTAAAATCCAGAAAGGCAGGACAGGCCATGGAGAAAGGGGAGCCTTGTTATGCTGATGGGCAGGATGTAAATTGCCAACAGACACTCGGGAGAAGTGTATGGTGTTTCCTGAAACATCTAAAAAACAAAGCAACAGAGCCTAGGGCACTTCCACTTATGGTCCTATAGCTTAGGGAAATTAAAATCAAAAAGACACAGCCACCCCAAAGTTTGGGACGCCTCTGTTTACAAGAACCTCGTTTACCGTACAAGTTCAATATCACAGAAATTGAAAAATGGATAAAGAACTTGTGGTACTTACGTACAATGCAGTATCACTCAGCAATGAAATCTATGTCATCAGGCCCGTAGCAGCATAATGAGTGGATTCATATACGATGATTCTAACTGAAATAAGTCACACAGAAAAAGAAACATCATAAGATATCACTAATACACGGAATGTAAACTTGGCTACACAGGAACTGAATTCTAAAACAGAACAGGGTCTCAAATTTAGAAAACCAACTTATGCTTGCTTAAGGGGAAAGGTGAGTTGGGGTGCTGCATAAAACCAGAGATTGAAATCAGCACAGATAAAGTTCCTTAAGCCAAATATGGAATAGACAAGAGCTACTCCTTGCTCAGCGAAATGGATTCAACACCCCATATTAAATGCCTAACAATGTACCTGACTAGTAAGTATCTTAAAACCTATGGATTGCTATGTCTCCGAAAGTGAATCAAGCATGTGTACAGGGGCATAAACGCAACAGTGATAGGATTGGAGAGGTTCGGTGAGCAAATGAAGACCCTTTGAAGTCATATTGCATGGTACCCATTCCACGGGTTTCAACTACCCAGGTTTAAGGTATTCTTCCTTCAGCTAAAACATGCATGTGGAAACTAGAGTATGATCAACCATGTGATCGGGAGACATGTTCAAATATGTCTCAGTTTTCGTACCCTGGTACTCGGGTGCAACATTCCAGACGCTTTACTAACACTCTCCCGACTTGGAGAGTCAGCGCCTTTAACCTCCTGTTTGGCCCAGTTTGCAATTTCTGCGGAAGATGAACAGGAATAGGGAGAACCAATGAGAGACTAGCTGGAGGTGTCTGGACGGGCAAATTTAACTCTCATTTCCCAACAGGAAGAGGAAATAACCAAAGGCTCAGCGTGCCGTGCCGGAAACAGATTAGGGCCTGAAGCCATCGTGCGGTGTTGCGGCCAGCTCACAAGAAAGCGAGTTGAAGAAAGGAGCTCAGGGGCACTGTAATTCACAAACCTGCAGAGTTATAAATGACAGCTATCGTCCAAAAATATACTGAAGTATGGCTGCCAAGAGGACTTGAAAGTGGGGCAAAATTGCAGGAAACCGATTTCAGGAGGTAGACTGGAATTGCATTGAAAGCATAGGAAAAGAGGCAGAACGTCCACAATGATGCACTTGGCCAAAAAGGGCGTATGCGTTTTTTCCTGAATATATTCAGGAAAAAACGCATACGCCCTTTTTGGACAACCAAGCAAGCTTGCAAAGGAAATCTGCACTACAATGAAGTCTCACTTCCCCCCGGTCAAAAGGGCCAACTGAAAAAAGTGTAAAATCCAGAAAGGCAGGACAGGCCATGGAGAACTGGGAGCCTTGTTATGCTGATGGGCGGGATGTAAATTGCCAACAGACACTCCGGAGAAGTGTATGGTGTTTCCTGAAACATCTAAAAAACAAAGCAACAGAGCCTAGGGCACTTCCACTTATGGTCCTATAGCATAGGGAAATTAAAATCAAAAAGACACAGCCACCCCAAAGTTTGGGACGCTTCTGTCTACAAGAACCTCGTTTACAGTACAAGTTCAATATCACAGAAAGTGAAAAATGGATAAAGAACTTGTGGTACTTACGTACAATGCAGTATCACTCAGCAATGAAATCTATGTCATCAGGCCAGTAGCAGCATAATGAGTGGATTCAGGTACGATGATTCTAACTGAAATAAGTCACACAGAAAAAGAAACATCATAAGATATCACTAATACACGGAATGTAAACTTGGCTACACAGGAACTGAATTCCAAAACAGAACAGGGTCTCAAATTTAGAAAACCAACTTATGCTTGCTTAAGGGGAAAGGTGAGTTGGGGTGCTGCATAAAACCAGAGATTGAAATGAGCACGGATAAAGTTCCGTAAGCCAAATATGGAATAGACAAGAGCTACTCCTTGCTCAACGAAATGGACTCAACACCCCATATTAAACGCCTAAGAATGTACCTGACTAGTAAGTATCTTAAAACCTATGGATTGCTATGTCTCCAAAAGAGAATCAAGCGTGTGTACAGGGGCATAAACGCAGCAGTGATAGGATTGGAGAGGTTCGGTGAGCAAATGAAGACCCTTTGAAGTCATATTGCATGGTACCCATTCCACGGGTCTCAACTCTCCAGGTTTAAGGTATTCTTCCTTCAGCTAAAACATACATGTGGAACCTAGAGTATGATCAACCATGTGATCGGGAGACGTGTTCAAATATGTCTCAGTTTTCGTACCCTGGTACTCGGGTGCAACATTCCAGACGCTTTACTAACACTCTCCCCACTTGGAGAGTCAGCGCCTTTAACCTCCTGTTTGGCCCAGTTTGCAATTTCTGCGGAAGATGAACAGGAATAGGGAGAACCAATGAGAGACTAGCTGGAGGTGTCTGGACGGGCAAATTTAACTCTCATTTCCCACCAGGAAGAGGAATTAACCAAAGGCTCAGCCTGCCGTGCCGGAACCAGATTAGGGCCTGAAGCCATCCTGTGGTGTTGCAGACAGCTCAAAAGAAAGCGAGTTGAAGAAAGGAGCTCAGGGGCACTGTAATTCACAAACCTGCAGAGTTATAAATGACAGCTATCGTCCAAAAATATACTGAAGTAAGGCTGCCAAGAGGACTTGAAAGCGGGGCAGAATTGCAGGAAACTGATTTCAGGAGGTAGACTGGAATTGCATTGAAAGCATAGGAAAAGAGGCAGAACGTCCACAATGATGCACTTGGCCAAAAAGGGCGTATGCGTTTTTTCCTGAATATATTCAGGAAAAAACGCATACGCCCTTTTTGGCCAACCAAGCAAGCTTGCAAAGGAAATCTGCACTACAATGAAGTCTCACTTCCCCCCGGTCAAAAGGGCCATCTGAAAAAAGTGTAAAATCCAGAAAGGCAGGACAGGCCATGGAGAACTGGGAGCCTTGTTATGCTGATGGGCGGGATGTAAATTGCCAACAGACACTCGGGAGAAGTGTATGGTGTTTCCTGAAACGTCTAAAAAACAAAGCAACAGAGCCTAGGGCACTGCCACTTATGGTCCTATAGCTTAGGGAAATTAAAATCAAAAAGACACAGCCACCCCAAAGTTTGGGATGCCTCTGTTTACAAGAACCTCGTTTACAGTACAAGTTCAACATCGCAGAGAGTGAAAAATGGATAAAGAAGTTGTGCGATTTACTTACAAAGCAATATCACTCAGCAATGAAATCTATGTCATCAGGCCCTTAGCAGCACAATGAGTGGATTCAGGTATGATGATTCTAAATGAAATAAGTCACACAGAAAAAGAAACATCATAAGATATCACTAATACACGGAATGTAAACTTGGCTACACAGGAACAGAATTACAGAACAGAACAGGGTCTCAAATTTAGAAAACCAACTTATGCTTGCTTAAGGCGAAAGGTGAGTTGGGGTGCTGCATAAAACCAGAGATTGAAATGAGCACAGATAAAGTTCCTTGAGCCAAATATGGAATAGACAAGAGCTACTCGTTGCTCAACGAAATGGACTCAACACCGCATATTAAACGCCTAAGAATGTACCTGACTAGTAAGTATCTTAAAACCTATGGATTGCTATGTCTCCGAAAGAGAATCAAGCATGTGTACAGGGGCATAAACGCAACAGTGATAGGATTGGAGAGGTTCGGTGAGCAAATGAAGACCCTTTGAAGTCATATTGCATGGTACCCATTCCACGGGTTTCAACTACCCAGGTTTAAGGTATTCTTCCTTCAGCTAAAACATGCATGTGGAACCTGGAGTATGATCAACCGTGTGATCGGGAGACGTGTTCAAATATGTCTCAGTTTTCGTACCCTGGTACTCGGGTGCAACATTCCAGACGCTTTAGTAACACTCTCCCGACTTGGAGAGTCAGTCCCTTTAACCTCCTGTTTGGCCCAGTTTGCAATTTCTGCGGAAGATGAACAGGAATAGCGAGAACAAATGAGAGACTAGCTGGAGGTGTCTGGACGGGCAAATTTAACTCTCATTTCCCACCAGGAAGAGGAAATAACCAAAGGCTCAGCCTGCCGTGCCGGAACCAGATTAGGGCCTGAAGCCATCGTGCGGTGTTGCGGCCAGCTCACAAGAAAGCGAGTTGAAGAAAGGAGCTCAGGGGCACTGTAATTCACAAACCTGCAGAGTTATAAATGACAGCTATCGTCCAAAAATATACTGAAGTAAGGCTGCCAAGAGGACTTGAAAGCGGGGCAGAATTGCAGGAAACCGATTTCAGGAGGTAGACTGGAATTGCATTGAAAGCATAGGAAAAGAGGCAGAACGTCCACAATGATGCACTTGGCCAAAAAGGGCGTATGCGTTTTTTCCTGAATATATTCAGGAAAAAACGCATACGCCCTTTTTGGTCAACCAAGCAAACTTGCAAAGGAAATCTGCACTACAATGAAGTTTCACTTCCCCCCAGTCAAAAGGGCCATCTCAAAAAAGTGTAAAATCCAGAAAGGCAGGACAGGCCATGGAGAACTGGGAGCCTTGTTATGCTGATGGGCGGGATGTAAATTGCCAACAGACACTCGGGAGAAGTGTATGGTGTTTCCTGAAACATCTAAAAAACAAAGCAACAGAGCCTAGGGCACTTCCACTTATGGTCCTATAGCTTAGGGAAATTAAAATCAAAAAGACACAGCCACCCCAAAGTTTGGGACGCCTCTGTTTACAAGAACCTCGTTTACCGTACAAGTTCAATATCACAGAAAGTGCAAAATGGATAAAGAACTTGTGGTACTTACGTACAATGCAGTATCACCCAGCAATGAAATCTATGTCATCAGGCCCGTAGCAGCATAATGAGTGGATTCAGGTACGATGATTCTAACTGAAATAAGTCACACAGAAAAAGAAACATCATAAGATATCACTAATACACGGAATGTAAACTTGGCTACACAGGAACTGAATTCCAAAACAGAACAGGGTATCAAATTTAGAAAACCAACTTATGCTTGCTTAAGGGGAAAGGTGAGTTGGGGTGCTGCATAGAACCAGAGATTGAAATGAGCACAGATAAAGTTCCTTAAGCCAAATATGGAATAGACAAGCGCTACTCCTTGCTCAACGAAATGGACTCAACACCCTATATTAAATGCCTAAGAATGTACCTGACTAGTAAGTATCTTAAAACCTATGGATTGCTATGTCTCCAAAAGAGAATCAAGCGTGTGTACAGGGGCATAAACGCAGCAGTGATAGGATTGGAGAGGTTTGGTGAGCAAATGAAGACCCTTTGAAGTCATATTGCATGGTCCCCATTCCACGGGTCTCAACTCTCCAGGTTTAAGGTATTCTTCCTTCAGCTAAAACATGCATGTGGAACCCAGAGTATGATCAACTGTGTGAACGGGAGACGTGTTCAAATATGTCTCAGGTTTCCTCCCCTGGTACTCGGGTGCAACATTCCAGACGCTTTACTGACACACTCCCCACTTGGAGAGTCAGCGCCTTTAACCTCCTGTTTGGCCCAGTTTGTAATTTCTGCGGAAGATGAACAGGAATAGGGAGAACCAATGAGAGGCTAGCTGGAGGTGTCTGGACGGGCAAATTTAACTCTCATTTCCCACCAGGAAGAGGAAATAACCAAAGGCTCAGCGTGCCGTTCTGGAACCAGATTAGGGCCTGAAGCCATCTTGCGGTGTTGCGGCCAGCTCAAAAGAAAGCGAGTTGAAGAAAGGAGCTCAGGGGCACTGTAATTCACAAACCTGCAGAGTTATAAATGACAGCTATCGTCCAAAAATAGACTGAAGTAAGGCTGCCAAGAGGACTTGAAAGCGGGGCAGAATTGCAGGAAACCGATTTCAGGAGGTAGACTGGAATTGCATTGAAAGCATAGGAAAAGAGGCAGAACGTCCACAATGATGCACTTGGCCAAAAAGGGCGTATGCGTTTTTTCCTGAATATATTCAGGAAAAAATGCATACGCCCTTTTTGGCCAACCAAGCAAGCTTGCAAAGGAAATCTGCACTACAATGAAGTCTCACTTCCCCCCGGTCAAAAGGGCCATCTGAAAAAAGTGTAAAATCCAGAAAGGCAGGACAGGCCATGGAGAACTGGGAGCCTTGTTATGCTGATGGGCGGGATGTAAATTGCCAACAACCACTCGGGAGAAGTGTATGGTGTTTCCTGAAACATCTAAAAAAAAAGCAACAGAGCCTAGGGCACTTCCACTTATGGTCCTATAGCTTAGGGAAATTAAAATCAAAAAGACACAGCCACCCCAAAGTTTGGGACGCCTCTGTTTACAAGAACCTCGTTTACAGTACAAGTTCAACATCGCAGAGAGTGAAAAATGGATAAAGAAGTTGTGGTATTTACTTACAAAGCAATATCACTCAGCAATGAAATCTATGTCATCAGGCCCTTAGCAGCACAATGAGTGGATTCAGGTATGATGATTCTAACTGAAATAAGTCACACAGAAAAAGAAACATCATAAGATATCAGTAATACACGGAATGTAAACTTGGCTGCACAGGAACTGAATTACAGAACAGAACAGGGTCTCAAATTTAGAAAACCAACTTATAATTGTTTAAAGGGAAAGGTGAATTGGGGTGCTGCATAAAACCAGAGATTGAAATGAGCACAGATAAAGTTCCTTAAGCCAAATATGGAATAGACAAGAGCTACTCCTTGCTCAACGAAATGGACTCAACACCCCATATTAAACGCCTAAGAATGTACCTGACTAGTAAGTATCTTAAAACCTATGGATTGCTATGTCTCCGAAAGAGAATCAAGCATGTGTACAGGGGCATAAACGCAGCAGTGATAGGATTGGAGAGGTTCGGTGAGCAAATGAAGACCCTTTGAAGTCATATTGCATGGTACCCATTCCACGGGTTTCAACTACCCAGGTTTAAGGTACTCTTCCTTCAGCTAAAACATGCATGTGGAACCTAGAGTATGATCAACCATGTGATCGGGAGACGTGTTCAAATATGTCTCAGTTTTCGTACCCTGGTACTCGGGTGCAACATTCCAGACGGTATCCTAACCCTGTCCCGACTTGGAGAGTCAGTCCCTTTAACCTCCTGTTTGGCCCAGTTTGCAATTTCTGCGGAAGATGAACAGGAATAGGGAGAACCAATGAGAGACTAGCTGGAGGTGTCTGGACGGGCAAATTTAACTCTCATTTCCCACCAGGAAGAGGAATTATCCAAAGGCTCAGCGTGCCGTGCCGGAACCAGATTAGGGCCTGAAGCCATCCTGCGGTGTTGTGGCCAGGTCACAAGAAAGCGAGTTGAAGAAAGGAGCTCAGGGGCACTGTAATTCACAAACATACAGAGTTATAAATGACAGCTATCGTCCAAAAATATACTGAAGTAAGGCTGCCAAGAGGACTTGAAAGCGGGGCAGAATTGCAGGAAACCGATTTCAGGAGGTAGACTGGAATTGCATTGAAAGCATAGGAAAAGAGGCAGAACGTCCACAATGATGCACTTGGCCAAAAAACGTGTATGCGTTTTTTCCTGAATATATTCAGGAAAAAACGCATACGCCCTTTTTGGCCAACCAAGCAAGCTTGCAAAGGAAATCTGCACTACAATGAAGTCTCACTTCCCCCCGGTCAAAAGGGCCAACTGAAAAAAGTGTAAAATCCAGAAAGGCAGGACAGGCCATGGAGAACTGGGAGCCTTGTTATGCTGATGGGCGGGATGTAAATTGCCAACAGACACTCCGGAGAAGTGTATGGTGTTTCCTGAAACATCTAAAAAACAAAGAAACAGAGCCTAGGGCACTTCCACTTATGGTCCTATAGCTTAGGGAAATTAAAATCAAAAAGACACAGCCACCCCAAAGTTTGGGACGCCTCTGTTTACAAGAACCTCGTTTACCGTACAAGTTCAATATCACAGAAAGTGAAAAATGGATAAAGAACTTGTGGTACTTACGTACAAGGCAGTATCACTCAGCAATGAAATCTATGTCATCAGGCCCGTAGCAGCATAATGAGTGGATTCAGGTACGATGATTCTAACTGAAATAAGTCACACAGAAAAAGAAACATCATAAGATATCACTAATACACGGAATGTAAACTTGGCTACACAGGAACTGAATTACAGAACAGAACAGGGTCTCAAATTTAGAAAACCAACTTATGCTTGCTTAAGGGGAAAGGTGAGGTGGGGTGCTGCATAAAATCAGAGATTGAAATGAGCACAGATAAAGTTCCTTAAGCCAAATATGGAATAGACAAGAGCTACTCCTTGCTCAACGAAATGGACTCAACACCCCATATTAAACGCCTAAGAATGTACCTGACTAGTAAGTATCTTAAAACCTATGGATTGCTATGTCTCCAAAAGAGAATCAAGCATGTGTACAGGGGCATAAACGCAGCAGTGATAGGATTGGATAGGTTCGGTGAGCAAATGAAGACCCTTTGAAGTCATATTGCATGGTACCCAATTCACGGGTCTCAACTCTCCAGGTTTAAGGTATTCTTCCTTCAGCTAAAACATGCATGTGGAAACCAGAGTATGATCAACCGTGTGACGGGAGACGTGTTCAAATATGTCTCAGTTTTCTTCCCCTGGTACTCGGGTGCAACATTCCAGACGCTTTACTAACACTCTCCCCACTTGGAGAGTCAGCGCCTTTAACCTCCTGTTTGGCCCAGTTTGCAATTTCTGCGGAAGATGAACAGGAATAGCGAGAACCAATGAGAGACTAGCTGGAGGTGTCTGGACGGGCAAATTTAACTCTCATTTCCCACCAGGAAGAGGAATTAACCAAAGGCTCAGCGTGCCGTGCCAGAACCAGATTAGGGCCTGAAGCCATCCTGCGGTGTTGCGGCCAGCTCAAAAGAAACCGAGTTGAAGAAAGGAGCTCAGGGGCACTGTAATTCACAAACCTGCAGAGTTATAAATGACAGCTATCGTCCAAAAATAGACTGAAGTAAGGCTGCCAAGAGGACTTGAAAGCGGGGCAGAATTGCAGGAAACCGATTTCAGGAGGTAGACTGGAATTGCATTGAAAGCATAGGAAAAGAGGCAGAACGTCCACAATGATGCACTTGGCCAAAAAGGGCGTATGCGTTTTTTCCTGAATATATTCAGGAAAAAACGCATACGCCCTTTTTGGCCAACCAAGCAAGCTTGCAAAGGAAATCTGCACTACAATGAAGTCTCACTTCCCCCCGGTCAAAAGGGCCATCTGAAAAAAGTGTAAAATCCAGAAAGGCAGGACAGGCCATGGAGAACTGGGAGCCTTGTTATGCTGATGGGCGGGATGTAAATTGCCAACAACCACTCGGGAGAAGTGTATGGTGTTTCCTGAAACATCTAAAAAACAAAGCAACAGAACCTAGGGCACTTCCACTTATGGTCCTATAGCTTAGGGAAATTAAAATCAAAAAGACACAGCCACCCCAAAGTTTGGAACGGCTCTGTTTACAAGAACCTCGTTTACAGTACAAGTTCAACATCGCAGAAAGTGAAAAATGGATAAAGAAGTTGTGGTATTCACTTACAAAGCAATATCACTCAGCAATGAAATCTATGTCATCAGGCCCTTAGCAGCACAATGAGTGGATTCAGGTATGATGATTCTAACTGAAATAAATCACACAGAAAAAGAAACATCATAAGATATCAGTAATACACGGAATGGAAACTTGGCTACACAGGAACTGAATTACAGAACAGAACTGGGTCACAAATTTAGAAAAACAACTTATGCTTGCTTAAGGGTAAAGGTGAGTTGGGGTGCTGCATAAAACCAGAGATTGAAATGAGCACAGATAAAGTTCCTTAAGCCAAATATGGAATAGACAAGAGCTACTCCTTGCTCAACGAAATGGACTCAACACCGCATATTAAACGCCTAAGAATGTACCTGACTTGTAAGTATCTTAAAACCTATAGATTGCTATGTCTCCGAAAGAGAATCAAGCATGTGTACAGGGGCATAAACGCAGCAGTGATAGGATTGGAGAGGTTCGGTGAGCAAATGAAGACCCTTTGAAGTCATATTGCATGGTACCCATTCCACGGTTTTCAACTACCCAGGTTTAAGGTATTCTTCCTTCAGCTAAAACATGCATGTGGAACCTAGAGTATGATCCACCATGTGATCGGGAGACGTGTTCAAATATGTCTCAGCTTTCCTCCCCTGGTACTCGGGTGCAACATTCCAGACGCTTTACTAACACTCTCCCCACTTGGAGAGTCAGTCCCTTTAACCTCCTGTTTGGCCCAGTTTGCAATTTCTGCGGAAGATGAACAGGAATAGCGAGAACCAATGAGAGGCTAGCTGGAGGTGTCTGGACGGGTAAATTTAACTCTCATTTCCCACCAGGAAGAGGAATTAACCAAAGGCTCAGCATGCCGGGCCGGAACCAGATTAGGGCCTGAAGCCATCCTGCGGTGTTGCGGCCAGGTCACAAGAAAGCGAGTTGAAGAAAGGAGCTCAGGGGCACTGTAATTCACAAACCTGCAGAGTTATAAATGACAGCTATCGTCCAAAAATAGACTGAAGTAAGGCTGCCAAGAGGACTTGAAAGCGGGGCAGAATTGCAGGAAACCGATTTCAGGAGGTAGACTGGAATTGCATTGAAAGCATAGGAAAAGAGGCAGAACGTCCACAATGATGCACTTGGCCAAAAAGGGTGTATGTGTTTTTTCCTGAATATATTCAGGAAAAAACGCATACGCCCTTTTTGGCCAACCAAGCAAGCTTGCAAAGGAAATCTGCACTACAATGAAGTCTCACTTACCCCCAGTCAAAAGGGCCATCTGAAAAAAGTGTAAAATCCAGAAAGGCAGGACAGGCCATGGAGAACTGGGAGCCTTGTTATGCTGATGGGCGGGATGTAAATTGCCAACAGACACTCGGGAGAAGTGTATGGTGTTTCCTGAAACATCTAAAAAACAAAGCAACAGAGCCTAGGGCACTGCCACTTATGGTCCTATAGCTTAGGGAAATTAAAATCAAAAAGACACAGCCACCCCAAAGTTTGGGACGCCTCTGTTTACAAGAACCTCGTTTACAGTACAAGTTCAACATCGCAGAAAGTGAAAAATGGATAAAGAAGTTTTTGTATTTACTTACAAAGTAATATCACTCAGCAATGAAATCTATGTCATCAGGCCCTTAGCATCACAATGAGTGGATTCAGGTATGATGATTCTAACTGAAATAAGTCACACAGAAAAAGAAACATCATAAGATATCAGTAATACACGGAATGTAAACTTGGCTACACAGGAACTGAATTACAGAACAGAACAGGGTCTCAAATTTAGAAAACCAACTTATGCTTGCTTAAGGGTAAAGGTGAGTTGGGGTGCTGCATAAAACCAGAGATTGAAATGAGCACAGATAAAGTTCCTTAAGTCAAATATGGAATAGACAAG